>NC_051321.1:40452947-40755977 GCF_015220235.1 Choloepus didactylus
TTTTTGTTTTGTTTGTTTTTTGATAATGGCCATTCTAGTAGGTGTCAGATGATACCTCATGGTTTTGGTTTGCATTTCCCTAGTAGCTAGTGAAATTGAGCATCTTTTCATATTTTTTCTCTTTTTTTTAAGTTTTTTTTATTGTGAAATATATATATACAGAAAAGTGATAACTTTTAAAGTACTATTGAACAAGTAGTTAGCAAATTTCAAAGAATGTTATGGGGTATAGTTACACCATTTCAGTTATTTCCTTATTGTGAGGTATAAAATATATACAGAAAGGTGATAACTTTCAAAGTACAATTTAACAAGTAGTTACAGAGCAAATTTCACATAATGTTATGAGTTACTGTTCTATAATTTATTTCCTTATTGTGAAATATAACATATATATAAAAATGTGGTAACTTTCAAAGTACAATTTAACAAGTAGCTATAGAGCAAATTTCAAAGCATGTTTTATGCTACAGTTCCATCACATCAGTTATTTCATTCTAGCTATCCTAGTACCCTGGAAACTAAAAAAAAATTATTTATATAAAGATTCAGTATTCTTAATCCTTTGTTAAGTCCTGTCTTGTCAGTTGCTATCCCTCTCTCTCATTTGATCACTGTGTCAATCTTCAGGGATATCTGGGCAGTGACCAGCCAAACTTGTTCATATTGAAAATGGGTGTCAGCATCATGGGGAAGGCAGATGCACCTGGTTGATGTTCTCAGAGGCTGTTGCCTCTGGATTTTGGGACTTATCTGGTATAGGAACACTCTGGGGATTTAAGTTTCTGAAAAGTAAACTTAGTGAAATTTTTATGAGTCTCAGATAGGGACCTAGGTATTCTTTAGTATTTTCAGGACTACTATTGGTTAGAGCTTGGCATTCTGTGGGCATTTAGAATATCTAGTTGGGACTTGCATAAGGGTAACCTCTAGGATAGCCTCTCAACTCTATTTGAAATCTCTTAGCTACTGAAACCTTATTTTGTTTCCTTTCTTTTCTCCCTTTTGGTCATAAAGGTATTCTCAATCCTTTAGGCCAGAACCAGGCTCGTTCCTGGGAGTACTGCCCCACGTTGCCAGGGAGATTCACTCTTCTGGGAGTCATATCCCACATAGTAGGGAGGGTAATGAATTTATTTGCAGAGTTGAGCTTAGAGAGAGACAGGCTGCATCTGTGCAACAAAAGAGGTGCTCTGGAGGTGACTCTTTGGAGTAATTATAGGTAGGCTTAGCCTCCCCTTTATAGCCATAAGTTTCACTAGAGCAGGCCTCAAGATGGAGGACTTGACTTCTTAAGTAGGGGTCTCCTATTTTCACATAACATATTTTGTCCAAAATAAATAATCAGTTTCTCACATTATCTTCATTTAGTTATACAGTCATCATGACTCTCAAATTTTAAACAATTATCATAACCCAAAACACCCCAAAGCTCTATCCCTATTATTAGTGTGATAACTGGTAAGGTATTCCTGTTTATTTCTCTATAATATGCTATATGTAGTTTTTCCCGTATACCCTTCTGTAGTTAACTCTTTGTACCAGTGTCATACTGTAGAAGTAGATCATGCAAGCACTTGTGGGATACATACCTTTAAAGAAACTTTCAATCATGTTTGCCTTCAATGCGGCATTGATACTTATAATCCCATTAATGAACTGTATCACTTCTGTCTCTTCCTGTACCTTTAAGTTCACCTTCATTTACATGTCTGTACATATTAGGTTATCATTCCCCTTTTACTAGCTTCTATCTCTAGGTCCCTGTATTCTACATTATAAGACACTGATTTTACGTTGTTCAAGAAGTTCACATTAGTGGTAAAATACAATATATCCTTTTGTGTCTGATTTAATAACCACTCAGCATTATGTCTTCAAGATTCATCCCTGTTTCAGGACCTTGTTCCTTCTTATTGCTGCATAGTATTCCATTGTATGTATGTGCCACATTTTGTTTATTCACTTGTCTGTTGAAGGACACTTGGATTGTTTCCACCTCTTGGCAATTGTGAACAATGTCGCTATGAACATCGGTGTGCAAATGTCTGTTGGTGTCACTCTTTTCAGATCTGGGTATAGACCGAGACGTGAAATTGCTGAAATATGGGGTAACTTGATATCAGGTTTTCTGAGGAGCCGCCAAACTGTCTTCCACGGCGGCTGTACCATTATGCATTCCCACCAGCTGTGAATAAGAGTCCCAATTTCTCCACATCCTCTCCAGTATTTGTAGTTTACTGTTTGTTTAATGGTGGCCATTCTTATTGTTGTGAGATGATATCTCATTGTGGGTTTGAATTGCATTTCCCTAATAGCTAGTGAAGTTGAGGATCTTTTCAGATGTTTTTGAGCCATTTGTATTTCCTCCTCAGAGAAGTGTCTGTCCATGTCTTGCCCATTTTTGATTGGATCCTTTGTCTTTTTGTTGTTAAGTTGTAGGATCTCTTCATATATTCTGGATTTTAAACCCTTATGTGATATGTGGTTTCCAAATATTGTCTACCATTGCATAGGCTGCCGTTTTACTTTCCTCACAGAATCCTTTGATGCACAAAAGTGTTCAGTTTTGAGGAGATCCCATTTGTCCACATCTTCCTTCATTGCTTGCACTTTGGGTGTGTCTAGGAAACCACTTCCTATCACAAGATCTTTAAGATACTTCCCTGCATTTTCTAATAATATTTTTTGTGGTCTTAGCACTAATGTTTAGGTCTTTGATCCATTTTGAGTTAATTTTTTATAAGGTGTGAGATAGGAGCCCTCTTTAATTCTTTTGGATACAGATATCCAGTTCTCTAAGAACCATTTGTTGAAGAGGCTGCTCTTTCCCAGTTGAGTTAGCTTGACTGCCTTATCAGGGATCAATTATCCATAGATGAGACGGTCTATTTCTGAACACTCAATTTTCTTCCATTGGTCAGTATATCTGTCTTTATGCCAGTACCATGCTGTTTTGACCACGATAGCTTTGTAATATGCTTTAAAGTCAGGTAGTATGAGACCTCCCACTTCATTTTTCTTCTCAAGATATTTTCAGCTATTTGGGGCACTCTGCCCTTCCAAATAAATTTGATTATTGGTTTTTCTATTTCTGCAAAGTCAGTTGTTGGGAGAAGAGTGTAAAAATGGAGATTATCAATAAGGGTAAAAGGAGAAAAAAAAAATAAGATATAACATATAAAACCCAAAAGAAAAATGGTAGAAGAAAGTATACTGCTTTTACAGTAATAACGTTAAATGTTAATGGATTATACTCCCTAGTCAAAATATGTTGACTGGCTACAAGAATTTCAGAAAATTAGACTTCAAATGTAAAACAATTAAAAGAGACGAAGGAGGACACTATGTATTAATAAAAGGGACACTTCATCAAGAAGATATAGCCATCATAAATATTTATGCACCAAGCCAGAATGCCCAAAGTACATGAAGCAAACACTGGCAAAACTGAAGGAAAAAATAGACATCTCTATGATAATAGTTGGGGACTTGAATACACCACTCTTCTCAATAGATAAAACATCCAGACAGAGGATCAATAGGAAATGCCATGAATAATGTGTTAAATGAACTAGACCTAAAAGACGTGTATAGAACATTACACCCCATTACACATTTTTCTCAAGTGCTAATGGATCATTCTCTAAGATAGACTACATGTTGGGTCACAAAGCAAGTCTTAATAAATTTATAAAGATCACAATTACACAAAACACCTTCTCAGATCATAATGGAATGAAGTTGGAAATCTATAAAACACAGAAGGCAGGAAAATTCACAAATGTATGGAGGCTAAACAATATACTCTTAAACAAGCAGTGCATCAAGGAAGAAATTATAAGAGAAAATCAGTAAATATTTGAGGCAAATGAATATGAGAATACAACATGTCAAAAGTTACAGGATGGGAGAACCTAAGATGGCGGGTAGGTGAGACAGGGCAAAAAAACACCTCTGTGAAAAATACTAGATAAAAACCAGAAGGTGACCCAGAATACCGGTTTCAGCGATGCACCAGCTGGACAAGGTCTGCTAGAACCACAGAGGCCATACACTTGGTGAAACCAGGAGTCTGCATTCTGAAACAAGTGAGTAAGCTGGCTGAATGACCCACGGCCGCACTGCAGTATGGGGAAGCCAGGAGTTGGCGTTTGGAGACGAACTGGTTCTTTTGAAAAAGAAAGGGGGGGGGGAACACCCAGGAGCAGCTGCAGTTGCGATGGTGGGAACCACGCAGTGAAGCACAGCAGGAGAAGGCTGAGCCGCCCTCTCGGTGTCTGGCGTGGAGGATAGCCCGCTGCAGATACCCTCACGGCCAGGGGAGCGGAGGGGAGAGCCAGAAGGAGAAAGAAACCCCTCTGCTTGCAGCTGGCTTCCCGGTGGGCTAGAGACACTTGGGCAAATGCCAAGAGACCAAAAGCAACAGAAAATCTTAATGCATATGATAAAACCAGACGATATGGAGAACGCAATCCCAGACACCCAAATCAAAATATCAGTTGTCCCGGAGCTGGGAAGAAGGAACTGTGCGAGGAGGGGTGCAAGTTGAGACACCCCATTCAGCCATCTTTGCATCAGGCTAAGAGTGCCTCTGCATAGCCCGGCAGCCCAGGGCTTCCCTTGAGGGACGGCGCGCATTTGTGATGTAGCACAGCAGAAGTCCTGGAAGATCACAGCTGAGAAGGGGGTCCACTTGGAAAACTTAGGACGCTACGTCAATGCCGGTGGTTTGTGGGTCAGCAACAGAGGGGGTCTGGGGCATAGCTGAAACGAAGGCTTAGACTCTTGCAGCGGCTTTGAATCTCTGGGAACACCTAGGGGGTTTGAATATTAAAGCTGCCCTGCCTCCCTAGCCACCCGGATACACGCCCCACATTCAGGGTAGATGGCTCCAGCAACAAACCCAAACTGAGTTCACCAATCAAACCCCACAAGAATCATTTCCCCACACTCCGCAAGGACAAAGTTGAGGAGAACTGACTTGAGGGGTATAGGTGACTTCGCAGCCACCATCTGCTTGTTAGTTAGAGAAAGTGTACGCCACCAACTTGTATTTCTGAAAAATTAGATTGGTATTTCTTTTTACAACTTGAAAGAATCCTATCAAGCAAAGCAAATGCCAAGAGGCCAAAAACAATAGAAAATCTTAATGCATATGATACAACCAGACGATATGGAGAACCCAATCCTAAACACCCAAATCAAAATATAAGAAGAGACACAGTACTCTTCTTGGCAAAGGATATAAAGGACATGAAGAAGACCATGGCACAGGATATAAGGGACATAATGAAGACCCTAGAGGAGCATAAAGAAGACATTGCAAGAGAGAAACTAAGATGGCGGCTGGCTGAGACAGGGCGAAAAAACGCCTCCGTGAAAAACACTAGCTAAAAACCAGAAGGTGACCTAGAATACCGGTTACAGCAGTGCTCCAGCTCGACGAGGGCTCCTAGCTCCAGAGGGGCCGTATACTTGGTGAAAACGGGAGTCGGCATTCTGAAATGAGTGAGTAAGCTGGTTGGAAGACCCGCGGCCGCACAGCGGGCTGGGGAAGCCAGAGTTCAGTGTATGGAGACCAGCTGGCTCTTTTAAAAAAAAAAAAAAGGAGTGGCTGCAGCCGCGATTGTGGGAACCACGCAGTAAAACACAGCAAGAGGGGGCTGGGCTGGCCTCTCGGTGTCTGGCCGGGAAGATAGCCCACAGCAGATACCCTTAGGTTTGGGGGAACGGAGGGGAGAGACGGAAGCAGAAAGAAACCCCGCGGCTAGCAGCTGGCCCCCCGGAGGGCTGGATAAACTCCTGCCCGGGGCCGTGCCCACAGCCCAGAGCCCCACCAGTTGTCCCGGAGCGGGGAAGGAGGAACTGTGCGAGGAGGAGGGGGCTGAGAC
This sequence comes from Choloepus didactylus, assembly GCF_015220235.1. Lineage (NCBI taxonomy): Eukaryota > Metazoa > Chordata > Mammalia > Pilosa > Megalonychidae > Choloepus > Choloepus didactylus. The sequence continues at coordinate 40,458,842 of NC_051321.1, forward strand.
GCCCCGTTCGGCCAGTTTTGCTTCGGGCTGGGAGTGCGCCACTGCATGGCCCTGCGGCCCGGGGCTTCCCTTGTGGGACGGTGTGCACTGGTGACGTAGCACAGCATTCCCTTGGCTGAGCTTCTGGAGGAACGCAGCTGGGAGGGGGGAATCCGCTCAGAGAACCCAGGGATGCTATGCCAAGTCTGGTGGTTTATGGATCAGCGAGAGAGAGGGTCTGGTGCTGAACTGAAATGAAGGCTTAGACTCTTGTGGCAGCCTTGAATCTCCAGGATCCTGGGGGATTTGAACATTAGAACTGCCCTTCCTCCCTGGCCACCCATACACATGCCCCACATTCAGGGCAGACAGCTCCAGCAACACACCCAAACTGAGTTCTCCAACTGAACCCACAAGAATCATGTCCCCACACACCACGGGGACAAGGTGGAGAACTGACTTGAGGGATATAGGTGACTCACAGACGCCATCTGCTGGTTAGTTAGAGAAAGTGTACGTCACCAAACTGTGTTCCTGAAAAATTAGATTGATATCCCTTTTTCTTTACAACTTGAAAGAGCCCTATCAAGCAAAACAAATGCCAAGAGGCCAAAAACAACAGAAAATCTTAATGCATATGATAAAACCAGAAGATATGGAGAATCCAACTCCAAACACACAAACCAAAATATCGGAAGATACACTATACCTCGCAAAATTAATCAAAGAACTACAATCGAGGAATGAAAACATGGCAAAGGATTTAAAGGACATCAAGAAGACCATGGTCCAGAATATAAGTGACATAAAGAAGACCCTCGAAGAGCATAAAGAAGACATTGCAAGAGTAAATAAAAAAATAGAAGATCTTATGGAAATAAAAGAAACTGTTGGCCAAATTAAAAAGACTCTGGATATTCACAATACAAGACTAGAGGAAGCCGAACAACATCTCAGTGTCCTAGAAGCCCACAGAACAGAAAATGAAAGAACAAAAGAAAGAATGGAGAAAAAAATAAAAAAAATCGAAATGGATCTCAGGGATACGATAGATAAAATAAAACGTCCAAACTTAAGACTCATTGGTGTCCCAGAAGGGGAAGAGAAGGGTAAAGGTCTAGAAAGAGTATTCAAAGAAATTGTTGGGGAAAACTTCCCAAACCTTCTACACAATATAAATACACAAAGCATAAATGCCCAGCGAACTCCAAATAGAATAAATCCAGATAAACCCACTCGGAGACATATTCTGATCACACTGTCAAACACGGAAGAGAAGGAGCAAGTTCTGAAAGCAGCAAGAGAAAAGCAATTCAACACATACAAAGGAAACAGCATAAGACTAAGTAGTGACTACTCAGCAGCCACCATAGAGGTGAGAAGGCAGTGGCATGACATATTTAAAATTCTGAGAGAGAAAAATTTCCAACTAAGAATACTTTATCCAGCAAAACTCTCCTTCAAATTTGAGGGAGAGCTTAAATTTTTCACAGACAAACAAATGCTCAGAGACTTTGCCGATGAAAGACCTGCCCTACTTCAGATTCTGAGGGGAGCCCTGCTGGAGAAGAGACAGGGAAAGGAGAAAGAGATATAGAGAATTTTAACAGACATATATAGTACCTTACATCCCATATCACCAGGACACTCACTTTTCTCTAGTGATCACAGATCTTTCTCCAGAAGGGACCATAATCTGGGACATAAAACAAGCCTCAAGAAATTAAAAAAAAAAAAATTGAATATACTCAAAGCACATTCTCCAACCACAATGGAATACAAATGGAAGTCAATAATGTTTGAACTGTAATTCCACTAGTTACTTCCTACATGATATAAAATACACAAACTCTAAGGACAAATCAGTGGTTTTGAACTCAATGTAAAATATGTAATTTTAGACAACTATATAAAGGTGGGGGAATGAAGGAATATAGGTACATAGTTTATGTGTCCTATTGAAGTGAAGGTGGTATCAAAGAAAAACAAGATTGATATGGATTTAAGAGGTTAATTTTAAGCCCCACAGTAAACACAAAGAATTTATCAGAGAATATAACCATAGAGATGAAAAGTAGAGTTTGGGTTAAGAGAAATGGGGGAAGGGACAATGGGGAGTTAAGAAATGAGTGTAGGGTTGCTGTTTGAGGTGAAGGGAAATTTCTAGTAATGGATGGTGGGAAAGAGCATTACAACATTCTAAACGTGATTATTCCCACTAATGAAAGGCTAGGGATGGAGTGGAATGGGAAGATTTAAGCTGTATATAGGTTTCCACAACTGGAAAAAAAAAAAAAAAGTCTAACTAGATGACAATTGAATGCTAAGGATGAACTTGGATGGGACAGGAGGATAGAGGACAGGTGGCTCAAAGGGACACAGTTGAGACATAAGGAAAAGGAAATATAGAATGTCAGCTTTGTATCATTGTTGTATCTCTTGTACTTCTTAGCTGCACTTAATGGGATTGCATGAAAGAATGTTCTTGTTCATGGGAAGTGTATACATGAATTATAGTGAATGTTCAAGGATGTGTGCAGCTAACTCTCATATGTTCAGAAGACAGAGCAATAGATGATGGATGACAGGGAGGGAGGGAGGGAGGGACGGAAAGAAATAGCAATGTGACAGCATGTTAAAGTTGGTGGATTGAGCTATCGGGGGAGGGGGGTCAGGGTATGATGGAATTCTATGTATGGGGCTAGTATTGTTTTTGCAACTGTTGATATAACTTTGAATTTATTTCAAAATAAAAATAAATAAATAAATAAGTAAGTAATCCAAACATGTTGAAAACTCTCATAGTTTATTCAGAACAACTTATGTTGCATTCAGATACATTTTTAGCAAAAGAAGTAAATGCAGATTAGTTTTTTTAAATAGTTTTATTGAGATAGAGTCACATACCCTACAATCATCCACAGTGTACAATTAGCCAGTCACAGTATCATCATATAGTAGTGCATTCATCACCAGAATGAATTTTTAAACATTTTTCTTACTCCAAAAAGATAATAAAATAAAATTAAAATTAAAATTAAAGTAAAAAAGAATACCCAAAACATTCCACCCCCACCCCCACCCCCCATTGCACCCTATTCTTCATTTAATTTTGTCCCCATTTTTCTACTCTTCTGTCCATACACTAGACAAAGGGAGTGTGAGCCATGAGTTTTTCACAGTCACACAGTCACACCCTGTAAGCTGCATAAGTTATGCAACTGTCTTCAAGAATCAAGGCTACTGGGGTTGCAGTTCGACAGTTTCAGGTATCTCCTCCTAGCTATTGCAATACACGAAAAACTAATAAGGGATGTCTGTGTAGCGCATAAGAATGCCCTCCAGAGTGACATCTCAACTCCATTTGAAATCTCTCAGTCACTGAAACTTTGTTTCATTTCACTTCCCCCTTTTGGTCAAAGAAGATTTTCTCAATCCCATGATGCCATGTCCAGGCTCATCCCCAGGAGTCATGACCCTTGGGACATTTATACCCCTGGGAGTCAAGTACCATGTAGTGAGGAGGGCATTGAGTTTACTTGCCGTATGGGCTTAGAGAGAGAGGGGATCACATCTGAGCAACAGAGAGGTTCTCTGGGGGAAACTAAGTCACCATTATAAGTAGGCTCAGCCTCTCCTTTGCAGTAACAAGCTTCATAAGGGCATGTTCCAAGATTGAGGACTTATCCTACCAAACTGTCAGTCCTCAACTTTTGCAAGAACACCCGTAACAACCCAGTGGGAAAGGCCAACATTTCTGTATTCTTCCCCAGTTCCCCAGGGGTCCCTGCAAATATATCCTCCTCTTCTGCCCAACTTACTTTGGGATGTATTGGAATTTCACACTAACCTGTACAAACCTATCAGATCCCACTTCCATGTAATTATGGTGTTTGACTAAACTGACCATACAAGTTAAATTGTTTAGTGTGCTATAGAAAATTTAGTTCATGCACCAGATAAACATATCTTCCCTTGGTCTCACACAGAAGTTGAAGTTTTAAAACACGGTCAATATGCAGATTAGTTTTGCCTTTCTCTTTCCTACTTCTTTAGATGGGAAAAACCTACTTTGTAGGTTTTGCTCCAGTGTTTTTAAGTAGTATGAACAAATTACTTGATTTGTGTATGTATTTAAGAAAAATAATAAGCAATATAATATGTACTTTTTATATTGTGGCAGTCAACTTTCATTTCGTTTGAGTTTCATTACAATGGTGCATTTTAAGATTTTAAAATAAAGTTTGATTAAAGAATAGTATTTTACCTGTAGTAGGTAATTTTTAAGGACTATTTATAGTTACATTTATTTTTAACTTTAAATGAAAGTTCAAATGATGCATTTTAACCTAATACCTTTCTCCTTAGTCTGTAAGACTTGTATTGTCCAGCATTTTGAAGATAGCAATGATTGTCCTAGATGTGGCAACCAAGTTCATGAGACAAATCCATTAGAAATGTTAAGGTAAGTAAATGCATTTTATAGTTCATTTAATTTAAGTAAATTGAGAAAATAATATTTATTATACATCATATTTGTTGGTATATTGACTTAGTTAACGTAGGTCTTAGGAATTTTATGATTTTCATTTTAAAGCATTTTATTCATTTTAAAGTATTTTATTAAGAAGAGTTAAACTATAAGGCTGAGCATCTTAAATATCTAAGAAGACATTTCCATGTTAAAAATCATAACTTTTTCTTAGGTTCTAAGAGTAATTTTCAGTATTTTAGTACTTTATTATGTTGAGCTACATGGTAGTGGAAAGAGGGTAAACCGAATGGTAAAGAAAACTAATCTTGGTATTATTGATTTTTTAAAATGTATTATATATTCAAAAAAGGGTGTACAAACATTTGTATAAACTTAAAGGTTTTTTTAAAAGACTATATCCAGTTATTTACCTCCTGGCTTACAAAGTGTAATCATATATTTTTGAAGCTGGAAGTAGTCTATAAGATCCTAATCCAAATTCTCTTTTTCCAGGTTAGGAAAATGAAATTTATAGAAGTGACATGACTTGCCTAAGGTCTCACAGCACACCTCAAATGTCACTTCCAAGCTACAGGCCAGGTGTCCTCACCTCTAGACCCGTTTTCTTCTCATCATTCCAATCATAGCTCTACTACTGATCAGCTGTGTGACCTTAGGCAAGTACACACCTAAAGTGGAATTAAATGTTCTCTGAGGTCTTTTCCAACTCTCAAATCTGTGGTGTTTGCCATCATTCTGTAAATCTGGATTTGCAAGTCTTATACTTCAGACATTTATTTCCATTTCAGTGCCTATAGTTAGAGTAATTCATCTACAGATAAATGTCTACAGTGGTTCTTAAAGTGTAGGCCCCAGCCGTTGGTATCTTGTTAGAAATGATAATTCTTGTGCCTCACTCAGGACCTACTGAAACAGAAACTCAGGACAGGGGAGCCCAGCTTATTTTAGCAAGCCTTCCGGATGATTCTAATTCATGCTAAAGTTTGAGAACCACTGGTCTACTCTGGTCTGTAGTCTCGAGCAAGACTTCCGCTAGTTGCTTCTCGGTGCTTCTCAGCCAAGGATAATCCTGCAATTCATACCACCTCAGGGGAAATTTGACAGTGCCTGGAGGCATTTTTGATTGTCAAAACTGGGTGGGTGCTACTGGGATTTAGTGGGTAGAGGCTAGGGATGCTGCTCAACGTCCTACGATGCACAGGACAGTCCTCCACAACAAAGACTTACCATGCCCAAAAAGTCAGCAGTGCTGAGGTTGAGAAACCCTGACATAAAAACTTCAGAGGAGAATAAAGCAAACTTCTCAAATATTTTTTCCTAATGTTTTAACCAAAAACTATAACAGACAGTTAATAATTATTACCTACTCCATTCTAAAGTGCTACATTGTAAGGCAATTTATCTTAACCTTACGGTTTCACCATTAGATTACTGGAGGAATCCAATCACTAACAAATCTCATCCTTTGGCTAATGTACAAGGTCATAATGTTTTAAACTTTCATTTGGAAATAATTTCTAACTTACAGAACGTTGCAAAAATGAAAATATTACAAGGAACACTTGTATCCCCTATACCGGATTTGCCTGTTGTTAACATTTATCCCATTTGTTTTATCATGTGTATGCACACAAGTTCTTTGTCTTTATTTTTTTTTTTAACTCTTTGAGAATAAGTTACATCCTGGCTTTTATCCCTAAATAGTATGTATATTCTTAGGAAGAGGGATATTATCTTACATAAATCACAGTGTAATTACATTGAAATACTACTTTAATCTACCATCCATATTCCGGTTTTGTCAGTTTATCTAATGATGTACTCTTTAGTATATCATTTTCCCTCCTGAAATCCTATGAAAATGACTGCAAAGGAATCTTTCAAGACATAAACTCACAGAGATAATAAGAACAAGAACTTATGTATACTTTGCACCTAGGATAGCTCCTGGCACATAATGGGTGCTCAATAAATACTTGTTGAAAGGATGAGATGAGATGATAGCAAAAGAATATTAGCAACAATTAGAAGCTAGAAAGCTGTTTGATTTAGCAGAGGTGGGAGACTTAAGCATAGCAGGAGGTAGCAGAGAGGGAACAATCTTGGCTAGAGGTTGTCCCCAGCAGGCTTCCTCTTTTTGGCCAGAACTAAGTCATGTGTCAACCCTTAGGGAATGGGATGGTGTGAGGGTTTTGAGATGCCTTAGGAAACAAATCATGATTTATCCTTGAAGCTGGACACATTACTGCCAGAACATAATCAGATTTTGTTTGCAAGAAATAAGAATTAAAACTTCTTCAGTAGATAACAATGGTATACAGGTATCAAATAATTTACCCCTGTGTGCTCATTCTCAGGAAGCGTTGAAGCATAAACCAAGAAAAAGAAAGGGAATCTGATGTAGGAGAAAAGTGAAGGAAGTTGCAGTATGACACTTGTGCAGCAGGTCTAGAAAAAAACAGTCCGTATCTGTTTTGGTTTGCTAAAGCTGCTGAAATGCAATATATCAGAAATGGGTTGACTTTTACAGTGGGGATTTATTTGCTTGCAAGTTTACAGTTCTAAGGCCATGGAAATGTCCCAATTAAGGCATCAACAGGATGCTGCCTTCTCTGAAGACAGGCTGCTGGCATCCAGGGTTCTTCTGTCAGTAGCAAGGAACATGGCTGGCATCTTACTGGTCCTTCACTCCTGGGTCTTGTTGCTTTCGGCTTCTGGTTCCAGTGACCGCCTCTCTGAGTGTCTGTGGATCTTCTCTTCCAGGGCTTTTCTCTCTAAGCTCTCTCCAAACTCTGGGTTTTTCTCTCTGATTTTTCTCAGCTTTTTCGGCTTCTATTCTCTCATAAAGGACTCCAGTAAAGGATTAAGTCCCAGTTGAATTGGGTGGATAACATCTCAGTTGAAAAAACGTAATCAAAAGGTTCCACCTACAATAGGTCTGCACCCACAGGAATGGATTAAAAAACATGGCCCTTTCTGGGGTACATAATAACTTCAAATCAGCACAATATCTGTGAGGTCCAGTATAGTAGCCATTTGCCATGTGTGGCTTCTGAGCACTTGAGAGGTTGCTAGTACAACTGGGGAACAGAACTTTTAATTTAAATTTAAAACCCAAAGCAATGTAAATATTTTCACATTAAAAGCAACTTTATTGTTAAAGAAATAAAATTATTAAATAAATGTATTATTAAATATATTTTAATTGATATAAACAAGTAAAACATTAAACTTAGTTTTACATGACACATGTAAAACACTTGTTAATGTGGCTACTAGAAAATTATAAATCAGATATTTGATTTACATATTTCTATTAGACATCATTAATATAGATGGTAGAAGGAGGATGGGGAACCATATGAAGGAAAGTCATTCATTCAACAAATATTAACTGAATGTCTGTTATGTCCAGGCACCATTCTAGGTGCTTGAGATTTCTTAGTGGACAAAACTGATAAAGACTTTTGCCCTTGTAGAGTTTATATTTTTTGTATGGAGAGACAGACAGTAAACCAAATAATAAATAACTTACATTGCTAGAAAACTCAAAAGGAAAAATCAAAAGAAATGTGCTGCACTGTGAAGGGGGATGAGGAGTGTGAAGGGAGGGGCAGATTGCAATTTTGAATAAGATGGTGAGACTAAGCCTCATTGAGAAGGTCGTATTTAGAGCAGAGACTTGTTGGCTATGAGGAAGTTAGCCATGTATATAAATCTGGAAGGAACATTCACATGCGGGAGCAACCAATACAAAGGACCTAGATCGGGAGAGTACCTGTAGTGTGTTCAAGGAACAGCAAGGAAACCATTGAGACTGGGGAATGGTGAGTGGAGAGAGTATTGGGCATCAAGGACAGAGAGATAATGGAAGTCTAGATTATGAAGGACCTTGTAAGCCTTATGAAGCTTTGTCTTTTACTCCGAGTGAAATGGGAGCCATTGCAGGGTTTTAGCAGGAGGATTGACATGATCTGACTTAGTTTTAAAAGGATCATTTTGGTGACTGTGTTGAGAATGCACTGCATATAGTAGGGTAGGGAAGAATAGAAGCAGAGAGAACATTTAGAAGGCAGCTGTAGTGATCTATGTAAGAGTTGGTAGCAGTAGAGGTGGTGAGAAAACGATCATATTTTGAATATATTTTGAAGGTAGATCCAACAAGATTTACTAATGGATTGGATGTAGGATGTGAGATAAGAGTTGAGCATGACTCTAAGGTTTTTGACCTGATGAGAATCTGGCAGAATGGAGTAGTTTTAATTGAGATAGGAAAGGCTAAGGATATGGCATTGCGTGGGTAAGAGCAGATCAGGAGTTCAGTTGGAGATGTCTGTTAGTCATTTCAGAGAAGAGAGAAAGTTGGACAGTTCAGGGATTCAGGGGGAAACATCTGGGCTGGAAATAAACATTTGATAATACCTCAGGATATAAAAAGTATTTAAAGCTGTGAGGCAGGATGAGATCACTGAGCAAGTGAGTACAGAGAGTGAAGAGTAAGAGGGCCAAGGATTGAGCCTGAAAGTATGCCAGCATTAAGAGGTCAGGGAAAAAAGGAGGAACCAACAAAGAAAACTGAGAAGAAAAACCAGGAAAGTTTGGTACCCTTGTGGCCAGGAAAAAGTGTATCAAAGAAGGAGTGATCAACTGTGTCAAATGTTCATGGGTCAAATAAGGTGAAGATTGAGAATTAATGGTTGGAATTGTCAACATGGAAGTCATCAGCCTTGACAAGAGCATTTCAGTTGTGCTGGGAGGCAAAAACCTAACTAGATTGTTTCAAGAGAGAAAGGGAGGAAGAGAAATTAGAAACATAGGAGTATTGCTTCAAATGGGAGTCAGTAGTTGACAGGGGAAATGCAGTCAAGAAGATTCTTTGTTTCAATATGTGAGAAAGAAAGTATGTTTGAAGGGAATGACCCAGTAGAGAGCAGAAAGTTAATACTGGAGGAGAATGAAATGTAGGGGGATTGCTTTATCAGTGTTCTTGAGTAGAGGAGAGAGAATGGAATGTAATCATGCATAAAAGCAGAATGTTTTTTTTTATAGGAGCACTGACAGATCATCTGTAGCGAGGGATGGCAGGAGGGCAAAATACACGTGTTCAAATGCTGGTAGTTAGAAAGATATGGTGGTTGGTTGGAGTCTGTAGATGTTTTTCATTGCGTCAGTACTTTTCATTGAAGGAGAAATTGTTTATCAGCCAAGCGTAAGGATGAGGAAAGGGAATGCTGGGGGTTGAGGAGAGAGAAAAAAAAGTTTGTTGCCCAGGGAAGTGAGAGAATAAATGAACTAGAGAAGCATAGTATGATTCCTGGCAGCCTTAAAGGTGCCTTTGAGTATGATTATGAATTTGAAGGAGTGTGGTTGCATGTTTTTCTCAAGACATGAGTGCAAGAGCAAAATTGCTAGAGAGTTGGATTAAATAGAGTTGTGGTTGTAGCAGATAATTTTGAGCAAAGAGAGAGGGACAAAGGGATGGAGGGTACATACATGGAGATTAGGTTAATCTTAAAATAGATGAGCAGAAAGAACATCCAAGGTGGTGATGGGATATGTCAGAATAGAAATGAAACTAGTTGATCTTTTTGTACTTAGTAAGAAGAGATTGTTTTGGAGAGTTTGGGAATTGGTACATGGAATATGAAGAAAAGAAAGCAGTTCCTATCTCCAGGGATGGAAAACAGTTGAATGAGGGGATATACATATAATCACTGTGAATATTTATATAATCATAGCCCTGTAAACAATGAATACTGGACAAAAATTGGTGATAAAACTAGATTGGGAAGATGGGAGTAGGGAAAATGTGTGTGTTGGAAGGAAAGGGGGCGATGATAAATGAGAACTAAACCTTTATTCATGAAAGGAAGTCAGAAAAAATAGACATAACAGAAAAAAGCATGGCTTTGATTTTTCTAGAAATACAAAAGCAAATACTTGAAGAAGTAGCTTGAATTTGAAAGTGTTTTTTTGCCTCAGGATTGTAGTAATCAGGAATAGGGAGAGTGGGCATAAAATTGTTACATTTTTAATATAAATTTTATGAGGCAGTTTGATTTTTAACTTATGCACATGTATTTAACAAAAACAAAAACATTAAATTAAGAGAAGAAATAGTACTTTTAAACACTACTACTATTAAGTAGTTTGGGAAAACTTTGTGAACGAGTTAGAATTTGAGTTGTCTTAAGGAATAAAGTTAACATTGGATTGGCTGGAGAATTGGAAAAGAGTGTTTGAGCCAGGGTGAAGAGCATGAGGGAGAAAAACAGATTGGAAAAGACAAGGCATTCTTAGGGATATATGAAAAGGCCAGGGATATAGGGAGAGGTGGGCACTGGGACCAGTTTTTAATTATCTGCCACTGAGATGAAGGCTAGAAGTAGGTGTGCACCATGTGCAGAGAAGTTTGGTCTAGCAACTGTGCTAAATTTGTTTATGATCTATATTGTGGAATACATATGAGATACAAATATCAAACTATTTACATATTGGATATTGATGTCTCATTGCTTGCATATACTTTTTTTTTCCTTTGAAAGGTTGGATAATACATTAGAGGAAATTATATTTAAGCTGGTCCCTGGACTACGAGAACGTAAGTTGTTTAGCTTCTGGCAAATTTTTGTGTTTTATGAAATCAACATTTCTTTTAAAGATATTATGATTGTTTCTATGATCTTTATACCTTTTTCTCTCTTAAATTAGAAGAACTTGAGCGTGAATCTGAATTTTGGAAGAAAAATAAGCCTCAAGAAAATGGACAAGGTGACTTTTTCCTATATCTATATCTGACGTCAAAAATAATTTAGAAATGTCTCTCAAATTGGTCAGCTTTTTGTAGCTGAACTAATACTGTAGTGAACTACTATCTCTCATCAAGCTCAAATTTCTCCTGCCCAAAATTCATGCACGCCTTCATTTATGTTGTAAGTCTTTCTTCGTGAGATTTTATAGAAATGTATATAGATATTAAGTCACTCCAGTTGAGAGTAATTGGAAATAGACGAAATTGGACTTGGGCATAAAAAAAGGAGCTAAAACAGAAAACTGACCAGGTGATTATAGCAGTGTTTGTGGAGAGCTAAAGAAACTGGAGTAAAAACTACCCATAACTTGCAACTAGACACCTAGGGATTTTTGTTTTGTTTATTTTATGTTGTGTGTTTGTTTTAATAGGAGAAGGAATTGAGAAGTGACTGACAGCCAGATCAGGGGATTTTGCTATGCTCAGATACTCTGGACTGAAGTTTTCATAGCTAAAGCCCAGATGATACAAACTTAAATATTTTGGAGGTTTGAAAAATATTTCTGGTGCTTATGGGAATTTTGCCCATTACTTTTAACTGAATGTCCAAATTTCTCTTCTGGGTCCCAGGAGACTCTGGAATCAGTAATTTTTAACAGCAATTACAGCAAAGTGGTGAATGTTACTGGGCATGGAAAGGTTTTTAGTATGTATATTATACACACAAAGGAAAAAAAGGACAACATATTTGAAATTATAAGGAAGTTATGTCTTTTCTCATTGTTATTTTAATGAGATTTAATTCAAGACGGCATTAACTGCCATTAAAATCTTTTAGAAAGGAATGTATGTATATTTTTTATAGGTTCACTTGTGAGCTCAGTCTCCCAAACGTTTTCCATAAGATCATAGATGATTTTATCAATTATTTGTCATTCATATTGATGGGAAAATGCTATCTTTTTTTAAATCTGTAAAATGGGTATCATAGTTGTAAAAGTTTAACCTACCTGTGCAGGGGAGGTTTGAGAATAGTTTTGAATGACTAGAATAAGATAGCAGGAGATTATTTTTGATCTATAATAAGATGGGCAAAAAGCTGAACCTGAAAAAAAAATCTTAACTAAAGGCTTGTTTTACCCAAATGTAGATTGCAACTTTGGCAGTAGTGCTTCAGTAACATTAGAGGGTAACATAAAATTAAATGGTCTAGTTATTACTACCTGTTTAAGAGGATCATCATCACAAGCTTTATGGTTTAGTCTATGTATGAATCCATGTATTTTGTAGATTGACTTGTGAAGGACTACAGTTGACGTTGTGAATCTCATCTAAGCTGCTTGGGTAGCTTTGTTTTAATATTTGATCTTTAGTTTGGGTATAGAATTTGGCTCTTTTCCTGGAGCTGGGAGTTTGGATCATAGAAGGCAGCTCCTGTCTATGTGGGTTCCATATGTATACATAAAAAAAAAAAGAACCTACCACCCTTTATGATTCAAGTAATGCTTTTACTGTAGTCATTGAAGAGGAGCTGGGGCTTCACTTGTTCGGGCCTTTTGCTCTGAAATACATGGCTGGCTAATTCCTTTAGGTTTCACTTTAAAAATAATTCATATGGAAATCTTCCCTGAATCTCTACTTCACCTCAGAGTGTGAGTTTATCACCTATTTTATGCATGCGCATATAGTCCATTTTACACTTTCCCATCAAAGTCCTTATCACACTGCTAGTCTTCCTGTATCCTGACCACTAAAATAGTGGGAATAATAGCACCTTTATGCTCAGGGCCTCCCACAATGCATGTCTAAAGGATTCAAATGAATGAATGAATAAATATAGTTGCTTTATAGGCTACAGGTATTAGGTTAAACATTTGTATATTATATAAAGTTTGCCATTCAGTTTTCTTTAATGCAGTTTTTAACATGTTATTAAATGGCTACATACATGTTAAAGCTAATTTATTCTACTCATTTCACTAGCTGACTTTATGAGTATCTAATAATTTGAAATTTTGAGAACTTAAAATGTAGTTAGTTTGAAAATGGGTAGTTGTTTTTTAATTTGAACGTATGTAAAATTTGGAAGTTTTTTTATAATGTGTCTACTACCTAAAGTGGTCTAATCACCAATGGCTGTCATTTCTGCAACTGAATGTAACTAGTCCTGACTCTTTCATTTGGATGCCCCAGGGAGCCTGAACCTCATAAGCTATGTTAATAAGTCATTGACATATATTTCCACTGACAAAAATATTTCCATTGTTTATTGAGTTGGTTGGACCATTTTTAAATGTATTAAAATTTTCATTTATTCTTCAAAAACCGTTAAGAAATGTTTTTTAAAATAGAGTTTTGTTTTGATGATTAATTTTTTTTGGCTTAACTTTAAAATCAATGTTGTTACATCTGACTTCTTTTGCTTAAATTATACAGATGATGCTTCAAAAGTTGACAAACCTAAAGTAGATGAAGAAGGTGATGAAAATCAAGATGATAAAGACTATCACAGAAGTGACCCACAAATTGCTATATGTCTAGATTGTTTACGTAATAATGGACAGTCAGGGGACAATGTGGTAAAGGTGAGTGGACAACTACAGTTGTATTTTTTATGATCATTTTATAGTAAACCCTTCATAGGTTTAATTTGTTGATGAGTTTTCGTAATGGTGGCTCTACGAAATGTTTGCTTTTAAAGTTTTTATTAACATAATAAATAGAATGTTGTGAGGCCATTCTCTGACACCCCAAAACTTATAAACATTCAGCTTATAAAAGTCTTATACCTTCAAATGGCCAAACAATTGCTCATTCTAGGTACCTGTTTTTTCCACCCCTACCATTGAAGCATCCTAGGCAAATGGCACCACCTAATGGCTAGTACAGAGAATCACACTTCTGTTTCTCCAGTTTTTGTTGTTTTTTTCCCACCTCCTTTTATACCTTTGTTGGGAATTCATATGCATTGTTTCTCCCTTTTAAAGTATGGTAACCAATTGAAACTCAGATAATTTCATAATCCTTTTATTCATCCTCTTCTTCTAATTTTCTCCTCTATTCCTTTATTTTTATTTGCGACTCAAAAAGTTATCCATGTCAAGGCTAATGCATTTTATGAACAATATAATCATTTGGTTTTGAAGTGAAATTGGATGTCATAAAGTGTCTCAATGCTCTCTGATATTCCCTATAGAATATTTATTTCTAATCCTGTTTCCTTCTGTATTTTCTGATTGAACATTTTCTTAAAGGATCTTTATGCCACAGCTTAAAACATCCTACTCACTTCTATTGATTTTCTTTGTTTTTTTAAATGGTTTTATTTAAATAATGTTTTCTGCTCTCTATTGCAAGTTTTTTCTCATTACAGATGTTCAGTACTTCAGCTCTTAGATTTTTGTCAGTTTGTCCTTGCATATGTCAGCTATTGGGAATATAATTTCTCTCATTGTATTCCATGTTTTAGTCAAATGCCTATATTCAACGTCTCTTGTTTACTTTGTGTAATCTGTAGGTCACTGAGTTGATTTTTAACTCATACCTTTAATTGCATTTTCCAGTTTGGAAGTGAAAAACAAATACTTCTTGGACCCAAATTACGTTTTCCCAGCAACTTGAAACAAAGAAGATATATAAGCACAGTATTTAAATGACTATTTCTCCAATATGTGGATATTAGGTAGTGACGATATAAATAGTAAGAAAAGATTCCATCCCTCACAAACTTGATTAGGTCTTACGCATGTAAACAAACAGTTTTAATACAATAAGATAATTAATTTAATTAAGGGGAGTTGTTTGGTCAAGGCATGTAATTAAGTGCAGCAATCTTGAGAGAAGTGACCACTGCATATAATTATCCTTCCAGTCTTGTCTATTGTTTCCATTTTTTATAAATCTATTCATCAGAATTTTTATGACTCTACTTTTCTCTCTTGTTGCTGGTAGTTTTATATAATCCTCTTTTTGGAGTTCCTTTTTCACGGAGATTGTGATCATCCTTTAGCTCTCTAAGACATGACTCATTATCTCTTAGTAAAAGTTAAAACAATGAAAAGGCTGAATAGTTTTTCCTAAATAGATGTACAGTCTTCTCTGCAGGATTTCTAGCACAGAAGTTAAAAGGCATTGAATTTTAGAAATGCATCTGAAAAATTAAGTACACCTTCCTTGATAGATTTCTCTGTTTGACATCTTTGACACTTTGCCATTCCAATTGTCCTTCTATTCATTCAGAATCACTCTTTCCTATATAGACTTGAATTCTTCATCCTGTTCTTTAATTCTAAAAACAATTGTCTTAGCTTATATGACTTGTACTATGCTACCCTGATTCTTGCCTTTTCTCCCAGGCCACTTCTACTCTGTCTCTGCTGATTTTTTCCTGCCTTCTACTTCATATATGTGAGTATATCCTACTACCCAGACTTCCACTCAATTCTTCTTTCTCTGTACTCATCCTAGGTCTCTTTCATTTCTGTGGCTTCAACTATGCTAATGGCTTTCAGATCTCATTCTCAACCCTGCCATCTCTGCCATGTTGCAGTAGTATAGCTCTTAACTACTTTTAAATATTGCAGTTGGAAATTTCACTATCCCCTGAAATGTAATATGTCTAAAGATAAATTTATTGTATTTTCACTTAAACTACTTTTCCCTCCAAACTACAAATTTTAGTTATCACTACCATCTTTCAACCAGTCATAAAAATTCAAAACCTTGGAGTCCTCTTTGACCTTTTACTCTTTTCCTTCAATAAGTCACAAAGTCTTGCAAAATCTTCTCCAGTTTGGTGCTGAGCATCTCATCTTTATTTTCAACGTAGCCACATAAGTCGTATTTGTACTTTTAATTACCTTCTATAATTCAGGGCTGGAGCTGGAGCCAGAGCCTAAATATGGGCAACATAAAGAAGGCAAGGGCCAGGGTCATAGCCAGTATTAGGGTCATCTGGTCAATATTTTAGGCTTTTTGGCCACATGGTCTCTGTTGTAACTATTCAGCTTGCTCATTGTATCACCAAAGCAGCCACAGACAATAGTAAACAAATGGGCATGATTGTGTTCCATTAAAACTGTATTTACAAAAATAGGTAGCCAGCTAGATTTGGCCTGAGGGACATGGCAATAGTTTGATGACCTCTGGCCTATAGAATCAAGTGTTAACTCCTTACTTTATCATTGAAGGCCCTTTACTAACTAACCCCTACCTTGTTAAGTTTATTTCCCATTAAACTGAAAGGTGAACCCTCTTCTTAAGACAAATGATTGTTGCTTTATACTAGTTCTATAATATTGAAAACCATATATTTGACAAAGGATTTGTAGCCAGAAATTATATAAGCTCATATTAAGAATACTTAAAGGCCTCTGAAACTTCGAACAAGCCTTCCTTTTTGGTATGTTCTTTACTCTTCTCACCATTATTCTATTCTTCTATCAAGACACAGGCAAAGATCTCTGTTCTTTGTGATGCTTTTTCCAGCTTTGTGAACCCCTTCTCTGAAATTCTGTAGGACTCACATTTATCTCTCAATTAGGGCTTATTTTGTTATCTATTAAGTCAGCATTTACTGAACTCCTAAGGGTGCTAGACACTGATACTGTCTTTTACTTTTATTGTGTCTTATGCTTGAAATTAGATTTAAATTTCTTAAAGGCAGACGTACATGTCTGTATTGCATTATGGCCTCTTCAACCGTATCATTCCTCTCCATTAGGATGTGATTCTCAAAAGTGGTGGTGGAGTGGTAGCATGTATAGGTTATGCAATATACCGACTGCTTTTCAAATACAAAAGTCAAAGTCAAGAGCAGGGCATCAGTGAAACTAGTGGAGCGAGGACCTCCAAAAATTCACACCTCCATAAAAGCAATGAAAACCTGGCAAAATTTTTCAGAATCAACTTTTTCGGAGCTCTGGAAATTAACCAAAAGCTTTATAGCATTTATTTATACACAAATGGCTGACTTTCAGTAAGAACAGTGAGCTTTCTGATGTTTTAGTTTTCCCTATCCCATCCTGTACCCTCCAGCTCTGTAATATCCTTGAAAATTAACAGCCTGAATTTCTCCAGTAGCCTCACAGCCACCAAAGGAAACAAAACAGAGCTGGAGCCCTTTCAAAGTCTCATTCTCAAAGAATTGTTATTATTTGACCTATCTCATTGTTCCCTGGAAGGCCTCACTAATAAGGCTCTCTATATTTGACCTGACTTGGAACTTCCCCAGTGGAGAAAGCCTTCTTCCCCAATAGGGAGAGGGGAACACTTGTCAAAAACAGCTATGAGCAAATATATTAACATTGCAGCTGCCTGAGGTGGTAAAATATATTAACCAAAAAGCTTGAAAGGAAAGCTGGGGAATGAGAGATCTTTAAGGGCTTTGAAAAACTCTGACATATTCCTAGGAATCTAGAAGGCCACATACATGTGTAGGAAACAACTGAGGAAGCCCTACGCTTATCTCTGGCTAACCTTAGGACTCTATAGAAGCAGGAAGTGAAGGCTAAAGCAGGTTGTCAGAAGCATGGCTGAGTGTTGGACATATGCGCCAACATGCAGAGAGAGTTCCTCTGCAAAATCAGAGAGACTTCTTGGTTCCAAGTGTTTAAACGAATCTTCCAAGCAGAAACTTCGGTGGCCACATACAGTAAAGAATACAGACTATACAGAATTAGTTCAGGAAACTCAGTAAATGAGCAAAGAGAAACAACAAACACACAACAGTCACAACAACAAACCCTGGAGAGGGAGGATCTTATTTCTAGTGTTGCCACATTATATTATTTTTTAAATGCCAGTTTTCAACAACAGCAAAAAATTATGACACATACAAAGAAACAAGAATGTGCCATCCATACACAGAAAAAAAAGTCAATAGAAATTGTCTCTGAAGAAGCTTAGACAATGGACTTAACTAGACAAAGATTTTAAACCATCTGTTTTAAATATGTACAAAGAACTAAAGGAAACCACATCTAAACAATGAAAGGTAAGTATGAGAACAGTCACAAAATAAAAAATATTAATGAAGAGATAGAAATTATTTAAAAAATATTCTGTATCTGAAATGAAGAATTCACTGGAGAGGCTCAAGAGCAGAACTGAGCAGACGGAAGAAAGAATCAGTGAACTTGAAGATAGGTGAATTGAAATTATCCAGTTTGAAGAATAGAAAGAAATAGAGTGAAGAAGAAATGAACAGATCTTCAGAGACCTGTGGAATACCATCAAGCTTACCAATATACTCGTAATGGGAGTCCCAAAATGAAAGAGGAGAAAGGGGCAGGAAAATATATTTGAAGAAATAATGGCCCCAGATGTCCCAAATTTGATGAAAAACACTAAGTCTAAACCTCTGTGAAATGCAACAAACTCCAAGTACGATAAACCTAAAGAGATACACACCTAGACATACTATGAACTGTCAAAAGGCAAAGACAAGAGAATCTTGAAAGCAGCAAAAGAGAAGTGGCTCATCATATAAAGGAATCCTCAGTAACATTAACAGCTGCATTCTCATCAGAAGTGACAGAGACCAGAAGGCAATAGGATGACATTCAAAGTGCTAGAAAAAAAAACCAAAAACAAAAACTGACAACCAGAATTCTACATGTAACACACAATTCTGGAGAAATGGAGAGAGTAAGATATTCCCAGATAAACAAAAATAGAGAGAGCATGTTGCTAGCAGACCTACTCTACAGGAAATATTAAAGGGAGTCTTTCAGGATGAAATGAAAGAACAATAGACAATGACTCAAATCCACATGAAGAAAGAAAGAGCACTGTTTGAGGTAAATGCATAGGTAAACATAGTAGACAGCATAAATGTAATTTTGCTTATAACTCCTTTGTTCCTCCTCTCTGATTTAAAAGACAACTGCATAAAGTAATAACTATAAATATGTGTTGATGGGCACACAATGTATAAAGATGTAATTTGTATTAACATAAAGGAGGGAGAGAACAAAGCTATGAAGAGCAAAGATTTTGTATACTTTTGAAATTAAGTTGGTATTACTCCAAAAAAAGTGTTGTAAGTTAAATGTGAATTGTATTCCCCAAGTCAATCACTAAGAAAATACATCAAAATATATACTTAAAGAAATGACAAAGGAATTAAAATGACAGTAGAAAATATCTATTTACCACAAATTAAGGCAATAACAGAGGAATAGAGAAATAAGAGACATAAGACATATAAAAAGCAAATAGCAAAACAACAGAAATAAATCCTGCCCTATCAGTAATTATATTAAATAGAAATGGATTAACCTCTCAAAGGGCAGTGATTGGAAGAATGGATAAAAAGCAAATGATCCAACCAAATGTTGTCTCCAAGAGACACACTTGAGATTCAAAGAAACATTAAGATTAAGAGGATGAAAAAAAAATACCATACAAACAGTAACCAAAATTCAGCTAGAGTGGCTATGCTGACTTCAGATATAGACTTTATAATAATTATTGCTAGAAACAGAAGGACGTTTTATAATGATAAAAGTGTCAGTCCTTCAAGAGAATATAACAGTTATAAACATAAATGCACCCAGCAATACATGAAGCGAAACCTAACAGAATTAAAGGGACAAATAGACAATTCAACAAAAATAGTTGGAGACTTCAGTTTCCTGTTTTGAATAATGGATAGAACAACTAGACAAAGCATCAGTAAAGAAATAGAAGACTTGAACACACTGAAGCTAACTAGATCTAACAGGCATCTATAGAACATACCACTGACAACAGCAGAAAACACGTTCCTTAAGAGCACATGTGGAGGAGGCAGGGCAAGATGGAGGATTGGTGAGGTGTATGTTTTAGTTACTCCTCCAGGGAAGTAGGTAGAAAGCCAGGAATTGCGTGGACTGGACACTGCAGAGCAATTTGACTTTGGGCATACTTCATACAACACTCATAAACACGTGGAACTACTGAGATCAGCAAAATCTGCAAGTTTTTGCGGCCAGGGGCCCCACGCCCCTCCCTGCCAGGCTCAGTCCCGTGGGAAGAGAGGCCATCAATGTGGGAAACAAGAAGGGAGAACTGCAGTGGCAGCTCTTATTGGAAACTCATTCTACTGATCCAAACTCCAATCATAGACAGACTGAGACCAGACACCAGAGAATCTGAGAGCAGTCAGCCCAGCAGAGAAGAGATAAGGGTAGCAAGAAACAGCAAGAAAAACCCAAAATAAAAGTGGAGGCTTTTTGGAGTTCTGGTGAACATAGAAGGGGGAAGGGCAGAACTCAGGCCCTGAGGCTCATATGCAAATCCCAAAGAAAAACTGATCTCTCTGCCCCCTGGACCTTTCCTTAATGGCCCTAATTGCTTTGTCTCTTAGCATTTCAATATACCCATTAGATCTGTGAGGAGGGCCCTTTTTTTTTTTTAATCTTTTTTTCTTTTTCTAAACCAATTATTCTAAGAAGCCCAATACAGAAAGCTTCAAAGACTTGCAATTTGGGCAGGTCAAGACAAGAGCAGAACTAAGAAAGCTCTGAGACAAAAGGCAATAATCCAGTGGCTGAGAAAATTCACTAAACACCACAACTTCCCAAGAAAAGGGGGGCGTCTGCTCACAGCCATCATCCTGGTGGACAGGAAACATTCCTGCCCATCACCGGCCCCATAGCCCAGAGCTGCCCCAGACAAACGAGTGTGATGGAAGTGCTTCCAATAACATACACACACCACAAAATTGGGCGTGGACGTTAGCCTTCCCTGCACCCTCAGCTGGTTGTCCCAGAGTTGGGAAGGTGGAGCAGTGTGAATTAACAAGCCCCATTCAGCCATCATTTCAGCAGACTGGGAGCCTCTCTACACAGCCCTGCAGCCCAGAACCGCCCTGGGGGGACGGCACTCACCTGTGACATAGCACAGTCATCCTCAACAGAGGACCGGGGGTGCACGGCCTGGAAGAGGGACCCACTCACAAATCTCAGGGGCCATACGCCAATACCAAGGACTTGGGGGTCAGTGGCAGAGACACACTGTGGCAGGACTGAACTGAATGATTAGACTATTGCAGCAGCTTTAAAACTCCAGTAACACCAGGGAGATTTGACTGTTAGAGTTGCCTCCCCTCCCTGACTGCCCAGACATACGCCCCATATACAGGGAAGGCAACACCAACTACACACACAAGCTTGGTACACCAATTGGACCCCACAAGACGCACTCCTCCACTCACCACAAAGGCAAAGCGGGGGAGAACTGGCTTGAGGGGAACAGATGGCTCATGGACACCGCCTGTTGGTTAGTTAGAGAAAGTGTACTCCACGAAGCTGTAGATCTGACAAATTAGAGATAAGGATTTCAGTTGGTCTACAAATCCTAAAAGAACCCTATCAAGTTCAGCAAATGCCAAGAGGCCAAAAACAACAGAAAATTTTAAAGCATATGAAAAAACCAGACGATATGGATAACCCAAGCCCAAGCACCCAAATCATAAGATCAGAAGAGACACAGTACCTAGAACAACTAATCAAAGAACTAAAGAAGAATGATGAGACCATGGCACGGGATATAAAGGACACGAACAAGAGCATGGCACAGGATATAAAGGACATCAAGAAGACCCTAGAAGAGCATAAAGAAGACATTGCAAGACTAAATAAAAAAAAGCTGATCTTATGGAAATTAAAGAAACTGTTGACCAAATTAAAAAGATTCTGGATATTCATAGTACAAGGCTAGAGGAAGTTGAACAACGAATCAGTGACCTGGAAGATGAAAGAACAGAAAATGAAAGCACAAAAGAAAGAATGGGGGAAAAAATTTGAAAAAATCAAAATGGACCTCAGGGATATGATAGATAATATAAAACGTCCAAATATAAGACTCATTGGTGTTCCAGAAGGGGAAGAAAAGGGTAAAGGTCTGGGAAGAGTATTAAAAGGAATTGTTGGGGAAAACTTCCCAAATCTTCTAAACACCATAAATACACAAATCATAAATGCCCAGTGAACTCCAAATAGAATAAATGCAAATAAACCCACTCTGTTCTAGTTTGCTAATGCTGCAGAATCCAAAACACCAGAGATGGATAGGCTTTTATAAAACGGGGGTTTATTTCACTACACACTTACAGTCTTAAGGCCACAAAGCGTCCAAGGTAACACCTCAGCAATTGGATACCTTCACCAGAGAATGGTCAATGGCATCCGGAAAACCTCTGCTAGGTAGGAAGGCAGCTGGCATCTGCTCCAAAGCTCTGGCCTCAAAATGGCTTTCTCCCAGGATGTTCCTCTCTAGCAAGCTTGCTCCTCTTCAAAACATCACTCCCAGCTGCACTCAGTTCCCTCTCTTTGAGTCAGCTCATTTATATAGCTCCACTGATCAAGGCCCACACTGAATGGGTGGGGCCACATATCCATGGGAACATCCCATCAAAATCATCACCCACAGGGGCACATTCCAAGCAAATCTCTGCCCCACAAGACCACAAAGATAATGACATTTGGGGGACACAATACA
The DNA here is from genome assembly GCF_015220235.1 of Choloepus didactylus. NCBI lineage: Eukaryota > Metazoa > Chordata > Mammalia > Pilosa > Megalonychidae > Choloepus > Choloepus didactylus. Next base: position 40,481,551 of record NC_051321.1, read on the forward strand.
TTCAGACTGGCACTCACTCCAAGACATATTCTGATCAGACTGTCAAATACTGAAGAGAAGGAACAAGTTCTGAAAGCAGCAAGAGAAAAGCAATTCACCACATACAAAGGAAACAGCGTAAGACTAAGCGGTGACTACTCAGCAGCCACCATAGAGGCGAGAAGGCAGTGGCACGACATATTTAAAATTCTGAGTGAGAAAAATTTCCAGCCAAGAATACTTTATCCAGCAAGCTCTCCTTCAAATTTGAGGGAGAGCTTAAATTTTTCACAGACAAACAAATGCTGAGAGAATTTGCTAACAAGAGACCTGCCCTACTGGAGATACTAAAGGGAGCCCTACAGACAGAGAAACAAAGAAAGGAGAGACATGGAGAAAGGTACATATTCTAGTTTGCTAATGCTGTAGAATGCAAAACACCAGAGATGGATTGGCTTTTATAAAATGGGGGTTTATTTCACTACACAGTTACAGTCTTAAGGCCATAAAGTGTCCAAGGTAACACATCAGCAATCAGGTACCTTCACTGGAGGATGGCCAATGGCATCCAGAAAACCTCTGTTAGCTGGGAAGGCAGCCGGCGTCTCTTCCAAAGTTCTGTTTCAAAATGGCTTTCTCCCAGGACGTTCCTCTCTAGCAAGCTTGCTCCTCTTCAAACATCACTCACAGCTGTGCTAAGTTCCCTCTCTTTGTGTCAGCTCATTTATGTGGCTCCACTTATCAAAGCCCACCCTGAATGGGTGGGGCCATGCATCCATGGGAACATCTCATCAGAATCATCACCCACAGCTGGGTGGGGCACATTCCAAGCAAATCTAACCAGCACCAAAACATTTGCCCCACAAGACTACAAAGATAATGGCATTTGGGGGACACAATACATTCAAACCGGCACATTCCACCCCCTGGACCCCAAAATGACATTATCTTTCCAAATACAAAATACATTCATTCCATCACAATATCACAAAAACTTAAATCATTTCAGTAACAAAAGTTAAGTACAAGATTCTATCAAAATCAATTACAGGTGTGGTGGGTCCTAAGGCATAATTCTCCTTTAGCTTTGGATCTGTGGAGTTAGAGCAAGTTATATGCTTCCAATATACAAAGGAGGGACATTCATAGGATAAACATTCCCATTGCCATAAGGAGAAAGAGTAAGGAAGACAGGGTTAACAGGAGCAAAACAGTTCCTAAAACCCACAGGACAAACTCCATTAGATTTCAAAGTCTGAGAGTCATTTACAGAACAACGTTGCATCCTTGGGGCTTGAGAGAGCAGGAGTCTAACCCTTCCTAAGGGCCTTTGTGGTAGCCCTTTCCTCTCCAAACACTTGGGTGAGTGCTCCAACATATCCACACATTGGGGAGACCACCTTCTCGGCCCCACCCTCCTCAAACGTCGGGGCAGCTCCCGGATTCCCTTCCATCTCTGGGGCACATATTCAACCCCTTCAGAATAGTGTGGTGGCAGCTAGGCTCTCCCCAATTCCCTGGAAATGTGCTACACCCTCTTTGGGGCTTGGGGTGGCAGGACATTTTCTGAGCATCGAGGTGGAAGGCCCACCCTCAACCTCCAGGGCAAACTCACCCTTTCCATGCATGTGGGCTGCTCCGCTCTCCCAGCCCGAGACCTCTTGACTCCAGTCCTCAACTTCCATGGCTCTGTCTTTGAAAAGATTTTTCCTTTAATTTTTTCCTCGTCTGTCTCCTCCAGTCCAGACTGGAAATGGCTCTGTCTATAAAGATCTCGCAAAACTTCTGTTGGCTTTGCATGAAGCACACAGGGGTCAAAGCCATTAGACAATAGGACGTTCCACAAATCCTTTCTGGATAATCCCATCTCCAGTCTTGGCTTGTACTGAAATGGCGGCTGGGTTCCGTGTTCGGTTACATCTTCATGTTGGGCTATAGCGTCAGGGATTCCACCCCCTGGAAGCTTGTAATTTTCCAAGTGATCAGCTTCTGGTCTCTTTGAACCCAAGAGTTCAGTTCTAAGCTTCTCTCTTTCCACTCGCATTTTACTATAAGCTGCAAGGAGAAGCCAGGGTACCTCCTCCACATGTAGTCTGGAGATTTCCTCAGCTAAGTATTCCAGGTTGTCGCTTTCAAATTCTTCCTTCCATCTGACACCAGGACTCAATTTTGCCAAATTCTGTGCCACTTTAAAACAAGGATCGCCTTTCTTCCAGTTTACAACAACATATTCATCATTTCTGTTCAAGGCCTCATCAGAAGTATCTTTAGAGTCCATATTTCCACAGTCTCTTTAAAGCAGTTTTGGCCTTTTCTGTTAAGCTCCTCACAATTCTTCCAGAATCTTCCCCTTATCCATTTGAAAAGCCATTCCAACATGTTTGGTATTTGCAGACTCAGCAGCAGAAGCACCCCACTTCTCTGGTACCAAAATCTGTTCTAGTTTGCTAATGCTGCACAATGCAAAACACCAGAGATGGATTGGCTTTTATAAAACAGGGGTTTATTTGGCTACACAGTTAAAGTCTTAAGGCCATAAAGTGTCCAAGGTAACACATCAGCAATCGGGTACCTTCGCTGGAGGATAGCCAATGGCGTCCGGAAAACCTCTGTTAGCTGGGAAGGCAGCCGGTGTCTGCTCCAAAGTTCTGGTTTCAAAATGACTATCTCCCAGGACATTCCTCTCTAGCAAGCTTGCTCCTCTTCAAACATCACTCACAGCTGCACTCAGTTCCCTCTCTTTGAGTCAGCTCATTTATATGGCTCCACTGATCAAGGCTCACCTTGAATGGGTGGGGCCATGCCTCCATGGGAACATCTCATCAGAATCATCACCCACAGCTGGGTGGGGCACATTCCAGGCAAATCTAACCACCACCAAAATGTCTGCCCCACGAGACTACAGGATAATGGCATTTGGGGGACACAATACATTCAAACCAGCAGAGTTCACTACTAAAGAGATTCGGTATGGGTATATTAAAGGATATTAGTGGAGAGGGAAAAATATATATGACAAACATAAACCACAGGATAAGATGGCTGATTCAAGAAATGCCTTCACGTTTATAATGTTGAATGTGAATGGATTAAACTCCCCAATTAAAAGATACCAATTCGCAGAATGGATCCAAAAAAATGAACCATCAATATGTGGCATACAAGAGACTCGTCTTAGACAGGGACACAAAGAAATTGAAAGTGAAAGGATGGGAAAAAATATTTCATGCAAGCTACAGCCAAAAAAAAGCACGTGTAGCAATATTAATCTCAGATAAAATAGACTTTAAATGCAGGGATGTTTTGAGAGACAAAGAAGGCCACTACATACTAATAAAAGGGGTAATTCAACAAGAAGAAATAACAATCATTAATGTTTATGCACCCAGTCAAGGTGCCACAAAATACATGAGAGAAACACTGGCAAAACTAAAGGAAGCAATTGATGTTTCCACAATAATTGTGGTAGACTTCAACACATCACTCTCTCCTACAGGTAGATCAACCAGACAGAAGACCAATAAGGAAATTGAAAACCTAAACAATCTGATAAATGAATTTGATTTAACAGACATATATAGAACATTACATCCCAAATCACCAGGATACACATACTTCTCTGGTGCTCATGGAACTTTCTCCAGAATAGATCATATGCTGGGACATAAAACAAGCCTCAATAAATTTTAAAAAATTGAAATTATTCAAAGCACATTCTCTGACCACAATGGAATACAATTAGAAGTCAATAACCATCAGAGACTTAGAAAATTCACAAATACCTGGAGGTTAAACAACACACTCCTAAACAATCAGTGGGTTAAAGAAGAAATAGCAAGAGAAATTGCTAAATATATACAGACGAATGAAAATGAGAAGACAAAATACCAAAACCTATGGGATGCAGCAAAAGTGGTACTGAGGGGGAAATTTATAGCAGTAAATGCATATATTAAAAAGGAAGGAAGAGCCAAAATCAAAGAACTAATGGATCAACTGAAGAAGCTAGAAAATGAACAGCAAACCAATCCTAAACCAAGTAGAACAAAAGAAATAACAAGGATTAAAGCAGAAATAAATGACATAGAGAACAAAAAAACAATAGAGAGGATGAATAACACCAAAAGTTGGTTCTTTGAGAAGATCAACAAGACTGACAAGCCCCTAGCTAGACTGACAAAATCAAAAAGAGAGAAGATACATATAAACAAAATAATGAATGAGACAGGTGACATTACTGCAGATCCCGAAGTAATTTAAAAAAAATTATACGAGGATACTATGAACAACTGTATGGCAACAAACTGGATAATGTAGAAGAAATGGACAATTTCCTGGAAACATATGAACAACCTAGACTGACCAGAGAAGAAACAGAAGACCTCAACCAACCAGTCAGAAGCAAAGAGATCCAATCAGTCATCAAAAAGCTTCCCACAAATAAATGCCCAGGACCAGATGGCTTCACAGGGGAATTCTACCAAACTTTCCAAAAAGAACTGACAGCAGTCTTACTTAAACTCTTTCAAAACATTGAAGAAAATGGAACACTACGTAACTCATTTTTTGAAGCTAACGTCAATCTAATACCAAAACCAGGCAAAGATGCTACAAAAAAGGAAAACTACCAGCCAATCTCCTTAATGAATATAGATGCAAAAATCCTCACCAAAATACTTGCAAATCAAATCCAAAGACACATTAAGAAAATCATACACCATGACCAAGTGGGGTTCATTCCAGGCATGCAAGGATGGTTAAACGTAAGAAAATCAATCAATGTATTACAACACATTAACAAATCAAAAGGGAAAAATCAAATGATCATCTCAATAGATGCTGAAAAAGCATTTGAGAAAATCCAACATCCTTTTTTGATAAAAACACTTCAAAAGGTAGGAATTGAAGGAAACTTCCTCAATATTATAAAGAGCATATATGAAAAACCCACAGCCAGCATAGTACTCAATGGTAAGAGACTGAAAGCCTTCCCTCTAAGATCAGGAACAGGACAAGGATGCTCGCTATGACCACTGTTATTCAACGTTGTGTTGGAAGTTGGAAGTGCTAGCCAGGGCAATCCGGCAAGACAAAGAAATAAAAGGCATCCAAATTGGAAAGGAAGAAGTAAAACTGTCATTGTTTGCAGATGATATGCTCTTATATCTGGAAAACCCCAAGAAATCGACGATACAGCTACTAGAGCTAATAAACAAATTTAGCAAAGTAGCGGGAAACAAGATTTTTTTTTATCTTCATTTTATTGAGATATATTCACATACCACGTAGTCATACAAAACAAATCATACATTCGATCGTTCACAGTACCATTACATAGTTGTACATTCATCACCTAAATCAATCCCTGACACCTTAATTAGCACACACACAAAAATAACAAGAATAATAATTAAAGTGAAAAAGAGCAATTGAAGTAAAAAAAGAACATTGGGTACCTTTGTCTGTCTGTTTGTTTCTTTCCCCTATTTTTCTACTCATCCATCCATAAACTAGACAAAGTGGAGTGTGGTCCTTATGGCTTTCCCAATCCCATTGTCACCCCTCATAAGCTACATTTTTATACAATTGTCTTCGAGATTCATGGGTTCTGGGTTGTAGTTTGATAGTTTCAGGTATCTACCACCAGCTACCCCAATTCTTTAGAACCTAAAAAGGGTTGTCTAAATTGTGCATAAGAGTGCCCACCAGAGTGACCTCTCGGCTCCTTTTGGAATCTCTCTGCCACTGAAGCTTATTTCCTTTCCTTTCACATCCCCCTTTTGGTCAAGATGTTCTCTGTCCCACGATGCCAGGTCTACATTCCTCCCCGGGAGTCATATTCCATGTTGCCAGGGAGATTCACTCCCCTGGGTGTCTGATCCCACGTAGGGGGGAGGGCAGTGGTTTCACCTGCCAAGTTGGCTTAGCTAGAGAGAGGGCCACATCTGAGCAACAAAGAGGCATTCGGGAGGAGGCTCTTAGGCACAATTATAAGGAGGCCTAGCCTCTCCTTTGCAGCAACCGTCTTCCCAAGGGTAAAACCTATGGTAGAGGGCTCAAGCCATCAAACAACCAGTCCCCTATGTCTGTGGTCATGTTAGCAACCATCAAGGTGGGGTATGCCAATACCGCTGCATTCTCCACAGGCTCCTCAAGGGGGCACTACATATTTTTTTTCCGTGGGTTTTTTTTGTTGTTGTTGTTTTTAACTTTTTTTTTCTTTTTTAAATCAACTGTATGGAAAAAAAAATTAAAAAAAAAGAAAAACATACAATAAAAGAACATTTCAAAGACACCATAACAAGGGAGTAAGAAAAAGACAACTAACCTGAGATAACTGCTTTACTTCCAACCTGTTCCTACTTTACCCCAAGAAAGTTACCTAATATAGGAACATTTCTGTGAACTTGTTCCTACTATATCCATCAGAAATTAACAGACCATAGTCATTCCTGGGCATCCCCAGAACATTAAATAGCTTATCTGTTCTTCTTGGATTATTGTTCCCCCTTCCTTAATTGCTCTCTATTGCTAGTTCCCCTACATTCTACATTATAAACCATTTGTTTTACATTTTTCAACGTTCACATTAGTGGTAGCATGTAATATTTCTCTTTTTGTGCCTGGCTTATTTCGCTCAGCATTATGTCTTCAAGGTTCATCCATGTTGTCATATGTTTCACGAGATCGTTCCTTCTTACTGCCGCGTAGTATTCCATCGTGTGTATATACCACATTTTATTTATCCACTCATCTGTTGAAGGACATTTGGGTTGTTTCCATCTCTTGGCAATTGTGAATAATGCTGCTATGAACATTGGCGTGCAGATATCTGTTCGTGTCACTGCTTTCTGACCTTCCGGGTATATACCGAGAAGTGCAATCGCTGGATCGAATGGTAACTCTTTATCTAGTTTTCTAAGGAACTGCCAGACTGACTTCCAGAGTGGCTGAACCATTATACAGTCCCACCAACAATGAATAAGAGTTCCAATTTCTCCACATCCCCTCCAGCATTTGTAGTTTCCTGTTTGTTTAATGGCAGCCACTCTAATCGGTGTTAGATGGTATCCCATTGGGGTCTTAATTTGCATCTCTCTAATAGCTAGTGAAGCTGAACATTTTTTCATGTGTTTCTTGGCCATTTGTATTTCCTCTTCAGAGAACTGTCTTTTCATATCTTTTGCCCATTGTATAATTGGGCTGTCTGTACTACTGTCATTGAGTTGTAGGATTTCTTTATATATGCAAGATATCAGTCTTTTGTCAGATACATGGTTTCCAAAAATTTTTTTCCCATTGAGTTGGCTGCCTCTTTAGCATTTTGAGAAATTCCTTTGAGGTGCAGAAACTTCTAAGCTTGAGGAGTTCCCATTTATCTATTTTTTCTTTTGTTGCTTGTACTTTGGGTGTAAAGTCTAGGAAGTGGCCGCCTAATACAAGGTCTTGAAGATGTTTTCCTACATTATCTTCTAGGAGTTTTATGGTACTTTCTTTTATATTGAGATCTTTCGTCCATTTTGAGTTAATTTTTGTGTAGGGGGTGAGGTAGGGGTCCTCTTTCATTCTTTTGGATATGGATATCCAACTCTCCCAGCCCCATTTGCTGTAAAGACCATTATGACCCAGTTAGTGACTTTGGGGGCCTTATCAAAGATCAGTCGGCCATAGATCTGAGGGTCTATCTCTGAATTCTCAATTCGATTCCATTGATCTATATGTTTATCTTTGTGCCAGTACCATGCTGTTTTACAACTGTGGCTTTATAATAAGCTTCAAAATCAGGAGTGTAAGTCCTCCCACTTCTTTTTTCTCTTTTACAGTGTCTTTAGCAATTCGAGGCATCTTCCCTTTCCAAATAAATTTGATAACTAGCTTTTCCAAGTCTGCAAAGTAGGTTCTTGGAATTTTGATTGGGATTGCATTGAATCTGTAGATGAGTTTGGGTAGAATTGACATCTTCATGACATTTAGCCTTCCTATCCATGAACATGGAATATTTTTCCATCTTTTAAGGTCCCCTTTTATTTCTTTTAGTAGATTTATGTAGTTTTCTTTGTATAGGTCTTTTACATCTTTGGTTAAGTTTATTCCTAGGTACTTGATTTTTTTAGTTGCTATTGAAAATGATATCCTTTTCTTGAGTGTCTCTTCAGTTTGTTCATTTCTAGCATATAGAAACATCACTGACTTATGTGCATTAATCTTGTATCCCGCTACTTTGCTAAATTTGTTTATTAGTTCTAGTAGCTGTATCATCGATTTCTCAGGATTTTCCAGATATAAGATCATATCATCTGCAAACAATGACAGTTTTACTTCTTTTCCAATTTGGCTGCCTTTTATTTCTTTGTCTTGCCGGATTGCCCTGGCTAGCACTTCCAGCACAATGTTGAATAACAGTGGTGACAGCGGGCATCCTTGTCTTGTTCCTGATCTTAGAGGGAAGGCTTTCAGTCTCTCACCATTGAGTACTATGCTGGCTGTGGGTTTTTCATATATGCTCTTTATCATATTGAGGAAATTTCCTTCAATTCCTACCTTTTGAAGTGTTTTTATCAAAAAAGGATGTTGTATTTTCTCAAATGCTTTCTCAGCATCTATTGAGATGATCATTTGATTTTTCCCTTTCGAATTTTTAATGTGTTGTAATACATTGATTGATTTTCTTATGTTGAACCATCCTTGCATGCCTGGAATGAACCCCACTTGGTCATGGTGTATGATTTTTTTACTGTGTCTTTGGATTCGATTTGCAAGTATTTTGTTGAGGATTTTTGCATCTATATTCATTAGGGAGATTGGCTGGTGGCTTTCCTTTTTTGTAGCATCTTTGCCTGGTTTTGGTATTAGATTGATGTGAGCTTCATAAAATGAGTTACGTAGTTCCATTTTCTTCAATGTTTTGAAAGAGTTGAGTAAGATTGATGTCAGTTCTTTCTGGAAAGTTTGGTAGAATTCCCCTGTGAAGCCATCTGGCCCTGGGCATTTATTTGTGGGAAGCTTTTTGATGACTGATTGGTTCTCTTTGTTTGTGATCAGTTGATTGAGGTCTTCTGTTTCTTCCCTGGTCAGTCTAGGTTGTTCATATGTTTCCAGGAAATTGTCCATTTCCTCTACATTATCCAGTTTGTTGCCATACAGTTGTTCATAGTATCCTCTTATAATTTTTTTAATTTCTTCAGGATCTGCAGTTATGTCACCTTTTTCGTTCATTATTTTGTTTATATGTGTCTTCTCTGTTTTTGATTTTGTCAGTCTAGCTAGGGGATTGTCAATCTTGTTGATTTTCTCAAAGAACCAACTTTTGGTGATATTTTATCGTCTCTATTGTTTTTTTGTTCTCTGTGTCATTTATTTCTGCTTTAATCCTTGTTATTTCTTTTGTTCTACTTGGTTTAAGATTGGTTTGCTGTTCATTTTCTAGCTTCTTCAGTTGATCCATTAGTTCTTTGATTTTGGCTCTTTCTTCCTTTTTAATATATGCATTTAGTGCTATAAATTTCCCCCTCAGCACTGCTTTTGCTGCATCCCATAAGTTTTGGTATGTTGTCTTCTCATTTTCATTTGTCTCTATATATTTAGCAATATCTCTTGCTATTTCTTCTTTAACTCGCTGATTGTTTAGGAGTGTGTTGTTTAACCTCCAGGTATTTGTGAATTTTCCAAGTCTCTGATGGTTATTGACTTCTAATTGTATTCCATTGTGGTCAGAGAATGTGCTTTGAATAATTTCAATCTTTTTAAATTTATTGAGGCTTGTTTTATATCCCAGCATATGATCTATTCTGGCGAAAGTTCCGTGAGCACTAGAAAAGTATATGTATCCTTGTGATTTGGGATGTAATGTTCTGTATATGTCTGTTAAATCAAATTCATTTATCAGATTATTTAGGTTTTCAATTTCCTTATTGGTCTTCTGTCTGGTTGATCTATCTATAGGAGAGAGTGATGTGTTGAAGTCTACCACAATTATTGTGGAAACATCAATTGCTTCCTTTAGTTTTGCCAGTGTTTCTCTCATGTATTTTGTGGCACCTTGATTGGGTGCATAGACATTTATGATTGTTATTTCTTCTTGTTGAATTGCCCCTTTTATTAGTATGTAGAGGCCTTCTTTGTCTCTCAAAACATCCCTGCATTTAAAGTCTATTTTATCTGAGATTAATATTGCTACACCTGCTTTCTTTTGGCTGTAGCTTGCATGAAATATATTTTTCCATCCTTTCACTTTCAATTTCTTTGTGTCCCTGTGTCTAAGATGAATCTCTTGTATGCAACATATTGATGGTTCATTTTTTTTGATCCATTCCGCGAATCTATATCTTTTAATTGGGGAGTTTAATCCATTTACATTCAACGTTACAACCGTGAAGGCATTTCTTGAATCAGCCATCTTATCCTTTGGTTTATGTTTGTCTGATATATTTTTCCCCTCTCTCTATTAATGTCCTTTATTGTACCCATACTGAATCTCTTTAGTACTGAACCTTTCTCCAAGTCTCTCTGCCCTTTCTTTGTTTGTCTGTAGGGCTCCCTTTAGTATCTCCAGTAGGGCAGGTCTCTTGTTAGCAGATTCTCTCAGCATTTGTTTGTCTTTGAAAAATGTAAGCTCTCCCTCAAATTTGAAGGAGAACTTTGCTGGATAAAGTATTCTTGGTTGGAAATTTTTCTCACTCAGAATTTTAAATATATCGTGCCACTGCCTTTTCGCCTCCATGGTGGCTGCTGAGTAGTCACTACTTAGTCTTATGCTGTTTCCTTTGTATGTGTTAAATTGCTTTTCTCTTGCTGCTTTCAGAACTTGCTCCTTCTCTTCTGTGTTTGACAGTGTGATCAGAATATGTCTCGGAGTGGGTTTATTTGGATTTATTCTATTTGGATTTAGCTGAGCATTTATGATTTGTGTATTTATGTTGTTTAGAAGATTTGGGAAGTTTTCCCCAACAATTTCTTTGAATACTCTTCCTAGACCTTTACCCTTTTCTTCCCCTTCTGGAACACCAGTGAGTCTTATATTCGGACGTTTTATATTGTCTATCATATCCCTGAGGTCCGTTTCAATTTTTTCAATTTTTTTCCCCATTCTTTCTTTTATGCTTTCATTTTCCATTCTGTCATCTTCCAGGTCACTGATTCGTTGTTCAGCTTCCTCTAGTCTTGTGCTATGAGTGTCCAGAATCTTTTTAATTTGGTCAACAGTTTCTTTAATTTCCCTAAGATCATCTATTTTTTTATTTAGTCTTGCAATGTCTTCTTTATGCTCTTCTAGGGTCTTCTTGATATCCTTTGTATCCCGTACCATGTTCTCATTGTTCATCTTTAGTTCTTTGAGTAGCTGCTCTAGGTGCTGTGTCTCTTCTGATCTTTTGATTTGGATGCTTGGGCTTGGGTTAACCATATCGTCTGTTTTTTTCATATGCTTTATAATTTTCTGTTATTTTTTTCCTCTTGGCATTTGCTGAACTTGATAGGATTCTTTTAGGATTTGTAGACCAATTGAAGTCCTTATCTCTAATTTATCAGATCTACAGCTTCGTGGAGTACACTTTCTCTAACTACCCAGCAGTTGGCGTCCACGAGCCACCTGTTCTCCACAAACCAGTTCTCCCTTTCTTTGCCTGTGTGGTGAGTGGGGGAGTGCGTCTTGTTGGGTGCAATTGGTGTACCAAGCTTGCGTGTGTAGTTGGTTTTGCCCGCCCTGTATATGGGGCGTGTTTCTGGGCAGTCAGGGAGGAGGGGTGGCTCTAACAATCAAATCTTCCTGGTGTTCCTGGAGTTTTAAAGCTGCTGCAATAGTCTAATCCTTAAGTTCAGTCCTGCCACAGTGTGTCTCTGCCACTGACCCACAAGTCCTTGGTATTGGCGTATGGCTCCTGAGACTTGCAAGTGGGTCCCTCTTCCAGGCCGTGCACCCCCTGGACCTCAGTTGAGGGATGACTGTGCTATGTCACAGGTGAGTGCCGTCCCCCCAGGGCGGTTCTTGGCTGCTGGGCTGTGTAGGGAGGCTCCCAGTCTGCTGAAATGATGGCTTAATGGGGCTTTGTTAATTCACACTGCTCCACCTTCCCAACTCTAGGACAATCAGCTGAGGTTGCAGGGAAGGCTAATGTCCATGCCCAGTTTTGTGGTGTGTGCCTGTTATTTGAAGCACTTCTGTCACACTGGGTTGTCTGGGGTGGCTCTGGGCTATGGGGCTGGCGATGGGCAGGAGTGTTTCCTGTCCACCAGGATGATGGCTGTGAGCAGACACCCCACTTTTCTTGGGAAGTTGTGGTGTTTAGTGAATTTTCTCAGCCACTGGATTATTGCCTTTTGTCTCAGAGCTCTCTTAGTTCTGCTTTTGTCTTGGCCTGCCCAAATTGCAAGTCTTTGAAGCTTTCTGTATTGGGCTTTTTAGAGTAATTGTTTTAGAAAAAGAAAAAAGGATTAAAAAAAAAAAAAAGGGCCCTCCTCACAGATCTAATGGATTATTGAAATGCTAAGAGACAAAGCAATTAGGGCCATTAAGGAAAGGTCCACAGGGCAGAGAGATCAGCTTTTCTTCTGGATTTCCATATCAGCCTCAGGGCCTGAGCTCTGCCCTTCCCCTTTCTATGTTCACCAGAACTCCAAAAATCCTCAGCTTTTATTTTGGAGCTTTTTGTGCTGTTTTTTTCTATGTCTGTCTCCTCTCTGCTGGGCTGCTTCTCTTAGATTCTCTGGTGTCTGGTCTCAGTCTATCTATGGTTGGAGTTTGGATCAGTAGAATGTGTTTCCCGATAAGGGCTGCCACTGCAGTTCTCCCTTCTCCTTCCTGGAGCTGACAGCCCCTCCTCCCACGGGACTGAGCCTGGCAGGGAGGGGCATGGGTCCCCTGGCGGCAAAAACTTACAGATTTCGCTGATCTCAGCAGTTCCACATTTTCATGAGTGTTGTATGAAGTATGCCCAAAGTCAGATTGCTCTGTGGTGTGCAGTCCATGCAGTTACTGGCTTTCTACCTACATTCCTGGAGGAGTAACTAAAACATACAGCTCACCAGTCTGCCATCTTGCCCCGCCTCTCCTGGGATACAAGATTAATGCACATAAGTCAATAATGTTTCTGTATGCTAGAAATGAACGAGCTGAAGAGACACTCAAGAAAAAGATACCATTTTCAATAGCAACTAAAAAAACCAAGTACCTGGGAATAAACGTAACCAAAGATGTAAAAGACCTATGGAAAGAAAACTACATAACTCTACTAAAAGAAATAGAAGGGGACCTTAAAAGATGGAAAAATATTCCATGTTCATGGATAAGAAGGCTAAATGTCATGAAGATGTCAATTCTACGCAAACTCATCTACAGATTCAATGCAGTCCCAATCAAAATTCCAACAACCTACTTTGCAGACTTGGAAAAGCTAGTTATCAAATTTATTTGGATAGGGAAGATGCCTCAAATTGCTAAAGGCACTCTAAAAAAGAAAAACGAAGTGGGAGGACTTACAGTCCCTGACTTTGAAGCTTATTATAAAGCCACAGTTGTCAAAACAGCATGGTACCGGCACAAAGAGAGACATATAGATTAATGGAATTGAATTGAGAATTCGGAGATAGACCCCCAGATCTACGGCCGACTGATCTTTGATAAGGCCCCCAAAGTCACTGAAGTGGCTCATAATTGTCTTTTCAACAAATGGGGCTGGGAGCGTTGGATATCCATATCCAAAAGAATGAAAGAGGACCCCTACCTCACCCCCTACACAAAAATTAACTCAAAATGGACCAAAGATCTTAATATAAAAGAAAGTACCATAAAACTCCTAGAAGATAATGTAGGAAGACATCTTCAAGACCTTGTATTAGGTGGCCTCTTCCTAGACTTTACACCCAAAGCACAAGCAAGAAAGAAAAAAATAGATAAATGGGAACTCCTCAAGCTTAGAAGTTTCTGTACCTCAAAGGAATTTCTCAAAATGCTAAAGAGGCAGCCAACTCAATGGGAAAAAAATTTTTGGAAACCATATATCTGACAAAAGACTGATATCTTGCATATATAAAGAAATCCTACAACTCAATGACAGTAGTACAGACAGCCTAATTATAAAATGGGCAACAGATATGAAAAGACAGTTCTCTGAAGAGGAAATACAAATGGCCAAGAAACACATGAAAAAATGTTCAGCTTCACTAGCTATTAGAGAGATGCAAATTAAGACCACAATGAGATACCATCTCCCACCAATTAGAATGGCTGCCATTAAACAAACAGGAAACTACAAATGCTGGAGGGGATGTGGAGAAATTGGAACTCTTATTCATTGTTGGTGGGACTGTATAATGGTTCAGCCACTCTGGAAGTCAGTCTGGCAGTTCCTTAGAAAACTAGATATAGAGTTACCCTTCGAACCAGTGATTGCACTTCTCGGTGTATACCTGGAAGATCAGAAAGTAGTAACACGAACAGATATCTGCACGCCAGTGTTCATAGCCGCATTATTCACAATTGCCAAGAGATGGAAACAACCCAAATGTCCTTCAACAGATGAGTGGATAAATAAAATGTGGTATATACACACGATGGAATACTACGCGGCAGTAAGAAGGAACGACCTCGTGAAACATATGACAACATGGATGAACCTTGAAGACATAATGCTGAGCGAAATAAGCCAGGCACAAAAAGAGAAATATTATATGCTACCACTAATGTGAACTTTGAAAAATGTAAAACAAATGGTTTATAGTGTAGAATGAAGGGGAGCTAGCGATATAGAGTAATTTCGGAAGGGGGAGCAGTGATCCAAGAAGAACAGATAAGCTATCATGAGTAAATTTAACATTCTGGGAATGCCCAGGAAAGACTATGGTCTGTTAATTTCTGGTGAGTATAGTAGGAACAAATTCACAGAAATGTTTCTATATTAGGTTACTTTCTTGGTGTAGAGTAGGAACATGTTGGAAGTAAAGTAGTTATCTTAGGTTAGTTGTCTTTTTCTTACTCCCTTGTTATGGTTTCTTTGAAATGTTGTTTTATTGTACATTTTTTTAATTTTTATTTTTTTTTATTTTTCATGCAGTTGATTTAAAAAAAAGAAGTTTAAAAAAAAAAAGGAAAAAAATGTGTAGTGCCCCCTTGAGGAGCTGGTGGAAAATGCAGGGGTATTGGCCTGCCCCACCTTGATGGTTGCTAACATGCCCATAGACATAGGGGACTGGTGGTTTGATGGGTTGAGTCCTCTACCACAGGATTTGCCCTTGGGAAGACTGTTGCTGCAAAGGAGAGGCTAGGCCTCCCTATAATTGTGCCTAAGAGCCTCCTCCTGAATGCCTCTTTGTTGCTCAGATGTGGCCCTCTCTGTCTAGCTAAGCCAACTTGGCAGGTGAAATCACTGCCCTCCCCCCATGTGGGATCTGACACCCAGGGGAGTGAATCTCCCTGGCAACATGGAATATGACTCCCGGGGAGGAATGTAGACCCGGCATTGTGGGATGGAGAACATCTTCTTGACAAAAAGGGGGATGTGAAAGGAAATGAAATAAGCTTCAGTGGCAGAGAGATTCCAAAAGGAGCAGAGAGGTCACTCTGGTGAGCACTCTTACGCACAATATAGACAGCCCTTTTTAGGTTCTAATGAATTGGGGTAGCTGGTGGTAGATACTTGAAACTATCAAACTACAACCCGGAACCCGTAAATCTTGAAGACGATTGTATAAAAATGTAGCTTATGAGGGATGACAATGGGATTGGGAAAGCCATAAGGAGCACACTCCCCTTTGTCTAGTTTATGGATGGATGAGTAGGAAAATGGGGGAAGGAAACAAACAGACAGACAGACAAAGGCACCCAGTGTTCTTTTTTACTTTAATTACTCTTTTTCACTTTAGTTATTATTCTTGTTATTTTTGTGTGTGTGGTAATGAAGGTGTCAGGGATTGATTTTGGTGATGAATGTACAACTATGTCATGGTACTGTGAACAATTGAATGTATGATTTGTTTTGTATGACTGTGTGATATGTGAATATATCTCAATAAAATGATTATTAAAAAAAAAAGAGCCAGAGAGACAGTACAGAAGAGAAAGATGAAAAGGAAAAGAGAAGGACTGAGCAAAGAGTAGACCCAGATGGCACACACTGGCATTCCTGGAGGGCAGTGCGTGGAAGGTTTTAAAGCCAGGCTGAGGGATTTGAATCTAACCTTATGTGATAAGTAAGGAGAGAGCAGAACTGAAGAGGGGCGCAGGTGACACTGTTGTAAATTGGCCTGCAAACTGAAAACATGACTTATTGAGTTTAAGGAGTTGATGGTACTCAACTCCTTAAGAACCTGTAACTTATTGTTTACAAAGAGCTGTTTCCCTAACCGAGAAAGTGTACCAAAGACACCAACAACGATTTCTTCATAACAATAAAAAACATCAACAACAAAACCAAAATTACTTTTTAAAATTGCCCATTGATTTTGGCTCTTCATGGTTTTGCTTTGCATTAGGATGTTAGGCCTTTAAAAAGGACATGTTATTACTTTTATTTACAGCCTCAAGACTCCTCTCCACACTAGGTTTTCTTGAGACTTATATATGAAATCCTGACTTTAGATAAATATTTTAACATCATCAGCAGTTCTGTATTCTGCCTTAAGAAGCCAAGGTGCTACAAAAATGTAACTTTTAAGAGATAAAAGTAACAATAGTTGTTGGAGTAAAATCAATTGGGATCTCTGAAATTAAAAAAAAAAAAAAAAAAACACGTTACATTCTTCAGAATAGACCATAAGTTAGACAACAAAACAAGTCTCAATAAATTTTAAAGAGTTGAAATCATACAAAATGTGTTCTCCAACCTCAGTGGAATGAAGTTAGAAATAAATAACAGAAGGGAATATGGGGAATGTATAAAGAGTATACTCCTTAGTAACCAATAGGTCAAAGAAGAAACCACAAGGGAACTAGAAAACATGTTGAGATGAATGAAAATGAAAGCACAGCATACCAATGCATATGGGATGCAGCTAAAGCACTGCTTAGAGGGAAATGTAGATCTGTTAATACCTACATTAAAGAATAGAAATCTCAAATCAATAGCCTAATTTTCTATATTAAGAAACTAGAAAAAAGAACAAATTAAACCCAAATCAAGCAGATGGAAGAAAATAATAAAGGTAGTAAAGGTCAGAGTGTAAATAAATGAAATGGGGAATAGAAAAATCATAGAGAAAATCAAGAAAACTAAAAGTTGCTTCTTTGAAAAGACCAGTAAAATTGATAAACCTTTAGCTAGACAGACCAAGAAAAGAAGAAGTCTCACATTACTAGATGAGAAATAAAAGATCATACATTTTTACCAGCCTTACAGAAATGAAAAGGATTGTAAGGGAATACTATGAACAATTATATGTGAACAAATTCTTAGATAACCTAGATGAAATGGACAAACTCCTAGAAGGACACAGACTGCCAAAACTAACTTTGCTGTACCCTCTAACACAAAACAAACCTTTCTGGATTGACTCCATTTGGCTCCCTGGGACAGGATATCCTAACAGGGAAGAAACCAGAGACAGAAAAGCCTCGTGGAAGAGAAAAGCGGGGACAGGGTACACTAACTGCTATAAGACAGGATGGGTCCCAGAACTGAAAAGTGCAATTAAAAGGGAACACTGCATGAAGAAGAGAATTTAAACAATCATAAGAGCTGAAAAGACAATTCTGCACAAAAACAAACAGATCAGGATTCCAGGAGAAGGAACAGGGAGAGGAAAGGCAGCTTTCTCCTGGAGGTGAAAAAATGGCACACGGAAGGGGCAATCTTAAAAGATGTACCACATATCCAGGGCAAGAATCACATGCAGAAGAACTGAGAAAATCTAAGCAGGTAAATACAAGCTACTCTAAAGGTCCGGAATAAGTTGAACCAAACATCAAAGGAGCGTCTTAGCACAAAGCCAGTCGAAAATAAAACCCTTGGCGAGAGGGATAAACTGACCTTCAGAATTAACACATCAAAATAATCAGATGCCCAGACATCAGCAAAAAATTACCAGCCATACACCAAGAAACAGGAAGATATGGCTTAATCAAGGGAACAAATTACAACTTCAGAGGGGACACGGAATTTGGAACAACTAATCAAAAAGTTCAGACAAATCTAAGTCAGTTCAAGGAGAGGAAGAAAAGTATGGTTAGAAATAAACTAATGGTGGATACAGAGCTAAATGATATTAAGAAGATACTATGTGAGCTTAAGGAAGAATTCAAAAGTTTAAAAAGCATTATCGAATTTATGGGGATGAAAGGCACAATAATGGAGGTTAAAAATACACTGGACACTTACAACAACAGATTTGAACAGGCAGAAGAATGAATCAGCTAACTAGAAAGGCAGGACAATCAAAATGTTACGTTCAGAAGAACACATAAAGAGGAAAGAATAGAAAAAATTAAACAGTGTTTCAGGGACTTGAGTGACAGCATGAAGTGTACAAATGTATGTATCATGGATGTCTCAGAAGAAGAGAAGGGAAAAGGGGCAGAAAGAATATTTGAAGAAATAATGGCTGGAAATTTCCCAACTCTTATAAAAGACATAGATATACATGTCCAAGAAACCTGTATTAGTTAGGGTTCTCTAGGGAAACAGAATCAATGAGAGGTGTCTCTGACTATCAAATTGTAAAAGTGATTCACGCAACTGTGGGTATGTACAAGTCCAAATTCTGTAGAGCAGTCAGCAAACTGTCAACTCCAAGGAAGATGTCCGATGAACTCCTCAGGAAACGAACTGGCAACTTCGATGAACTCCTCAAGAAATGCTTCACTGGGCAGCCAAAGAAGAAGTGAAGGTCCTCTATCTGTCTTGCTTATAAGTCTTCAACTGATTAATTGGATTAAATCCAGCCAATTGCATTCTCTCATTGTGGAAGGCACACCCTTTGGTGAGTCATCAGTCACAGCTGCAGTCAGTTGACTGATGATTTAGTAAACCAGCCTGTTGATTTATTAACCAGCCTCAAACGTCCTTGCAGCAATTGTTAGGCCAGTGTTTGCTTGACCAGACAGCTGGGTACTATTACCTTGCCAAGTTGACACATGAACCTAACCATCACAAAGCTCAACATATTCCAAACAGAATAAACCGCCTAATAGACTTACTCCATGACACATACTAATCAGAATGTCAAATGCCAAAGATAAAAAGAGAATTGCAGCAAGACAAAAGCGATTCATTACAAAAAGGGATCCTCAATAAGACTAAGTGCTGATTTCTCATCAAAAACCATAGAGGAGAGACAGCAGTGGTATGATACATTTAAGAGACTGAAAGAGAAAAACTGCCAGCCCAAAACTCTTTATCTGGTAAAACTATCCTTCAAAAATGAGGGAGAGTTTAAAATGTTCACAGGTAAGCAGAAACTGAGAGAGTTCATCAACAAAAGACCTGCCCTACAAGAATTACTAAAGGGATTGCTTCAGGTTGAAAGGAAAAAACAGGAGAGCGTGGCTTGGATTAGTGTGAAGAAATGAAGATCTTCAGTAAAGGTAACTAAGAGGATAAATGCAAAACCCAACAGTACTGTATCCTCAATACACAACTCTATTCTTTAATTCCAAAAGAGTCAGAATACAATTGAACAGGAAGAAGCCAGATTTCCTCATAAGGGACACACAAAACACAAAGAGGTAATGTGGGACTAAAACAATGTACATAGGGCAAAAGGAGGGATATGGAAGCATAGAACATGTATGCTACTGAAAGTAAGTTAGTGGGTTTTTAAGTTAGTAGATTATTGATGTAGGTTGTGAGGTTGTGTAATACAAACCCCAGGGTAACCACAAGTAAAGTATTTAAAGTATATACAGAAACAGAAATGAGAAAGGGATCAGTCAGATACATCACAAAGATCAACTGTACAGAAAAGGAGGTTGCAATAAAGGAAAGAGAGACAAAAAAAAAAGATGTGACATCTAAAAGCCAAAGGGCAAAATGAATGAAGTTAAGTACTACCTTTACAGTAATAACACTGAAAGTAATGGATTTAAACTCCCCAATCAAAAGACAAATTGGCAGAATGGGTGAAAAAGCACAATCCAACTATATGTTGCTTACAAGAGATTCACCTTAGGCCCAAAGACACAAATAGTTTGAAAGTGAAACATGAAAAAAGATATCCATGCAAATAACTAAACCCCCCCCCCCCAAAAAAGCTGAAGTAGCGGTACTAATATCAGACAAAATAGACTTTAAATTTAAAGCTATTATGAGGACAAAGAAGGTCACTGTGTATTATAAAGGGTCAGTCCACTAAGAAGAAGTAAACAATCATAGATATTTATGCACCCTAACCAACAGTGCCCCAGAACACATGAGGCAAACACTGGCAAAATTGAAGGAAGAAATAGACACCTCTATGATAATAGTGGAGACTTCAATACTCCACTCTCATCAATACATAGAACATCTGGACAGAAGATGAATAAGGAAACAGGGAACTTGAATAATATGGTAAATGAACTAGACCAAACAGATATAATCAGAATATAGCACCCCCAAACAGCAGAATATACATTCTTCTCAAACGTCCATTGGTCGTTCTCAAGGATAGACCACATGTTGGATTGCAAAACAAGTCTCAATAAATTTAAAGAGATTGAAATTTTACAGAGCACTTTCTCTGTCCATAATGGAATGAAACTGGATATCAGTAACAGGCAGAGAACTGGAAGATTCACGAACTTATGGAAGTTGAACAACATACTCTGAAACAACAAGTGGGTCAAAGAAAAAATTACAAGAGATCATAAATATCATGAGATGAATGAAAAGTAGAACAGAGCATTGTTAACGCTGAAGGGATACAGTGAAGGCAGTGCTGAGAGGGAGATTATAGCCTAAATGCTTACATTTAATAAGAAGAGAGACAGCTAAAGCAAAGACCCCACTGTATACCTGGAGGGAACTAGAAATGAACAGCAGACGAAACCCAAAGCACGCAGAAGAAAGAAATAAAGATTAGAGGCAGAAATGGATGAATACAGAATTTAGAAAACAGTAGAGAACTTTAACAAAACCGAAATATAGTTCTTTTAAAAGATCAATAAATTGACAAACCTTTAGCTAGACTGACAAAAAAGAGAGAAGATGCCAATAAATCAGAAATGAGAGGGGGGGACATTTACTACCTGCCCCAAGAAATAAAAAGCATAAAGGATACTATAAACAACTGTATGACAACAAACTAGACAACCTAGTTGAAGTAGACAAATCCCTAGAAACAGATGAACAACCTAAACTGACTCTAAAAGGAATAAAAGTTCTCAACAGACCAATTACATGTAAAGAGATTGAGTCAATCGTTAAAAACCTCCCAACAATGAAAAGCCCAGGACCAGGTGGCTTCACAGGTAAATTCTTCCAAACATTCCAAGAAGAATTAATACCAATCCTGCTCAGTCTCTTCCAAAAAATTGAAGACGAGAGAACACTAACTCATTCTGTGAGGCCGACATAACCTAATGCCAAAGCCAGATAAAGATACTGCAAGAAAAGAAAATTACAGACCAATTTCTCTTATGAATATAGATGTAAAAATCCTCAACAAAATGTCAGCAAGTCAAATCCAACAGCACATTGAAAGAATTATATACCATACCCAAGTAGGTTTATCCCAGGTATGCAAGGGTGGTTAAACATAGGAAAAGCAATTAATGTTACATACCACATTAACAAAAAAAAAAGGGAATAAAACCACGTGATCACCTCAACTGATACAGAAAAGGCCTTTGACAAAATCTAGCATCCTTTCTTGGTTAAAAGTTAGCATAATAGGAATAGAAGGAAACTTCCTCAACATGATAAAGAGCTTATATGAAAAACCCACTGCTAACATCATACTCAATAGTGAAAGACTGAAAGTTTTCCCTCTAAGATCTAGGACAAGACAAGGATGCCCATTGTCACCACTGTTATTCAACATTATATTGGAAGTTTTAGAGCAATTAGGCAAAAAAAAAAAAAAAAGTGAAAAGCATCCAAATAGTAAAAAAATAAGTAAAATCTCACTATTTGCATACAGCAGGATCCTATATAGAGAAAGTCCTGAAAAATCTACAACAAAGCTGTTAGAGCTAATAAACAAATCAGCAAGTGGCGGGGTACAAGATTAACATGCAAAAATCAGTAGTGTTTCTGTACACTAGTAATGAGGAATCTGAGGAAGAAATCAAGAAAAAAAATTACATTTATAATAGCAACTAAAAGAATCAAATACCTAGGAATATATTAACCAGGGTGTAAAGGACTTATATGCTGGAAATTATGAAACATTGGTAAAAGAAATCAAAGAAGACCTAAATAAATGGAAGGACATTCTGTGTTCATAGTTTGGAAGACCAAATATTAAGGTGTCATTTCTACCCAAAATGATTTACAGATTCAACACGATCTCATTGAAAATTCTAGCAGCCTATTTTGCAGAAATGGAACAGCCAATTATCAAATTTATTTGGAAGCATACAGGGCTGGAACAGCCAAAAGCTTCTTGAAAAGAAGACAAAGTTGGAGAACTCATGCCTCTTTTCTTTAAAATATATTATAAAGCTACAGTGGGAATGAAAGAGGACCCCTATCTTATTCTATATACGGAAGTTAACTGAAAATCGTTCAAAGGCCTAAATATAAGAACTAGGGCAATAAAACTCCTAGAAGAAAATGTAGGGAAGCATCTTCACTATCTTGTGGGTAGGCAATGGTTTCTTAGACTTTACACCCAAAGCACAACCAACAAATAAAAAAATTGATAAATGAGACCACATAAAAATTAAATCTTTTGTGCATTGAAGGACTTTATCATGAAAGTGGAAAGAAAACCTACTCAAAGGGAGAAAATATTTGGAAACCACATATCCAAGAAGGGTTTAATATCCAGAATATATAAATAAATCTTACATCTCGACAATACAAAGACAAATAACCCAATTTAAAAGTGGGCAAAAGACTTGAATAGACATTTCTCCAAAGTGGATATGCAGATGGCTATTAAGCACATGAAAAGATCCTCAACATCATGAGCTATTAGAGAAATACAAATCAAAATCACAGTGAGATACCATTTCACACCCACTAGAATGGCTGCTATTAAAAGAAACAAAATTACAAGTGTTGAAGAGGATGTAGAGAAATAGGAACACAGAAATATTCATTGTTAGTGGAATACAAAATGGTGTAGCCACTGTGGAAGACTGTTTCACAGTTCATCAGAAAGCTAAGTATAGAATTAACCATATGACCTGGCAATCCCACTACTAAGTATATACCCAAAAGGAGTGAAAGCAGGGACTTGAACAGATATTTGCACACCAGCGTTCAGAGCAGCATTATTCAGAATTGCCAAAAGATGGAAGCAACTCAAGGGTCCGTCAGCCTATGAATGAATGAACGAAATGTGGTATATATAGCATTAAAAAGGAATGATGTTCGGATTCAATGTGACCAGGATGAACTTTGACGACATAATATTGAGTGAAATAAGCCCGAAATAAAAAAACAAGTATTCTATGCTCTCCCTGATATGAAATAATTAGAGTAAGCCAACTCTTAGAGACAGAATCTAGAATATGGGTTACCAGGGGCTGGGTTGGGTATAGAGAATGGATAGTTGATATTTAAATTGTACAGAATTTCTATTGGGATTGATTGTAAACTTTTGGTAATGGATGGTTGGTGATGGTAGCACAACATTGTGAATATAATTAACAACAGTGAATTATATGTGTGAATGTGGTTAAAAGGGGAAATTTTAGGTCATATATGTGTTACTAGAATAAAAATTAAAAGAAAAACATAGGACTGTACAACACAATAGGCCCTGTTATAAACAATGGACTATAGTTAATAGTACATTTGTAAAAATGTTCCTCCATGGATTATAACAAATGTACCTCACTAATGCAGGGTGGTATATGGGAACTCTGTATCTTATACATTTTACGCATGATGTTTCTGTAAACCTACAACTTCTCTAAGAAAAAAATTATTAATAAAAAATACAAACAGCCCAATTAAAAAATGATCAAAGAATTTGAATACTCATTTATCAAAAAATAGACAAGTAGCCAGTAAGTACATGAAAAGATGCTCAATATCATTAGTTATTAGGGAAATGCAAATCAGAGCTACAGTGAGATACCACTTCACTCTTAGCATGGCTATTATTAACAACAAAAAATGAACATAACAAGTCTTAGTAAGAATGTGGAGAAATAGGAACCCTCATACATTGCTGTTGGACATGCAAAATGGTACAGCTGCTATGGAAAACAATTTGGCAATTCCTCAAGTTAAATGTAGAGTTATTGTATAAATCAACTCCACTCCTAGGAATATACCCAACAAAATTGAAAACATATGTTCACACAAAAATTTGTTCACAAATGCTTTAAAACAGCATGATTCATAATAGCCAAATAGTAGAAATATCCCAAATGTCCATCACCAATGAATAAACAAAATGTGTTATAGCCATACATTGGAATATTATCCAGTAATAAAAAGGAATGAAGTTCTGATACATTCTACAACATGGATGAACCTGGAAAACATTATGCTAATTGAAAGAAGCCAGACCCAAAGGGCTTCAAGTTATACAATTCTATTTATATGAAATGTCCAGAATAGTCAAATCCTTAAAGAAAGTAAATTAGTGGTTGCCAGGGGCTGGGGGGTTGGGGGGAGGGAGAATGGAGGGTGACTACTAATGGGTATGATATTTCTTTTTAGGGTTATGAAAATGTTCTGGAATTAGATAATGGTGATTGTTGCACAACCTTGTGAATATGCTAAAAACTACTGAGTTGTACATTTTAAATGGTGAATTTTATGGTATTTGAATTATATCTCAATTTTTAAAAATTCAGCCTTGACAATTGCTTAGCCTGAGGGAGATACTAGCCATACCATTCTGAAGGCAGGAAAACATTGTAAGGGGTTTGGATTAAAAGACAAAGAAAATAAGTCAGAAATCCTTATCATGAGAACTAGAAATTGAATTAAATCCTAGAACTGGAAACCCAGTTCAGATGGTCCCTATTTGATTCCATATCTGGCCTTTTAACTCTTCTGAAACGAAGGGATAAAGGATAAAAAAACCTCCAGTGTAAGCAACTTGGAAGCAGAAAGGAACCTTTTATGAATTATTCCTTTTTTGGCTGAGTTGGAAGGAAAAAGGAACAAGGCATTGAGGTGGAGATTGTGCCATGGAAAGGGAAGGGTACCATAGAAACAAACAAAAGTCTTTTTTTTTTCTATATAATATTTCCTCAAATATTTTAAGATAGCTACCATGTTTGTTACCTTCAAGGCAAAGTTTGTCAATCAGTGCGCTGCTGCAGGAGTGGAATAGAAATACGGCTGAAATGTTGATCCCCTTTGGGCAGCCTGGCAGGCTAGATATCTGCTGCCCGTGGTAGCAGCCTCCTTTTACCCCCAGTGAGTAGTATAAATGTTTCCATTTTCGATGTGTGTCATGAAATGAAAATGACAGGGAAGAAGCACTGTTCTAAGAGTCATCTCTTTAAGGTTCTTCCCACCATCCTCATCATTTAATGAGCACTCTTAATTGTCAATGCCCTTCTTAATGGGCATCATTTTCCTTTCAGAGATCTGTACAGAAATTCCCAGGTGCATCTAGCTAGGAAACAGAGCAGGGTTAATTTGGTATAATTATAAACTGTTTCTATATAAAGAGAACGCATAATCATTATAGTATTATTTTCTCAGTACTCACAAATCATCTATTAAATAATCCAGTCTGAAATTTTGTTAGATTGATGTTAAGCTTTATTGAATTATAAATTCCATAAGCAAGATGTTGCTTAGTTTTAGAAATCTTCTGACATCTCTATAATTATTCACAATTTCTGAAAGATTATGAGTAGTGATGCTGAGATAATTTATACAGGTTCTTTCAACAACCTGATACTTTTCTGCAGACGATAAGACACTTAAAGGGTCTTCCCAGTACCCTCATATTATTCTCTGACTTATCTGGGACTTGTAAGCTATGTTTGGAGCAAGAAAATGCATAGGAATCTTGGGGAATATGAGATGATGTCAACAGATAACAGGAGGGATTGACCTTTACATCTGTCCTTTTGTTGTTGTGTTCTCTGTCTAGAACACCAATATTCTCATTTGAAATTGGTAGAGTATGTTTTGCTTTAGATATAATTTTTCCTTCCATTTTCTTTCTTTTTTTTTTTTTAAATTTAATTTCATTGAGATTGTTCACATACCATACAATTATCCGAAGATCCAAAGTGCACAATCAGTTGCCCATGGTACCATACAGCTGTGCATACATCACAATTATTTTTTTTCAATTTTTAGAACATTTTCATTACTCCAGAAAAGAAATAAAGACAAAAAAAGAAAACTCAAATCTTCCCATACCCCTAACCAGCCCCCCCATTATTGACTCATAGTATTGGTATAGTACCATTTGTTACTATTGATGAAAGAATGTTAAAACACTATAACTGTAGTACATAGTTTACAATAGGTATATTTTTTCCCTGTATACCCCTCTATTAACTAGTTATAGTGTCATACATTTGTTGTAGTTCATGAAAGAGATTTCTAATATTTGTACAGTTAATCATGGACATTGTTCACCACAAAATTCACTGTTGTATACATTCCCATCATTTAACCTCCAACCCTCCATCTGGTGACATACGTGACCCTAAGCGTCCCCTTTCCACCACATTCACACACCATTCAGCACTGTTAGTTATTCTCACAATGACTTGCTACCATCACCTCTGTCCATTTCCAAACACTTAAGTTCAACCTATTTGAACATTCTGCTTGTAATAAGCAACCGCTCCCCATTCTTTAACCATGTTCTATATCCTGGTAACTTGTATTTTATGTCTATGAGTTTACATATTATAATTTATATCAGACCACACAATATTTGTCCTTATGTGTCTGACTTATTTCACTCTATGTAGTGCTCTCAAGGTTTCTTCATCAATTCGCTTTTTTTTTTAAAGATGGTTTTGTTCACCCACCGTACTTTCTGTCCTAAGTAAACAGTCGATGGTTCCCTGTATAGTCATATATTTATGTATTCACCACCGTCACCAGTATCTATATAATTTCCATTTCTTCAACAAAGAAGGAGGAAGAGTCAAAGAAGGTAGAGAGACAAAAGAAAAAAAAATGACAGCTAAAAAACAATAAAAGGAAAGATAGAGTTAACCTAAAGTAGAATAAAAGAGTCAGACATCACCACCAATGCCAAAAGTCCCATACCCCTCCCTTATGTCCCCCTCTTAAAGGCATCCAGCCTTGGTATATTGACTCCATTACATGAAAGGAAGCATAATACAATGTTTCTGTTAACTATAGTCTCTAGTTTGCATTGATTGTACTTCTTCCCCAATACCATCCTATCTTCAGCACCCTGCAAGGTTGACATTCATTTTTCCCCCTCATGTAAAAACATATTTGTATATTTTATCACAATTGTTGTGCACTCTAGGTTTCACTGAGTTATGCAGTCCCAGTCTTTATCTTTCCTCTTTCCTTCTGGTGTCCTACATGTTCCTAACTTTCCTCTTTTAATCACACTCACAGTCATCTTTGTTCAGTGTACTTACATTGCTGTGTTACCGTCACCCAAAACTGTGTTCCAGACCTCTCACTCCTGTCTTTTCCTATCTGTCTTTAGTGCTCCCTTTAGTATTTCCTATAGAGCAGGTATCTTGTTCACAAACTCTCTAATTGTCTGTCAGAGGATATTTTAAACTTCTCCCTCATATTTGAAGGACAGTTTTACCAGATATAGGATTCTCTTTCAGTGTCTTAAATATATCACACAACTTGCTTCTTGCCTCCATGGTTTCTCCTGAGAAATCTGCATATAGTCTTATCAAGCTTCCTTTGTATATGATGAATCGCTTTTCTCTTGCTGTTTTCAGGATTCTCTTTGTCTTTGACATTTGATAATCTGATTATTAAGTGTCTTGGCATAGGTCATATTTGTTCTGTTTGGGGTATGCTGTGCTTCTTTGATCCGTAATTTTATGTCTTTCATAAGAGATGGGAAATTTTCATTGATTATTTCCTTTATTATTGCTTCTGCCCCTTTTCCCTTCTTTTCTCCTTCATGTACATTCATGTGTTTCATGTTGTCATTCAGTTCCTGAGACATTGCTCATATTTTCCCATTATTTTCCCGATCTGCTCTTTTGTGTGTAGGATTTCAGGTCCCTTGTTCTCCAGTTCCTGAGTGTTTTCTTCTGCCTCTTGAGATCTGCTGTTGTATGTCTCTGTTGTGTTTTTCATCTCATGTGTTGTGCCTTTCATTTGCATAGATTCTGCCAGTTTTTTCAAACTTTTGATTTCTACCTTATGTTCTCCCAGTGTCTTCTTTAAAGCCTTCATCTCTTTTGTTATATCTTCCCTGAACATGTTGATTTGGTTTTGATGTGATTTAGCATATTTCTTTGAAAATCTTTAATAGATTGTTTCATTAAAGTGAAACAATATCTCAGTTGGATCTTGATTGAGGTGTAAGTTTGTTCCTTTGACTGGGCCATATCTTTGTTTTTCCTATTGTAATTTGTAGTTTTCTGTTGTCTAGGCATCTGGTTTCCTTGGTTACCATGGTCAGATTTTCCCAGACCAGAATGGGTTCAGGTCTCAGAATGTGGTTATGATTCAGGGTGTATCTTAGAAGAATGACAGACTTTCCTGAGGGCTCCAGTCACTGTGCTTTTCCTAACCTGTCCAGCAGGTGGTGCCTTCAGTTTCTGTTTTGGCTGTTTTCCCCCAGGCTCTGGGGTCTGGTTCTGAAAGGAAAACTGGGCCCCACCTCCTTACTCTTAGGGAAAATACACCCCTTAAGGAGTTTTCATCTGCATTTGAATTATCTGACTCTTATCTCCACCCCTGCCTGGGTCAGAGTGCTGTGAAGTGAAAATGGCTGCAGCTCTCTCTTCTGAGCCTCTGAGGTTGAGAGAGAGAAAAAGGGATAGAAAGTCCCCTTTTAGAGCCAGTACATGGCCCCCCGGTTTCACTCATTGGCCAGAGGTAACACCTGGTCTTCTGTGCTTCCCCTCCCAGTACAGATGAGTCTTCTGGTTCTTTAAGGTCAGTCATCACTAAAAGCCTCTTGTTGGGGGTTTCTAGCTTGTATTCAGCCGTCCACATTTGTTAATTAAAACCCCAGTTGGAGCTTGGTTGAGCTATAACGCTTGTTGGGAGAGTGCTGCTTTCTACCACAGTGAGATTTTGCTGCATCTCAGGCATTCCTCCCAATCCGGGTTGGTGTACAATGTGTGGACAGTCGTGGTTGTCCCCAGGCAGTTATTCCAAATTATTTACTAGTTGTTCCTGGTTGTTCATTAGTTGTTCCAGGGGATTAATTCCACTCCTCCCTATGCCACCATCTTGCCCCTTTGTCCCTTCCGTTTTCTTTTAATGGACACTTACCATATGGATTGTGACAGAGTATCATTTTAGATTTGTTTCTCTTGTTCTTTGCTAGGAAGTACATTACTGATATTGACTGGATAGTTCTACTTTTGACTTGGTGAATTTAAAAACACTCAGATTTGTTGACCTCATTTCCTGTACATATAAAATTCTTTAAAGGATTCAATACCTGTTTTGGTGTTGTTGATGGTGGCGTTTCGAAGTATTCGGATCATCTTTATGGCTGTGGAATGTCATTTTGTTTCACAGATTAGTTCATGTTTACCATGTCTTTAACCTCTTTTGATTCATTTTCAGTTTGGATGTCCATTCTGAATTGGTTCTTATGTTTTAGTCATGTTCAAGGTTATAAGGTGAATCTCATTTACAAATGAGAAAATGCAAGGCCCATAGATCTTTTCCACTTTTTCTAGTAAATTACTGCTGCAGCCCATCAGTTACTGACTGGATCTGATTCTGTCCAACTAAGGGTCTAGACAACACAGCTTGTAGTTGCCAGGCATATTGTGGCCCACCTAGTCTCTCTCCATTGAACTGTAGGGCTTCTTAAACCCCTATTTAAAATAACTACTCTTTTTAACATTATTTTAAAATTTTGAGATCATGCTTTATAAATGTTCCTAATACAGAAGTGATATTATATAATAAAATATTTTATATGCTTTTTGTGACCTTTCTTTTTCTGTTTTCACTTAAACTTATGTGTTTACCAAAAAGTCTAGAGATGTACAAATTTTTTTTGGTGGGGTGGGGGCAGGATTTTTCTAGTACACGTGGTAGTATATTCTTGATGAATGCCATGTAAGCATATAAGAATTAGGAATATTTTTATTCACAAGTACTAAAGAACTGAAAGTTGAAACATTTTCAGAATACATTTTGAAATTACTCAAAATGATGGTGGAAATGAAATCTATGGTTTCATAAAAAGCAAGTAAAATATTTTAACTCATAATCTTTTTTTACTTTAGGGTTTAATGAAGAAATTCATCCGATGTTCTACACGTGTGACTGTGGGAACTATTAAAAAATTTCTAAGTTTAAAACTAAAACTTCCAAGTTCTTATGAAGTAAGTTAAAGAATATCTGACCTTAAATATCTTGATAATTCTGATCTGAATTAAAAATTCTTAAAAAAGTAGAGAAAATTAACTGATACTATAGTCACATTAATTTTGTGGAAACTGGTTATTTTCATATTAAAAATTAATTTTCCAGAGTAATACTCTATTTATAGAATATTTATTTTCTAATTTAACATATCCTGAGTAAAACATGATACTAAGGCATTTTTTTTTTTAATAATTAAAGGAGATATTTAAAGAATGTAACATTAAGTATTCTCAAAACAAATAGCCCTACTTAGTGGATTTTTTTTTTTTTTTTTCCATGCCAGCATGCTTTAGGGTGTGCATTTTCTTTTTATCTGAGACCCTTGAGCTCTATTATTACCAATTCTTTGGCACTTTATTCTCTTCTTGCCAAATACCATGTGCAGTTTTATTTCCTTACTTTTAAGTCTGACTCACTGAGTTACCATTTTCTAGTTTTCTGGAAGTCAGTAGAACTAAGAAAACTATTATTTTCATGGCATCTTACTGCCAGCACATACTGTATTTCTCTGTGTAAAATATAGAAAGGAGAGACTCAATTCACTGATTGCTCTTTCTCTTTCTCAATGCAAAAGACTTTTCCTGTGGTTTTCAGGAATATATATTGGTCCTCCCTTATATTTTGCTTCCCAACACGTAGGGGAACGATTTAATGAAATATCTAACAGCTTGAAGCTTCTGAACAGCATTGCTAATTGGGGCAGGATGGTTTAATTGTTAAATGCCAATTCATACTTAGTAATGGCATCCTGAATACATCTCTTTACTACTTTGGTTATGAATTTATTACATAGGAAAGGAAAAGAAAAGAGTTTACACAATGATGTCTGAAAAACGTTCTTAGGTCCATATAGGTTACCATAAAGCATAAAATAAAGGTACAGTTTAGCTTCCTATGTCTAATACAATTAAAACTATGCTTATTTCAGTCTTAAGTTCAAAATTCTAATCTATCTAGCCAGCTTTATTTAAAACCCATTCTTTTCCCCGTCTCCACACTTTAAACTAACTCCTCTCAATTTGCTTTTAATAGCTAGAGAACTCAAATGTTGTTTTATTTATAGGGGTATCTGATAAAAATTTGCTTCATTATGCTTTGTGGAATTCGTGAATCATAGCCACAGTTTCTGTGGCCTTCTTAAGATTGTTAATGTTTGGTTCCTACAATAAAGTACAACCCTTACTGAAGTTTGAAACAAAATGAGAAGAGGATCTTGATAACCATTGTGCAAGTTACCAAACAAGCAAAGCAGAGAGGCCTGTGGCATAACCCAAACTGTTCTGTTAACTTAGCAATAGGAAATTACAGGGAATTCTTACGTACCTCTAAGGCTGCATAAATCACTGCATCTGTATTCATTCATTTACCCCCTTCATATCCAAACTAGTGGGAAGAAAGTAACCCCTTCAAATATTGGGAAGATCAAAATAGTCTTAAGACAAATTAATAAGAATTAAGGAGCTTCTGTGAGATTTGTACAGTTTCTTCTCCTTCAGTAATGAGCAATCACAGAAAAATGTCTGAATCCTCTAAGGTAGCCCAGAGAGATGGACTAAGAGAGTTTTCAGTACATTTCAAAATTATGTGTATGAAATATGAGATATTGGGACAGCATAAACAGTGCTTCATGTTACTTATATCTGAACTGTTAAAACTATGAGAAGGACCAGTGCTTTTAATGAACATGTTCAAAGAGTGTTCTTTTTTAAAATGATGAATGGTACTTCTATTTTGCTGTAACTATTTGAATGTTCTCTGAAATTTGAAAAAAAAAAAATGTGTAAAACATTATGAATTCAAAATTACTTATGTTAATAGATCTGTAACTATTCTTTTTAAAGTTGGATGTGCTGTGCAATGGTGAAATTATGGGAAAGGATCATACTATGGAATTCATCTACATGACAAGATGGCGACTAAGAGGCGAAAACGTAAATTGTTTTTATATTTGTCTATGTGTATATTTAGTTAGTTGCCATTGTATTATTCAAATTTAACAGTATTACTTAGAAACTAAAAAAAAAAAAAAGTTAAATTGGGAAAGAAAAGAAACTGGTTCCTGTTCTTACTGTTTCTCCCAGCTGTTCGATGAAAGTTGGTCCTAAATACAAGACCAAGTTCTGTGTTAAATGTGTTTGTTATCTTTAAAGTGAGTTTAAAGCCCCATCTAAGTATGTTCAGGACTCTGCTAACCTCAAAACAGAGAAAATGGCACTTATTTTTTAAAAGCCTAGTGAAATATGAGAACTTTTAAATATATGGGAGGGGGAACTGAGTTCAGTTCTGACTGCTACATTTAAAGGTAGATAAGAGTATTATTTTTTGTTGTGGTGGAGGGGACAGATAGGGTAGAATCTAGATATTCATTTTTTGAGCTACCGCCTTTACATTGAAAGTAACGTATACAAGTGGACCAGGGTAAGTGAGTCTGCAGTGCTTTCTGATGCCAGCAGAGGAAGATTATTCTTCCTAGGGCCCTAGGCAATATGAGGGGAGTGATTACAAGGAGAAAACTCAAGGGAGAAAAGAATTCACCTGTGTTTTGAGCTATATATTTGGTTAGTATTAATTAGAAGGTCCAAGAATATCTTATCTGAGTTATAAATAATATGGATATTAGGGAAATTTGAGGGGCTAGGGATTATAAGACTGTTTTCTAAGAGTAAGGAATATAGTGGTAATACTACCAGATTTCTCTTCATAATATGATTGCATGAATAAACACTGATTCAAAGTTTAACTGGAAGATTGGACTAGATGACCTCAAGGTCCTTTAAGGCATTATGATTCTTTGGTGTTTATGGTGTTTATGGTACGTCATACTTTTAAACTCTGTGTAATTTTAAATTCTCTATTCTGTAAACTAGGCTTTATTACATTTGCTCATGAAAATATAAATTAGTTATAAAAAATTAGCACAAGATTCATAAATTTAACCTCACCCAAAAATAACTTATTCAGAATTCAAGAATAATGAGAGTTGCTATGTTACATTAGTTCAAAATATACTTATGTTGAATGTAAACATTTGTGAACCATTATGGAACAAAACTCAAGAAGCCAATTTTTGTGCTGTTAGATGGGTAGGGTATTTGACTGTTTTTCAGAAAAAATGTCCTGATGTAATATGATAAACAAAGCACCTAACCTCTTAAGTCACAATTTTTTTTTCCTATTTGAGTCCTGTTTGGATAGAGCCTTCTTTTGAGGTGGAATGCTCAAAACCTAAGAGAAGAATTCTACTCCAGTGTCAGTCACTGATTAGTTGTGTGCCCTTGAACAATTCATTAAACTTCTCTGGGGCTCATTTTTTAAAAAATCTAATTTTGTTTGTATTTGGTAAATTACTGTTTGCCTTTCTGTGACATTTTAGTTTTTAAAATGGCTCATACGCATCACTCTCATTTAATCCTTAGAACCAAAGTGTTGTTGGGACCAGATGCAGATTACAGAGATAGTAAATTCTCTCTCATTTTTGAGGAGTGGATATTATGATACTACACATAATAATCATATTGTATTGACCATAATTTTAGCTATCAAGAAGATAGTTCAATGAGCATTTCAATGTTTTAGTGCTTAAAATCATCATTATGAGTAGATTTGCTCTAAGGTTGAAGAGATGTGAATGGTTATCCACTATAAGACCCCAACTAATACTCACTTGTCTTTCACAAGGTCCCTTCCAAAGGTCTCCTGTACTGCCAATTGTTTTAATGTCAAAACATGGAAGTGCTAATTGAAATTTTTATTAAGAGACTATCAGTTAAAATAGTCTTTACTGCAAT
Organism: Choloepus didactylus; assembly: GCF_015220235.1. Lineage (NCBI taxonomy): Eukaryota > Metazoa > Chordata > Mammalia > Pilosa > Megalonychidae > Choloepus > Choloepus didactylus. The sequence goes on from NC_051321.1 coordinate 40,515,902, forward strand.
TTTAATTCTGATTACACATTTTTGAATATTTTAAATTCCTTGTTTACAGCATATTTTAATAAAAATTGGTTCAAAAAGTATCATGCAGGTAGAAATTAAGCAAACAGAAAAATTACTAAATTTTACATTTAATGCTACCATACAGTAATAAAACATACTTCATTTTTTAGGCATGACAAACATGATTTTTGGTTGGTCTCTTTTTCCAAACATATTTCTCCCTCAGTCTTCACAATCTCAGTGGTTCCAAGATTGGTAGTTCTGTTTCCAGTTGCTCAGACCAAAATGCTTGGAGTCAGCCCTGATTATTTACTTTCTCTTTCATCATCTTTAGCAAATTCTGTAGCCTCTGTTGTCAAAATACTGTATTCAGCGTCCAGCCAGGACTCACCTCCTCCACTTCTTCCTCTCCAAGCCACCATCACCTATCTCCAGAATTACTGTGAAATTCTCCTAACTGGACTCCATGCTTCCACCGTTGTTCCCCTGCTGTCTTCATCCAGCACAGCAGCTAGAGTGATCCTCTTAAAACAAATTAGAACATGTCAGTGCCCTGCTCTAAATCCTCCGGTAAATTCTAATATCATTTAGATAAAGGCTGAAGTCCTTCCAGTGACCTGTAGATAGGGCCCACACAGTTTTTCCCAGGTACCCCTCTGACCTTATCATTTACTCTTTCCCTCTAGCCTAATGCACTCCAGCCATACTGGAGCTTCTTTGTGTTTCTTCAGATATGTCAGGCGTGCTCTAGCAGTGAGGCCCTCTGACCTCCCTTAAATTTGCAACAAACCCCTTCTCCCAATATGGCACTCAATCCATTTTCATTCCTTATTTTTTTCCACCATATTTCATACCATCCGACATACTGTGACTCTTACTTATTTATATGTTTATTCTTCCTTCCACTTGAATGCAATCTGAGATCAGGAATTTTTGTTTGTTAATTCACTGCTGAATTTCCTAGAGGAGTGCCTGGCACAGAAGCTGAATAAATATTTGTTTAAAGAGTAAAATGAATGATAATTTGTCTTCTGTGAGGTAATAAATAGTTATGCAAGATATAGCCTAAAGATCGTTTCATTTATTTGAATCTCTGTTTCCCATTTGTTTTCTGTTAAACAAATTTTAAATATTTGCTCAGGATCCAATTAACTATGCATTATCGTGACATTAATAGATGAATTCTTCTAGTTGGAGTGACATGGGCAGTAGTAATGAAACAACCATTTCTTAATTAAGCCCTTACTAATATGTTTGTTGTGATCACATCCCTTCCTGCCTCTGCTCTCCATTGCCAGCAGGATGCCATGATGTCTGAAAAGTAGTCATGACTGTCTACTGACATTGGCAATTACTTCTGCCTTGGACTGGGATCAGTTGTTTCCTAATGTTGTCTCTGTACCATTCAGCTTCTGTGCCACTCCTTTCCTTTATCTTGGGGCAGTCTCATTTCAGGCTCAGCATGCTTTCTATGGCCCCTGCCCTTTCTGGACCTTTGTTTCAATGAGACACACTTTTAAAAGATTTTTATCTTCAGGAATTAAAACAAATATCTGTTTAGCTAACTCCTAGAAATTTTTTAGTCCATAGTTATATTGCTGCCTCAGCTTTCTAATACATAAGGTTGGCATTCATTTTTTGCTTATTAGTGGAAAGAAATACACCTTAAGAAGAAGAAAAAAAAACTGTGCTTCTCCAACTTTAATGTGAATACAAGTCACCTGGGGATCTTGATAAATAGAAATTCTGACCAAGTAGGTCTTGGGTGGGGCCCCAAATTCTGCGTTTCTGATGAGCTCCCAGTGGATGCCAATGCATCTGATCTTTGGACCATCCTTTGAGTAAGAGGGTTTTAGGAGACTGATCCGTGACTTCTAACTTGCCTCATAGCTCCCGCTTCTTCTATAAATTTTGTGGAATTACAGAATCATGTCTCAGTTTAGAAGGGACTTGGTCATTCAGTCTAATCATCTAATACTTGAATCCTATTTATAATATCCATGCTAGAGCCAGTGGTAATCACATTTTTTAAAAAATAAATGGAATCATGTATATTCTGCAATTTCTTGTTCTCATTTGAATAATTTGTCTCAGAGAACATTAGTAAACTTTGAATTAATTCTTTTTAACAAGTTTATGGTATTCTGTATACCATATACTACAGTATACTGTAGTATAATTTGTTTATACACTCTTCTGAGGAGCATTTAGGCTTTTTCCAATTTTTTTGAAATTAAAATCAGTGCTGTATTATAATACATATATCATTTTGCATGTATGCAAGTATATCCATAGGCTAGATTCCTGGAAGTAGATTTACAACACAGTACACATATTTTAATTTTTTGAAATTGTGATAGATAATGACAAATAACCCTCTGTAAAGGTTTTAGCAAGTTATAATTCTGCCAATAATGTATGAGAGTGCCCATATTCTGACATCCTCATGATCACTGCATATTATAAATTTTTTATTTCTTGTGTGAATTTTCTTTTCATATCAATTTCCTTTTTTATTCATTTCAGTGTTTGTCTTTTTCTAATTAACTTCTAGGATCTCTTTATGTAGTCTAGATATTAATCCTTTGTTGCAGCTATTTTCTCCCAGTTGTGTCCTGCTTCCTACTTATGCCTCGGTTTCTTGATCTCTAAAATTTGGGTACTAATGCCTATCTTGAAAAGTTTAATAAGAATTAATGAAGTATTTATATAATAAAGTGCTTAGTAGGGGGGGCAGACATAATAAATATTATTATTATTGTAATTCTCTCCCCTACACTTCATTCCATCCCTGGGAACTTACTGTTAACGTGTCTTTCTATTTAGCTTTAGCTTTTATCTTAGACCCATGTCCTTCCCACTCACCTTTTCTTGGGGTAGGTTGAGTAACCACTCTCAATATATATAGCCCTACTTTCACAGATGATATTCTGGTTAGTTTTTCCCTCTACCCGCAATCTCTACTTATCGGTGCCAGTTTTAATTTGAATTGTTGAGTTCTGAATTGTTCAGTGTAATGAATTGAGCAAGTCTCTTAAGTGCCTAGGGCAGTCCAGAAAACTGAAAGTTGAACCAGTAAAAGTAAAATACAAATAGTGTATTTATTCTGACAAGACTTGAAATAGCTCATTTGCTAGGGATTACTGACTAGTTCAGCTCAAATGCCTTTACTTTGATGACGCTTTATACCATACCACCTGGAATTTCTAAGACCTTTTTTACCCTAATCATGAACACAAAGTTTGTAACTATTACAAGTATCCAGATCTGTGCCTACCGGTGAGTAGAGAATGAAATGCTCGGGTTTGGGAGGTGATTAACGCTGATGAAGGTAACCATTAAAAGAACTCCCTATTAAATTAGCTCTTTCTGTGTGCAGAGTGATTCTCTAATAAGGTGAAATAGTTTATTTAGTTTTAAAAATTAAAGTGGATACAGTTATGTAATAGTGCTTCGTTGAATATAAGCCAAAGTATTCCAACAAAAAGAGTTTTGTGGTAAAAAGAAGTTTGAGAAATGCTGACAAAATATAATTCCCTCTGAGATTTATAGAGCTTTTTAAAATGCGAAGCAGTTCTTCAGAATAGAAGATTCACAAACTCTATTGAGTCTGGCTTTTCCCTAAACTTACTTCATTGTGGAACCCCCATATTTAAAGAAAAATAACCTCCCCTAAAACTCAGTGTTAGGAAATGCAGCCATATTTGGGGTCTTAGAGATGGAAGGTATTTAAAGCACAAGATTTAATCCACTCTCTTACTTTTAATCAGGCAAGGTATAGTTCTTTGTTTTACAAATATATAGGAATTAATTACTAGGATCATTCAGATAGTTTAACTCTTAATCATAACATAATCACTTGTTTTTTTGTATTTTTGTTTTGTTTTATTTAACTCCTGGCCATGCATATCTGATTTAGGACTTGGCCTGCTCTACTTCTTATTAGATATTCAGTTCTGTTTCAAGAAACCCTGAAGTAAAGGCCTACCGTAATCCTCCCCAAATGTTCATCTTCTTGTTCAAACTCCCAGAGAGGGTATATATCGAATGTCCCTTTCCTCCAAAATAAATGCTGCTATGTGTTATCTTTCTTAAAGTCAAAAATCCTTAATAGTACAGAGCACATATACAAGGTATATAGTATGTAGTACAAAGCTACTGGTGATAGAGGTAAGTAGGTAGGAAGGAAGATAAGCGGATAGAAAGAGAGAGAGGGGAGCAGAAGGAGGAAGAAGGGAATAGAGAAAGAATTGTGAATTATTAGTCATTGGGGAGGGGGGTGGAAGCATATATTGAGTACTCAGTGTTTCTACCTAGACGTAATACCTTTCATCATTTACACAGCCTTTTAAAGTGTATCTTTTCCATAAAAGAGGTGAAAGACAAGATACTCTTTAGTCTTGGTATTGGGTAATTCACCTCCACCCCCACCTTAGAGTGTCAAATGTCAGAATTTTTTAAACTATCTTTAAAGTCCCCTTTTTCATCAATTTCTTTCAATTGGTTTTTAAGTCCCTTTTTACTTCCTTTTTTCAAAGTTGCTTTACAAAGCTAAATTAACAGCATGTGAACAGTTATATATCTTGAAATGTGTTAAACCCTAGAAATATAATTTCTTTACACCTTTCATTATATATACCCTCCTTTTGGGAGTATTTCAGTAAATCTAATAAAGTCTTGTGGTAGGAAATGGTGATTGGGAGGAGTAGTTTGTAACATGGGGCCATCATCACTGTAGAGCTACATTTTGACAGATATCTACAGCTAAATGATTCTTCTAACGTACTACCACATCTGCTCTCCAGAACTTCACTGAGATTTCTCCCCACCCCCTCTCTTACTTAGCAAAGTTTTGGGAGCAAGAAAACATCGTTTTTCCTCACAAATATGCTTAATAAACAGGGCTCAAGCACAATTATTTTAACTGTGTGTTATTGCACCACAAGCACCATATACTTGCATACACTATTAGCAGTATAATTCAGTTGTGTTAAAACTAGTTGAGCAGGATCAGAAGATAGAAAGATTGGCTTTCTTTGATTCCCCCAAATATGAAGTCAGTGGCAGGTTGTGACAGGATTTGAAGCAGTTTTATTCAGAGAAATACAGATTCATTTAGAAGGATTTTGAGATGAATTCTCTTACGGCAAATGAATTAACTAAGAGTTACAGGGGAAGGTTGCCAAAGAATGTCAGTGCTGGGCATGTCTTATAGCACATCAATGAGCCCTATATAGAAAATCAAGAACTAACTTCTAGGGAAAAAACTGCTAAAATGTTAGAGAAGTAGAAAATTTCTAAAATTCTACTTAAATAGCTACAAATATAATTGTTTTAATCATTGCTTACTTGCATAATCTTTAAAAGTTTATCCTTTTTAAAAAGCTACTCTGGGATGTTAGATTTATCCTTGTTAATTTGTACCTCCCATTATTTTAAATGTATTTCTTTTTTTCCATTTTGAAGTGGCATGCAAAGTTAAATTTATATCTGCATAAATTTAAAATATACCTTTTATGTTTTGCAGTCTCATTACAATTAATGTTTATATTTAACAAGTGTGTAGTATAATATTGAAAAGCAAGATTTGGATTGGGTTTTTTTTTTAATGGGAGCAGTTAAACTGATAAAAGGTAGTGAGTTTACAAATGAATCTGCTCAATAGTTTTAAAATATGTTCACTCATTGATTTATTCATAAAACATTAATTGAGTGGCTTTTGTGGTTCTATTCTGGGACTTAACCTATTAAAGCTACAAATATGATACAGCCTTAAGGTGCCCATGAATTAATGCTATTAAAATAGATACAGAGACTAAGAATCTAATCTGAGCAATGTAATGAACCTAACCTAAAACAGAAAATGGGTATCTTGAAGGTTAAGCAAAGCTCCTTGTCCCTCTCAGAGCTCTGAGTTCCCTGAACAGTGTTAACATTCAGGGGGTAGTTGAAGAGGAAATCAAGGAGAGAATTGATCACAGGAAGGGGTTGAAGAAAGAGGGTGCCCCTGGCGAGGTCTTTCCCAGGAAAATTAGTAGTTGGAGAGGAGATGGAAAGATTAGGCCACCATTTTGATAAATGTTTGTAGAATATTAAGCAGAACTCGTATCTAGATGCTAAAATTACTTCAAGGTAAATTTTACCAGTCAGTCATATGTAGATGCTAAAATTACTTAAGGGTAAATTTTACCAATCACTAAGTTATTAAAATGTTTTTTTTTTAAACAACTACCTTATTCTTAAAAAGTGTTTACTTAAAATGAATCATGTTGACTTTATGACTGACATTAAAATATTTTAAATTATTAGTTTTAAATATGTATCCAGTTGTGGATGCCTCTTATCTGATGAGTTCATCTCCTTCGCAGTTTCGGTGTCTGAACTGCTCAGCTTCGCAAGTCTGCTGTCAGGATGGCCCTTTGTATCAGGTAAGAGGCACTCACGACTGTACATATGACCATAGTTATGTCACTACAGTGATTGCTTTCATCTCAACCTTATGTTTCTGAAACATGTAGCTTTGTAAAATTAATATTTACTTGAGCCACAAAATGTGATCTCTTCAACTTATATCCCAAAGGTTCCCATTATTTTAGTTCTCCTGAATTATTTGTTCAATTTTACTGAGGTAAAATGAAATTATAAATGTTAAGGCCATTGTTTCAGTTAGGAATTTTTAATAATTACTTCTTTAAGCCCTTGGAAAATCTCTGCTCCATATTAGATTGGGATGTTAACACCTTTGTATTAGTGTTACTTTTTTAATGAATCATTCACCCATAAGTAACAGATAAAATACCAGATTAGGTGAATTTAAATAACAGCAATAATGGTAATTATGATCTTGAATACTAGGCCCTGCCCCATAGTATTTTATTTGTATTACCTCTATAGTAATGAAATCATAGTGAACTTACTTAATAATGCACCGAGAAAATGTGAGCATAGATCTGAGGAAAGTCAATCTAACTCGAATGCATTTTAAAATTTTGGAAAACAGCAGAGACGAAGTATAGTATAGTAAAGGATTACTGTTGAGTACAGAGAAGATCCATGATCACCCTTAATCCCATGGAATAATCTTAGCATTTCTTTAAAATCTCCATTGTTCCTCCATCCCAGAAATTAAGGTATTACTCCTTTGTATTTTCTTGGAGCCAAGCAAGAAGAATTGTAATTAAATAATAAACTTAGCTAGCAAACTCACTTCTTGTGTTGTAATTTTAAGGTTTTTATTTTAAGGTAGGGACAAATGAATGTATGTTACATTTTTTAAAAAAGAACTAACCCAAATCACTAATCAAAAATGCTTAATTAGCAGTTTAGCTAAAATTTCTTTTTGTCATCACTTTGATATGGAAATCCTCATGCTTTCATTAAAATATTTGCTTTAATGTGCACTAAGGCCTAGTTTTTCAGCAATCAAGTAATCAAATTAAATATCTCTAAAGACCAAGAGAAAATCATTTAGGGGGAAAAATCATCCTTGTCCTTAAAGTTATGCAGTTAAGAGTTAGGGGAAAGTAAGTAATTTAACTGAATTGGTGAAACTAATATCTGAAGTTTGTGGATGTTTCAGCTGCTCTTAGTTTCATGGCTGGAGGGAACATATTGTAGTGATACCCTTACTGTGTAACTGTAACTAATACATGGTTTTTTGCTTTTATCCTTGGCATTGATGACTATTTATTTCCTTTTAAATAATGATACTCTTAAACCCTCATTATGGGTTATAATCCTGTAAGAAAATTGAACTTGTAGTTAATAGGGTACACCTATTAAAAATCAGAGAATTCCAAGGAAAAATGATCACTTTTTATTATAAAAATATTATATATAGCTTTATACTATTAAATTTTTAAGTTTTGTGAAAATTTCCTGAAATGGACAGTTTTCTTGGAAAATACCATTGGGCCAAAATTGACCCAGGAAGAAAGAAAACTTAACATAAGGACCTAGAAAAAAATGATTTAAGAATTGTTTCCAAAAAGGATACCTAAATGGTTTTATGGTCACATTCTCTGAATTTTTCAAGGAATAGATTATTCTCATGCAATATGAATAGTTCTAAATCATTGAAAAAAAATGGAATTCTGCCAAAGCCATTTTACAAAGTTAACATAATCATGATAGCAAAAACTGACAGAGAACCCATAATCAGAAAATTTGGTACCAAGTCTCATTTTGAATGTAGATACAAAGATGATAAAGTATTAGCAAAAAGATTCTCGAAGTACACTTAAAGTATAGTAAACCGAGACAAAATAGAATTTTATCAGAAGTGTAAGAATGGCTTAATATTGAGTGGTTGAAATATATATTATTTATTATATATTTTATATATACACTAAGTCAAATAAAAGTCATCAGGAGATGCTAAAAAGACATTTGAAGGAAAATTCAATGTTAAATCTTGATTTTTCCTATCTACTTTTTTTTAAAATTTTCAGAACAAAAATAATAATACATAGGAATATCCTTTCCAATTATCTAGATTCACCAGTTAAAATTTTTGCCACATTTTCTGTCCTCTTTTTCCCTTCTCTCCCTCTCCCCTTCTGCTTATCTTATTAATCTCTGTATAAATATGTCTTTTGGGTTTTTGTGACAACATTTGAAAGGAAATTAAAGATATTAGGACAGTTGACCACTAAATACTTCATTTATTTCTTAAGAATAAAGGCCTTCTCATATGTAGCCAAAATTCCATTTCATATGCAAGGAATGTAAAATAGTGTATTAAATATTATAAACATATCATTTCTTCCCAAAATTAAATTGTGAGCTTTAATACAATTTCCTACAAAACATGTAACAGATTCTTGTTCAGCTTAACAAATTCAGTCATTCTAAAATTCATCAGGAAATATAAACAGGTGCTTCTGCTCAGTCAAATTTTTAAAATGAGTAAAGAGGAGACATTTGTACTGCTATATATTAAAACGTATTTTAAAACTGAGGTAATTAACATATAGGGTACTAACTTAACTACAACAAGTGACTAAAAAGAATAGCTAAGGTACAGACTGTAGTATGTATGAGTGTTTAAGAAAGCATTTCAAATTAGTGATTAAAGGAAGGATTCATTTAACAACTATCTATTAAGCACTTACTGTGTGCTGGCACTCTTCTAGGCCCTGGAGATACAGAAGTAAAAATGAACAAAAATCCCTTCCTCGTGGAGCTTACACTCTAGAGAAGGTAGCAGACGAAGACTAAATAATAAATATATGGTATGTTAGAAGCAAAAGTAAAGCAGAGAAATAGAATATTTTAGAGAAGATTGCCAAAGGAAGGCCTCTTTAAGATGGTGATTTTTGAGCAAAAGAAAGTGAGAAAAAGAGCCATGTGAATATCTAGGGTAGAACACTCCAGGTCAAGGGAACCCAGTTCAAAGGCCCTGAGGAGCAATTGTGTCTGGTGTGTTTGAGAACTGCAAGGAAGCCGGTAGGGCTGGAGCAGAGACAGTACTGAAGACAGTGGTTGGTAGAGGTTGTACAGATCATGTAGGGCTTGTTTTCAATTAAATATACTTAGACGTGGGGAGAAAGTAAAGAGTCAATCCATACTTCACATTATACACCTGTAGAAATTTCTTATGGATTAATGTGGCAAATATAAAGAATGATACTATGAAAGATATAGAAGAAAATATTCTTGAATATCTAATGTCAAAGAGAGGGGGATGGCCTCTCTTACAGTACCTGTAAAGGAAGGAAAAATAAAAGACAAATCAAGTTAACTGTTTAACGTTGAAATGTACAGGACAAAAATGCCATAACTAAGGAAATATTTGCAATATATGAGAGAGAAAGATTTAATGTCCTTAATACATAAAGAATTCATACAAATCTATAAGGAAAAGTCCAACTTGCCATAGAAAAATGAGCAAAGGGCACAATCAGACAAGTCACAAAAGAAGGAAAAAAAGTTGGATAATCATATAAAAATGATTAACTTCATTAGAAGTCAAATAAATGAAAAAATACTATTTATGCTTATTAAATTACCAAATTAAGAGGGGAAAAAGGATAGCACTCCTCATTGATAAGGCTCTGGAGGAATGGGCATTCATATTTCTTTTGGAAATGTAAAAATGAAACAACTTTATTAAAGACTGGTAAGACAGTATTTATCAAAAAGCCTTTTAAAATATGTATGATGTTTGAACCAGCAGTTCTGCCTCTAGGAAGCCATCCTTGGGGGGGGATGATAAGTCATTGGGCCAAGATTAATTTACAGTAGCAAAAAAATTGGAATAAACTCAAATGTGTACAACAAAAGGAAATTTGTTGATAACTTATGGCTCATTTCTATAATAGCATAGTATGCAGCCATTAAAAATGAAGTTGTAGAACCTTATCTTTTTACATACACACACCATCATAATCCATCCAAAGTATACAATCAGTGGCTCAAAGTATCATCATATAGTTGTGCATTCATCGCCACAATCAATTTTAGAACATTTTCGTTACTCCAAAATAAAGAAAAAATAAATAAAAAGAATACCCAAAACATCCCATACACCTTATCCCCCACTAATATATATAAAATTTATAATAAAATCTTTATTTTATTATTCATCTGCCCATACACTGGATAAAGGGAGGGTCAGTCACAAAGTTTTTACAATCACATGGTCACATGATAAAAGCTGTAGAGTTATACAGTCATCATCAAGAATCAAGGCTACTGCATTACAGTTCAACAGTTTCAGGTATTTCCTTCTAGCTATTTTATCACACTAGAAACTAAGAAGGAATATCTATATAATGCATATGAATTGACCTCTTAACTGTATTTGAAATCTCTAAGCCACTGAAACTTTATTTTGTTTAATTTCTTTCCCCCTTTTAGTCAAGAAGGCCTTTTCAATCCCGTGATGTCAGGGCCAGGCTCATCCCTGAGAGTCATGTCCCACATTGCCAGGGAGACACACCCCTGGGATTCCTGTCCCACATAGTGGGGAGGGTTTATGTATTGCAGAGAGGACACATCTGTATTGCAGTTCATGTATTGTAGACAGGCCACATCTGAGCGACAAAAGAAGTAGAACCTTATTTAATGGTGTAGAAATATGTTCATGAAATTTTTAATTGGATAAAATCATTTACCAAACAATATGTATATCAGAATTCAAATTTTGGAAAAATATATATGTAGATAAAAAGACTAGAAGGTGTAAGTAATATGATTAAGGTGCTTCACTTTGGTGGGATTTAAATGATTTTTCTTGTTGCTTGTCTGTATTTTCCAAGTCTACAGTAAAAATAAGATTTTTATGATAATTTACATAGTTTTATCATTTTATAAAATTATCATTTGAAATATACACTTTGGAAATATCTATTCTTTTTAATATTCATTTTATTGAGATATATTCACATACCACGCAGTCATACAAATCGTACATTCGATTGTTCACAGTACCATTACATAGTTGTACATTCATCACCAAAATCAATCCCTGACACCTTCATTACCACACACACAAAAATAACAAGAATAATAATTAAAGTGAAAAAGAGCAATTAAAGTAAAAAAGAACACTGGGTGCCTTTGTCTGTCTGTTTGTTTGTTTCCTTCCCCTATTTTTCTACTCATCCATCCATAAACTAGACAAAGGGGAGTGTGGTCCTTATGGCTTTCCCAATCCCACTGTCATCCCTCATAAGCTACATTTTTATACAATCATCTTCAAGATTCATGGGTTCTGGGTTGTAGTTTGATAGTTTCGGGTATCTACCACCAGCTACCCCAATTCATTAGAACCTAAAAAGGGTTGTCTATATTGTGCATAAGAGTGCCCACCAGAGTGACCTCTCGGCTCCTTTTGGAATCTCTCTGCCCCTAAAGCTTATTTCATTTCCTTTCACATCCCCCTTTTGGTCAAGAAGATGTTCTCTATCCCACGATGCCAGGTCTACATTCCTCCCCGGGAGTCATATTCCACATTGCCAGGGAGATTCACTCCTCTGGGTGTCTGATCCCACGTAGTGGGGAGGGCGGTGATTTCACCTGCCAAGTTGGCTTAGCTAGAGAGAGAGGGCCACCTCTGAGCAACAAAGAGGCATTCGGGAGGAGGTTCTCAGGCACAATTATAGGGAGGCCTAGCCTCTCCTTTGCACAACAGTCTTCCCAAGGGCAAGTCCTGTGGTAGTTACATGATGATGCTGAGGGCTAGTAACTGTGAAATGTAGACCACAGACAGTACAATCACAGTGAGATATCAGTGAAGTGCCATTTTAGTTCAGAAAGCAAACACACAAACAAAACTTAAAAGTGTATCTTAATTTTCAGTATTGCAACAAATTTCAATAAAATTAGTAAACATCATAGGTTGCACAAAAGATTATTTGTGGAGTGGGGGGGGCATTTTCAGACAGAAACTGAGAAAATTCTGACATACCTGATAATACCAACCAAGCCATTTTATTTCCCTCACTGTCATCATCCCTAGTAGAACTGGTGATGGAAACGTCTATACATTATGAAGTTTCTCTAAAACAAGTACTTGGTTTTTTATAAGAAGTGTGCATATTTAATAGTCAGCAGTGGAAAGCCAAACTAGATTATTATAATGCAGGACAAGCTGGGGATTGGGGTAGTGTAGAATGGGAATTATTAAAGTTAAGACAGGGTGTCTAGGTTAGTGATCTCCAAATCTGGCTGAGCTTCAGAAACACCCAGGGAGCTTTATGAAATGCAGAGTTCTGTATCCCATTTACAGATAATCTGATTCAGAGGGAACAGTGTAAATTTAATATAAAAACAACCAAAATGAAAATCAAAATAGTTTTGGACATTGGCAGTCCCAAGAGAGTGTCCAAGACTTATTTAATCCAGCCCATAGAAAACTAGTAGCACTTGCCTTACTCCTTCAGCTGGGAGAACAGGATGTGGGGCATTCTTTCCTACCCTTGAGTCCCATCCTGAGCTGAGTGGCAGAAGAGGCTCCAGCATGGAGTCTTCTCAGTATGTAGCATGGCTATGACAAGCACTGACATGGTCATTTTCAGGATTGGAGAAATTCAATCTATCCCTTTCATCTTTATGGAAGAATACAGTTTTCTGTACTTTTTCTTTTTCTTTTTTTTTTTTTTTTTTTTTTTTGCATTCACAACACTAAGATGAAGGGGAATCCTTAATCAGCGGCCATCTCAGGTCCTTTCTTAATTTGGTAAAGGTAGCTCCTCAAAATTTCATTTTAGAAAGGGGAATCTGCAACTTTAAGAAAAGGAAAACCATTGGTTTTCCAGATACTTTCTGATTCAGTGTTGTGTGTTGGTCCACATGACATCGTAAAGTAGAAGGTAAACAGGGATGCACAGGTAGTAGTGTGGCATATGCCTTTTATCTGGCAGGAAGCTATTTCCTTTCTATTAGTATGTGGTAACCAGATATAGGATACCTTTTTTGTATTGTCAGAGCAATGCTAAGGATAATATAAATCCTTCAATTATATTACATAATAGTCAAATCTGAATATTTAATAATCAGTGCCAACCAACTATTTAAAGGGACATTACCTAAATGTTTCATTTAGCAATGAGCTACTTGTTTTTCAACATTTTTTAAAGGATGATTAAAGTAAATTTTAAATGCTGAAGAGAACGAAAGTATCAAAACTTGTATAAAACTTGGTATGTAAAAACTACCTCTGTTTCATAGATTGGTAAAAGGAGATTTATTTGATAATTTAACTCAGTCGGTTCTCACCAGCAGCAGCTCTGGTGGAATCCAGCCTGTAGACATGTCTTATTTGTCACAGACAGTGTTGAATCCCTTAGGCCGGGCCTGTAGGTTTCGGTACTCCACAGGCCCTGCCTCTCCCTAAGTATTGCACTAGAAGAATTCACATATGGTACCAGGATGACATCTGCAGGCCTTTGAGTTTAAACTCTGCTGCATATTATGGAAAATTTGACCATTTCTAGAAAAATATTGGCAGCCCCCCCCCAAAAAGTTTTAATGGTAAGTACAGTCTTAACTGTCATAATAACTAGTACCAGGAAATATTGTAAATTATAACCCCAAATTCTTAAAATCTTTTAAATATAAACTATCTATATTGTTTTTTGTATCCACACAATCTTATTTGTCATCTGTTTTTATTTTATAGTCATACCCCATGGTATTGCAGTATCGACCAAGAATTGATTTCGGTTAGACCAAGGGGCCTAGATCCCACTGAGATGAATCCTGCACTATTTGTTTACTCATCGACAGATTGCACAATGAACGGTGTGTTGACTAGAGGGACACAACCAGATTTTCAGCATGCAAATAAGGCCATTGTCTGTCTCTAAATTGTCAGTTGCATCTATGTTGTTTCTATTAAGAACAGACCAAGTGCCATTCTGCTACTGACCTGTCTGCATTTGTGCTGTCTCACAGTGTGCAAGTCATAGTTGAAATCAATTAGGTGTGCAGCCATGATTCAGCCTTCTGAATATTTTGCTTGCCTGTTCCAAGATTGTTCTAATGTTTGATTACACTAGTAAAATCGCTCAGTCTTCGTGGTGTTGCAGTTTTCACATACTTAATATTTTATCAATTCTTGTTTAAATAGAGTGTACTGTACAAGAAATTAATAATTATATCTTGAAATTATTTTATATAGGAAATATATTTAGAAAAGTGGTTTTTGAGCCACGCTCTTGTTCTTGGTAAGCTTTTTGTGTACAAAATAGTTCACTCTTAAGTGTGCAAGTCCTTTTGCTAAGAATTCCAATTATTCTTTAACATTAGAGTACATCAATACTTGTAGACATTTTAAGTCATCTGTCTGTATAGTCTACCAATTGCACAAGGAAGGCCTGTTAGCCCTCCAGATTGAAAATGTATGTGACTTTTTAGGGAATTGAAGTGAGATTCACAACCATTCAAAAGGGTTGGCAGCTGATCATATTTACTGCTAATAAAATTAATGTGTAAGAAAGATTAATCTTTCATAATGCCTTATGACAAGCGGGTGCTGCTTCATGAAAATTCATTGTATAGCCCATTTTATGTATGCATCATTATGTTGTTCTCGTTTAATGAGTATGTTGTTTTCCTTTTTAAGTTGGCCTTAGGTGTGTGTCATTTGTGGCATGAAGAAGGTAAAGATGATTTTAAATATTAGGATTTTTGGAGCAGATAACATAAGCTACTTTATGGATTTCAGAAGTCTCAAAGCAGTGGGTAGATTAAAGCTGTTAGTTAACTATCACATTTCCAAACCAAATGCATAAAACCGAATGAGTGCAGTGTAGTAGATGAATATACTAACCAAAATTAATGGTTTGAGGACATTTCATTTTAGATCCTTTAGTAATTAGGGCGAAATGGGATTATTGTTTATACATGAGTTCATTGAGAACAGAGCTGTGATAATGTCCTTGATTTTGTCATTTTGTTAAGTCTTCCATTCCTTTTGAGATTAGTTTGCAAGTCAAAGAAAGTCTTGTTACCTTAAATTATATAAAGAACTTTGTTCTAAACCTTTTTAAATTTGCAGTGTTTTCAAAAAAGCTCTTTGGAAATTGTTTTATTAGTTGCTTTGAAGTAAACAAGTTAACCTCTGAAACTTAGGAAAAAATCTTGGAAGTTAGAAAGAATGTATGTTTTAGAAATAGGACGAGCACAATCTGTGGGTTACACACATAGTTTTGTTTTTGTTTCTTTTTTAACTGTATACACGGTAGGTTTGTTACATTTTCCAGTAAAATGTATTACAGTATAATGCCTTCTGAATCTCAAAACGTTTCTTAGAAATAAAACATTGAACAACTCTAAGGAACATAGAAAATACAGCTAAAATCTTAATGCATTTCACAGTGTAAAAGGCTGAAACTTCATAATTACCTTTTCATAATATCTTTTGTTCAATTCAAAATGCCTATTTTAAAGTTTTCTGTTGTTGTTATTCTGAATTTTGTGAAAAAGGTTATGGCAAATACTTTCTTAACTTCATTTTAGTCAGATTGTATTTGTTCTTGGAAGGGCTCACAAGCAAAATATAAAAGGCAAATTTTCTTTAACTAACTGTAGAACAAACCTTCCTTCTCAACCAAAACTGAATTTACTGTCTAGCTACAGAAATTATTTTGCTATGCTGTGAAACCCAGTTCCCTGATATCCCTAAAAAATTAGAAAATTTATTATAAATTTGACACATCTAGGTCAGTGATTAAAACGGTGTTTTACATATGAAAGTTAATTTTAATTAATTTAACTCAGAATGAATGAGTGCATTTTAAAAACCACAAATAAGCTTTAGATATTTTTGAATTCCCAGCCAAAAACTTGTGGCCTTAAATGAGTTTTATATATGTGATTTCTTTAAAATTGGCCTGTTGCCTGATCATATTTAGTTTCAGTGTTTACCAAGGAAATATATAGGAAACAATTAAAGAATTGGAAATAGTTTTATACAAAATTCCTTTATTTATTGCCAATGTATTAATATTTTTATTTAAATGCAATGGAATATGTGCCAAAACATATCGAAACCATACATAAAGAAGAGCATTAGTTTACATTCGGGGAATGGTACACATTATATAATGGTCCTGAGTAATTCAGTATTACTATTAGAACTACAGAACTGCTTCACCTGACCTCTTTTGGTATATTCACCTATAACTTTCCAAGTATGGACTACTTTTATGTCTATTTATACATGAAATCCCCAGTAGTTAATTATCCGCCAAGCCAGATTTTGGAATTTGTAAGAAACCAGGTATGGAAAAGGTGTGTATCGGCAACTTTTGTGGTTAGCTTTATAAATTTAGGGTGCTAAAAGACAAGCTATATAAATAATCTGTAGGAATAATCATCTGAGTCTTTAAAATCAGAGAATAAATAAAACTAAATTTCTTTAACCTGTTGTTTCTTAAGCAATAAACTGAAAGAACTTGACTCTGTAAAAAGTTTTGTAATCTGTTTTTATCTGCCTTAGAAATCATAGAGGTGAAAGAGTCAAGGAACCTGGGATATAAAGAATGCATATGGTTTATAGACATCACTTTAATTGAAATAATCCCATAAGTTAATAGGAAAATTGGAATATAGCCTTTTCTGTAGATTTAACAAAAAGCTTTTAGGAAGTACGAAAAACTGAAGAGCTCAATGATGAGGTAATATTTTCAGTCATTCAGTCTGGGGAGGGGCAGTACCTTGGGTAATGTCTTCTAACTACTTTTTAAAAAGTGTTTTATTTCATTGTTCATTGAAAATTTATCCCATAATAATATTCCACATTTTATAAATGTAATGAGTATGCTCAAGTATGTATATTAAAGTGTAATCTAAATTTAAACTGATTCTTTGAGAAAAAGCTAGGTGTGTTATATAAATTGTGAACTGTTTAGCTTTATTGAAAATATTTAAGAGAAAGTGCCTCATTGCTAAAGTACATTTTTGTTTTAGATTTCCTGTAGAAATTGTTGAGTTTTCTGTACCTCTTATGTATGGTTTCGTATCTAAATAGGCACTCATAAGTTACAGTAATCTCTTTCTGAAAGACTTACATAAAAAAAAATAAGTAACACCAAAGACATTTTACTGTTCATTAATGACCATGTTGGAAAACAATTTTAACAGTTTGGAGATTGGAAATTTTTAGATTTCAACTTAATTTTATATAGTTAGGCAATAACTTTGATTGATTGCTAAAATGTTCACCAAAAAAAAAAAGGCTTTAACTGAATTTTCTTAGTGAGATCAGTCAAATGCAGTTTTCTTGCAATAATCAGAGCACACTTCCTTTCATGTATGTTCAGTGTATATCAGCACCATGTGGCAGATATGAGGAAACCCTAAGATGAGAAAGAGAGACTCATAACAAATAACCTCCTTCTAGATGATAAGCAGGAGAAATTTTTACTTGGAAAAGAAAATTGAAATTGGAATTTTCAGTTGTAACTTGAGAAGGCTTTTATTGCATGGAGGCAGTATAAAGTAAAATGATGTTTATTTAGTTCCTGGGGTCTTAGTGATCTGAAAATTTTTATTAAGGAAACACTGGTAAAAGTGTTCGACGTGCTTACTTTTATAGAAAATGTAGCACATTCTATTGGAATTACACAAGTAGGGGCCTTTTCTGTATTCAAAAGCAAAATTTTCAGAAGGGTCACGTTTTGTTTTGTTTTTCCTTAAAAAGCAACTCTGTCTTGTTTCTCAGAAATTGCTTTATTGTTGTTAAAATTTAGTCATAAAGCCAAATTTGGCACAATGGGTTGCAGAACAAGAGCAGCATGTATATTAAGGGGGAGTTTTGTACTCTCCTTAGACCATTCCCCTTGCAAGTCCATGCTGTGGGCTTGGACTCATTTAAGGTAGAACTCATTTATGAAATCTTTCTGATAGCTCCCAAGGTAAACCTTCTTGGATAGGATAAAAATAAGGATGCACACCTTATTCCATACTCTAGGTAAAAAAAAAAAAAAAAAAAAAAAGAATGTTCACGTTGACTAAGCTTAATGCCAGTAAGATGTTGATTGTAGGAATTTCAGAAATTCATGAGTTTGCCATAATTTTAATTGTAATGCTATTTTCATTTTAAGATATATATCCCTATATCTTGAGGAGCTTTCAGGAACATAACAATGTCTGTCAGATCTGGTTTATAAAATTTGAAAAATATTAAATATACTGTAGACTCAGAAACCCTTTCAAAGCACAAAGTAACCTACTGTTTCTGGATTTACTTGATATACTTTGTTCAGTAGAAAACATCATATTGAAAGTTCATTAAAATGTACTTATATATACATTACAAGGTTTTTCTAATTTTGTTTTTCTTAAAGCAGTGGCATTTTTCCAGTGATTTAAAAGTGATTCTCTTCCTTGTGTAATGTAGTTTTCGTAAATAGTGTGTTTACTTGCTGGAGTTAATGTATTTTCAAATAGACTATTAAAAACAATTGAGCACTTCCTTTTCAAAAAGTTATAAAATTAAACTTAAAATTAGTATTATTTTAATGCTCATAAAATGTGTCTGTGTGCTTATGCCCCTTTTCTACGATTCAAAACTGAGACTGATTTTTTTTTCAGAAATGCTTTTTCATTTTAATTATCTTTAAATCTAGAATCAAGTGAAAACAGATATTTTTAAATAATGGGTCTGTCTAGTTTTCTTCCATCTTGTAGAGCTTCATGGAGTAAGAAACTAATCTCATATAGGTGAAGATGAAATATTTCTGAGTAGTAGAGAGATAGTAGACAGATTAAATTATTTATTCACACATCACATCAGTCCACTGAAGCAGGAGGTCTACACATTAAAAATGTCATGGAATCAGCCTAAAATTGGGTCAGTTTTCTTTTGTATTTTTTAGAATGGGGGTGGGGGCCTAAGTGTCCTTATGAAGCTGTGGTCCGAGACAAGAGCTTGTGGGGGGAGTACAGTGTTCTGCTGCTTTCCTGCATCTGGTCAACACAACAGCAATCATCAGTTTTTAATATAGTGGCCCTCAAAATAAATACAAATATCATAGAATTTATCATAAAGTTACGTTGCTAATTTTCTTTTAAAATATAAAATATTTTAAGCTTTTTGTCAAAAATGGTAACATCCTAATACAGATAAAAACCTTTTTGTGGTTGTAAGATTTAGCTTATAAATCATTCAAATTGAAGTGAAATTACCAGGTCATTGTTAATGACTTAGTCTATTAAGAATATATGTATTTTTGTAAAGGAAAAGCACTTGTAGATATTTAATCAGTATAAGATATATGTCTGTTTTGCAGAAATAAAATGCTGCTTAGAGATTCTCTTTAAATATTTTTTATTTTTGTGCTCAAATGTATTTTCTGTTGATCTATGGAATGTTCTGTACAAAGCTGTATGGTTGTACTGTTGGGCTAGATGCATTTTTTTCCTAAATCTGGACTTAGCCAAGTATATTTGACCATGTTAAAAAGTAGATCTTTGTTATTAAAAATTTGATTGCATAATTTGTTGTTGTTTGTCATCTTTAATAGTAGTGGTTATATATTGTAACATCCAGATTGTCTCCTTTAAGTACTATACCTGTAGCAAATTTAGTGAAATTTGTTGAGTATTTTAGATGACAAATATTTTCAAAAGATTCTTTAGCTGTTTAGTTTTAAGATAGCAGACTGCCCCTCAAATAATTCTTAACATGTATACACACACATACACGTTAAGAATTTATTTCATTAGATTAACCAAATCTAAAGAATCTTTTGAAAGTAATTGGGAATCAAAGAAAGACCCAAGTAGATTAAAAGAAAAACTGCTTCTTTTAGCCAATTAGATAACTTAGTTTTGCTTTATTAAGACCTTCCATGTACATTTGCCTCAGGAATTCTATTTATGCTACAAGCAAGACTAATCCTCAGGAAGGTTGTGAAGACCCCTACCTCCATCCCATTGTTATTTTGATGCCTAAAACTTTAACTTAAGCTAGTGATATCATGGAGGTGTCTAGAAACCTGAACTGTTCAGTGAGATACGAAAAGCAGTTTTTCCTCTAAGCAGGATTTTGGCTCCTTCTTTCTTTTAGCTTCAGCCTCTTCACAGTTGCTACAGAATTGGAAAGAACATTGTGCTAGGAATTTCTTAAAAATTTAGCACATATTATCTTCAGCAGATGTCACTGTCAGAACTCACCAGGTAGAAAGAAGTATTACATTCCACCTAGAACTGAGGAGTTGGGGAGCCAGCCTCTGCTTTTTATGTAGCCAATCAGTTTGCAGGGCAGTCTTTTGCTGAAAGCCATATGGAGTCCTGCTTGACACCCAAACTCCTGCCAAGGGATTTGGGGTGCAAGGATTGCTACCCTAACAATTGATTCAAGCATCATGCCCAGAAAGGAGAAGTAGGCAACAAACCGTCACCACCAGCTCCCATCAATTAAAGCCCTGCTCATCCTTGCAAAGCCTTGCTATTCTACAAAGCCCAGTTCAGATCCCATCACCTTAAGCAGAGTTATCCACACTTTCTCCCTCTTCTATAAAATACTTAGCACTTGTAACACAACCACAATAATTGATGTATGTTTGTCTTCCCATTAAATTTTGAGCTTTGAGAGGGATGTTGGCAGTCATTGTGGTAACCCCACCCTCACACACACATCTGCATAGTAACTGGCACCAGAAAAACCTTAGTGAAAGAAACCAGATTTCAAATGCTGACGAAGGTCTTCTGCAGTTTCGCATCAGTTTTCTTTCCCCACACTGGCCCCATCTCTTACCTTCATAACTATTGTATGGTGTTCAAAAGATTCAAAATTCTGGGTGGGCATTTCTCCACTTAAAAAAAGACATTTTGTTTCTGTTAACTGAAATTCCAATACTATAAATATTTATTCCTTTGGGTTGACAGTATCCTCTCTTACAGAGTAAGCCCTCCCAGAAAGGCTTCGAGCCTTTGTCCTTAGTCACACCTGCTTTGGTGAGCTGCAAATGAGGTGATGACCTAAGGATTGGCTTGTATGATCATTAGTCTGTGGACGTACTTGAAACCACGGGTGTGAGTAGAACCCCTGATCCAAGGAGGAAGTAAGAAAGGGAGCAGATTGCAAGAGGCAGTATTTGCCAAAGTAAACAGGATCACAAGCAGTAAACCATCGTATTATGAGCTTTCAGAGACACTGCTTACCTCCCCTTTCAAATGAGCTCCCCTCTTCACCATTGGCCTTTAAACTAATTCGATGAGGTTAAGAACTGTCATTCTTTTCCCACCACATCCCCAGCATTATGTAGCACCATAAATAACTTGTATCAATGGGTGAAGAAGTGAATGCAACCATTTCAGAACCTTGGATCTGGCACAGTGGCCCCGATTCTCCAGTGAGCTCATCCTGGTCATTGCTTGCATGGAGGTGTCTTAAGAGTTCCCAGCAAAACTCTCCTTTCCCCTCTCTTCTTTCCCTTTTTCTCTCCCTTCCTTTTCTTTCCATAGAAATTATCTCAGTAAAGCCCTCAGTTCCTGAGATGTATTGGGAGCAAAGTTGGTGCACTCATCCTGGACATGCTGCAGAGCACAGGTCCAAGCAGGCCAAGCAGTTTCCCACGGGGTCCTTGCACCCCAGCACTAGACAGCTAGCAACTGCCTGGCAAAATGATGGATGTGGGCCATGCAAATCCATCCTGACTCCTAAAAAAAAACAGGACCCAGTCTTCCTTTTCTCTCTACGCTTTCGTGTATGTGTGTGTGTGTGTGTGTTCCCAGTTTCATCATCATCTCTTACCACTCTCCTTACATTTTATTTTCCCTCTTGAATTCTTTCTCCCCGTTTTTCTTCTCTGCCTTGCACTTGCACATTACTTTTCCATTCCTCTCCTCTCTTTTCTATTCTCAACCACTTGTAACATTCTCTCTTCCTTTTCTCACCTGTTTTTCCATTCCTCTTTCTCATCTCGGTTGCCCATTCCTTTCTTTCAGTATGCTGTATGCTTTACCTTTACCTCATTCTCTGACTCCTTGTCCCTACTTTCTTCCTTCTCTTCCAATCCAATTCTTCGCTCCCTTTAGTCCTCCTCTGCCCTTCCCCAGGCACCCCTCCTCCCACTCACCTGCTTTCCTCCACAAACCAGATTTCTTTTCACTTCTCCTCATGTCACACAAAGTGGGAGATTGGAACAGCAGAGAGTCCTCTGAGGAGTAACAGAACTTGGTATCCTTTAGTAGATGCCACCACCCTCCAGCCAGAATCTCACTGATGAAGTCCAAGGACCAGCATAATAGCCTCTCTCAGAGGGTAAGAAAACAATGTGGTATCCAACAGACCTGGGTTCAAACACAGGGTCAATATGCTGTGTGACTTTGGCCATATACTTAATCTCACTGTGCATCGGTTTCCCCATGTGTAAAGCAGGACTTATAATACTTATCCCATAGGTTTGTGGAGGAATTAAATGCCAGATAAAGTGCTCAGAGCAATAGCAAAGGAAACAATAAGGACAGCACAGCTATTTTCAATCTCCTATCTGATCATTTGCAGATCTTAATTATCAGTGTTCTGTCTCTGACTTGCTTTAGAGATCTAAAATACTGCCAAGTAACTCAAATTGTGCCTAACTAGGACTATTCCATAGCATGCTCTTCCCTAAAACATGTCCCCACCCAGTGTGCTAGTAACAAAGCACCTAGCACAGACCCCAGCACATAGCAGGCACTTTACCAGCATCTACCCCTTCCCCCTACTGCTATGCAATTGTCCCAACAGATCTATGAGCCAGTATATTTAGCCCGACCTTAATGATGTGAAAGCAAAGCTAAATAACTTGCAAACAATCACCAGAGGTGTATTTGGGTCTCCAGTACCGGTCTTTCTGATTCCAAGGGTGGTCCTTTTCTCTGGGGTGCTGGCTTTTTGGGTCTGAGTGCTGAGATGTCTAGAGGAGACTGCTCTCAGGCCTACCTGCCCACCCCAGGATAGAGAGCATAGAGGATAAACACTTGGATGCCAGAGTGTGCCTAAGACACACCATGTACTTCATTCGTGTGGACAGCACATATTTTTCAGCACCCCCTACATACCAGGGACTGTGCTAGGCTCTGGGGATATGGAGGTGTACAACACAGATTCCACCTTTACCCTAATGTCACCTTTATAGGATAGGGGTGGGGGTCATTGGGAGCAATAGACATTAACCAATACAACAAATAACATACTAAAAAGAGTGGTCAGGGTTCTGAAGAAAATAAGTGCTATGAGAAAGATGGGCGGTCCAGAGTTTTCCAGAAAAATAACACTTAGGCTGAGACCTGAAAGATGAGCTGGAGCTAGCAAGTCAAAGAGCAGGAGGACGATCAGTCCTGAGACAGAAATGGCAATAAAGAGCTCGGTGCAGTCTGGCAGCCGCAGAAAGCCGCGTGGCTAGAGTGGAATGAGGAGGTCGAGAGTGATGGGAGAGAACTCAGGGGAAGCAGGTGGGGCCCATGTAGACTCTTTGAGGCCGTATTTAAAAGCTCATGCTTTATTCTGAGCGCAATAGGAAGCCATGGAGAATTTTAAGCAAGGGATTGGCATCATCTTATTTATATTTTTGAATTTTCACTCTGGATGCCTTGTGAAGATTAGATTATAAAAGGTAAGGGTTAGAATAGAGGTGGAAAGAGGTTAAAAAAAAATTAGTGTTGTAGTCTAGATAAGAAAACACAAAAGGGTCCCAGCCCAGCATCGGTGGTATTCAAGATGAAAATAAGTTGTGAAAGAGAAAAGTGGGTTTCTTGGCACATTCCACCCCCTGTTCCAGCCCCAGTGTGCCTAAATGGGATGTAACCTAAGTTATTAGTTTATGGGTGAAGGTCTAGATAGACTGGGGGTAAATTCAGACCAAGAGGATGGGAAGAAAACAGAGCAGGAGAAGAGCCGCCACTCCCAACTCCCCTTCCTTCCTTCCAAAACCCAGGGGCAGGAGTGGGAAGAAAGGTGGCAGGAGCTGGCGGAGGGAGTTGGGCTCTCTTGGAGCAGGTGGGAGAAACCATCCTGAAACGTCTTCTCCACCAACCCCATCCGAGGCCTGGGAGCCGGCTGCCATGCCCAAGGCCTTCACCTCCCACGCTCAGCTCCTGTTCATCGTGGAGGCTCAGGCCCCGTCACCTCCTCTGGGAGGCCTTCTTCAGTGGCTGCCCCTCTCCTCCCTCACCAGAGGTGGTCCTCGCCTGCTCCTTCTCCACAGCCCTTCCCCAGCCCCTGTCCTGTCACAGGTGTTGCAGTGCTACAGCCCTGGGTTCCAATTTTGATTCCACCTCTGATTAGCTGAAAAAATGGGTAAATCGAGTGATTTCTCCTCAATGGTAAGTGTAATACTAATGTGACTAACTCATGGAATGCAATGAAAACACCTCTTTGTTAAATTTGTGTCTCTCACATAGTCCCTTGATGATGAATGAAGACTCCAGCAGGCCTCATGACTTTGCAATTCAGAAATTAGAATGTCCACTTCAGTAGATTAATCAGCGCTTCAGTATTCACTCCAAGGTATCACTTCTTCCTCAGCTTCTGGCCAGGTCCTAGTATTGGGTCACCTTCCTTCCAGGAAAGGCAGGTGGTCGTCTTCCCGCCCTTTCCTCCCTTTCCTGGTTTGGGGCTCAGTAGGCGAGGAGGGGAAACGGAGGGCCACTGAACAGGTTGTAGGCCGGCCCCGAGCTTTCTGGGCCAGGCCGATATTTAAAGCTCCTCCTCTCTCCGCAATCTTTCTGGGTTCTCTGGTGGGTCCCCTCCCAGATCCCCCAGCTGCTGCTCACCTTGCGGGGACTGGGCCTTTATTCCGGGGGCTGGGGGCGGGTGGGAGCTGTACCCGTAACCCCTCTGCTGCTTTTCCCGCGGTACACCCCGTTGCCTCTTACCACAGGGGTTTACCCTCATGCAGGCTTCATCTTGTGTAGCTCCTAGCTGATTTTCCTACTGCAGGTCCCTCATCTGTCCCCCAAGATTCATGAGATTTTGACCCACTGTCAAAGCCGGATCCGCATTTCTCACAGAAGAGCAGAAGCCCACTCCGCCTCTCCCTACCATGATGCCTCGGGCTGAGAGCCACCGTCTCCCGCCTTTGGATTCCTCTGGGTGTGTCAACACCAGGCAGTGTGCCCCACAATGCAGGCAACCCATGTCAAGCCTTTCAGGGGTGCTGTTGAGGCCCAACCCCCACGAGACCTGGGTGAGGGGGAAGCACCCTCTGCCTCTCTACGTCAGGGAACAGTGCTCACAACACGGCACACTCCACAGAAACCCTCTTCAGGGACCCTCCCTCCTTAATTCCTGGAGTGTGTCTTTGAAAATGTGAAGGACAATCCCAGTCCACCAGGTAACCAGAGCCTGTGGGCAGTTTGCCATCACTAGGTGTGAGCAGGTGCCTCCATCTGCCTCTCCTCCTCCTCCATGTTCAATGTAACCAGGTCATCCAGGCTGCGGGGAAACATGGCTCTCTCTACAGTCACCTCATCCAGAGGCCAGAGGACTCCCAGCCCTTCTACCATAACATAACCCCTGAGGCTAAAACCAGATGAGGCCTGGCACCAGCCGGATCAGAGTCAGAACAGCCGCTGCTGGGAGCCACCGGCTGGACCGACAGGAGGGAGAGTGGAGTCCCGGAGGGCTGCTGAGTCACAGGCATGAGAGAGCAGAGTGATCACCCAGAGCCAGGAAAGAAGTGGGAATAAGCAAACCTGGCATTAGGGATTAAACTGCAGATTGCTGCTCTTTGGAGGTGGTGCCAGCTGTTCCGGGCTGCTCAGTATGATTGGCATCAAACTGCCTGTTGGGGGATCAGCTGCTGGAGGTGCAGCGTGTTCTGGGAAGTTATCCTACTTGGCCTGACCAAGAAGAGAAGTGGAAACAGCCCAAGCAGGGCATCTCCTTCTGGTTCTTGAAGATAGTTCACTGAAGAGTGTCTTGGGGCGACCGCTCAGTGCTTTCGGCTGAGGCAGCCCTAGAGCTCCAGATTGAGCCATCTTAGGATGGGGGAATGAGCAGGGATCCAGCAGTTGGATCAGGTAGGGTTTCACTCCTAGTTCAGCCTCTCAGGAGCTGTGTGACCTCGGGCAAGTCACTTCTCCTCTCTGGTCCTGCCTTGGCTACTTCACCCTGTACCTTCTGTTTTCTAACACTCATTGCAGTCGCAGTTGCTTGTGCATCTGTCTTCCCAGCTAGTCTGCAAGCTCCCTGAGCCCACAGACTAGGTCGTGACGTTCAGTGCTGTGGGCCAGCCCCTAGCACAGGGCCTGGCCCAGGGCAGCACTCAAGAAAAAGGTTTAAAACTGAAGGAATACCTGGCCCTGGGCCCTGCCCTTTAGGAGGCCTTGCATGTCACTAAGTGCCACAACACAGTGACATGTTTTCCCTTTTTGGTCTGATAAGAAACGTCTTTGAACATTCAACAACCAAGTGGACAGGAATTAGGGGAGATGGGCTTTCCAGTCCAGTTGAGCTCCTCAGGCCAGATGATGTGCAATTAAGAGCAGGAGAGGGGGCACTGGGAGGGTGAAGGAGCATGGCCTCTGCCCTGGGAAACTAGGGGAGGGGGATGATGCTTAGTCATACCACCCCAGGTGGGTCTCCCAATAGACAGACAGCTACTTGTCCCGCCCCCTCTTCCTTGGGTGTAAATTTGGGAGAGCCTGGCTCCCTAGGGAGGGAGCTTGACAAATCAGTCTCCATCACAGATTTGGGTGAGTCCAATGCCCTGCTTCTGCCCTGCCTGCCCCAGCAGACCCACAAAGCCACTCAAGCGCACAGGCGGTAGCCACCCTTTTATCCCTGGGGCTCACACTGCAGGGCCCTTGGTAAGAGCAGAAGATAGCTGTGGAGGTGGCTTTCTGTATAACTAAAATATTTGGACACATACTAGTGGCCTCCGTTTGCACTCTTGCCCCAAGCCCTGCAAATTTAAAGATGTGTCTACTCGGCTGCAGCCTGGGTCTCAATGCTCACACTTAATTAGTCATGAGCTATCATTACTGTTTTTCAATAAACCTTTTTTTTTTTTTAAGCTCCTACCATGTGCCAGATATTGTGCTGGTGCCAGGTCCTTCAAGGATCTCAGGGACCAGTGAAGCGGACAGATATGTGAACATGTAAAGGATAATGCTGTGTGCTTGGAGCCATGATACAGATATGAACAGGCTATTTGGGGAGCACAAAGAATGTCTAATTAAGACAGTCTGGGGGAAAGGGTCAGGTTATTCTAGACTTAAGCCTCCCTTACCCACAGACCTAGGACAAATTAGACTGCCAACCTAGAATCCAAGTGCTTCTTGAAAAAAAACAGAAGAAACCAACAATCCAATAAAACTAGTAATAAAAACAAGTAGCAGCAGAAACTGCTGCTGCAATTTTTAGTGATTAATATCTGCCAGGCACTGTGCTAAACTCCTTATGTTATCTCATTTAATCCTTGTAATAACTCTATGAGATTTTATTATGGTCTTCACTTTTCAAATGAGTAAACTGTGGCTCAGAGAGGTTAAGTAATTTGCTGAAAGTCACATACTAGTGATTGTCAGAACTGGGATTTATTTGAACCCAGGTCTGTCAGAATCCGGAGCCCATGCTCTTAACCACTGTGGCTTCTAGTAAGCAACAGTTGTGCACTACTGTGCACCAGGCACTGCACTAGGTCATTCGAGAGAATCTGCCAGGCATTCACTATTCTAAAAAAGAGAGCCCTACATATACCAGAGACTTCTCAGCTACTGAGACTTAGCAAGCAAATTCAACAACAGTACGAGGTTATTTGGGACAAATTAAGTGAAGATCCTCTCTCAGAAAGGGAAAAATAAAATTACCAGATTGTGACTGGAGTGGAGGCTGCTCTAGGAGGAAGGATGCAAGCAATAAGAACTTCTCGGTCTGTAATAGTGAAGAAGGGCATGGGAGGAATCTGTAAAATAATTACAGGCCTAGATGAGGTGATTGATTGACCACCTATTCTTCAGTCCCTACAGGACTGGCTCTGCTTTGAAGAAGGTTTCATTTGATAAGAATTTCAAAGAGCCAAGGGGAGCTGCCCAGTGGGCTCAAGAGCCCAGAGGAGTGGTGAGTGCCTCCTTAAAGTCCGCACCCCAGGCGTCTCACCTGCCTCACCCTGGGCCTAGCCCTGCTGGCCCCATCTTCTCTGTTCCCTCTGCAGGCTCAGCCTCCTCTACTGGGTCTTTCATTGTGGACAGTCCTCCCAGAGTTGGCCCTGGGTTCTCTCCTGTTCTCACCCTATACTCTCTTCCCTGGGTGATTTCACCTATGCCCAGAGTTCAAGGCTCATGTCTATAGAGAAGATCTGCAAATTTCTCTCCTTAAACCCCAACATTTCTCTGAGTTCTTGAGCCAAATATCCAACAGCGCAGTTGGAAGATCCTCTTGACTCTTTCAAAGGCATCTCAAACTCAGCATTCTCAAAGCAGAACTTAAGGTCTTCTCTCCCCACATGGTCTTTTCTAGTACCCCAGTGAATGGTTCCACCATCCATCCAGTTCCCCATAGCCAAAACCTTGGGGTCATCCTTCACAAGATCCTCTTCCTAACTCTCCAGCCAAACCGCCAGACAGTCTGTTCACCTCCTGAATCCTTCAATGTGGCCTACACCTAGTCAACCATACCCTAGTTGAATCTACCACGTTCTTTTAACTGGATTTCTGCCAAAGCCTTTTATCTGGTCCTCCTGCATGGGCTCTCACCCCTCCCCACCTTACATCCCATCCCCACACTGTTTCTAGAATAATCTTTTCAAATTCCAGATCTGATTATGTCATCCAGTCCGCTACTACCTTCCTTAGAGCCCTTTAACGGCTTCCCATTGCTCTTAGGATAAATCAAAATCCTTCACATGGCCTATGAGGACCCTCATGTTTTGGGCCCTGCCTGCCTCTCCAGCCTTATCTTGCCTCATGCTTGGTTGTGCTCTACAAGTTCCATCCGGTCCCACCTGGCCTCCTTTCATTCCCGTCCACCTCATGTTTCTCCCCATTACCGAGGCTTTGCCCATGTCTTCCTCTCCCCCCAACTCTTTACATAAGTTACACTCCAAAAGCCTTCAGATCTCAGTTTAGGCATCTTTACCTAATGAACTAACTCTTCCCAATTCAACTCAGGAGACCCTTCTTTGGAAAAAGCTTTCTTGACCTCCAAGCCTGGATCAATCCTCCCATTAGAGGCTCTGGCACTATCAAGTACCTCTCCTTTTTATCGCATCACAGTGGTATTTTATATTTGTGGGATTTCATTAATAGCTGTCTCCAAAACGAGGCTGTTGAGTTTGACGGTGTCTGTTGAATTCACTGCTGAATCTCCCAGGCCTAGTAGTGTCTGACACATAGCAGGCACCCCAAGAATATTTATTGAATGACAAATAAATTCAATGCAATGTGTGGATGAATTCAATACATGTTTGGGGGCTTGAATTTCACCAGTGCTTATTGGACTTCCATAAAACTGAGTGAGTGCAAATAGCCCCAAATGAGTACTATCTGATACTAATTTCATGGAACTCAGATCAGATAACTTGGTCCAACTGTGGAATTTATAGGGAATTCATGAGAAGCTGACAAAAAGATCAGACAATTACATTCTGTGCTCAATTATATTCCCATCATGTTCTGACTACACTCTTTACTAAGAGCTACTTTTCCTGATACTTTGTTTTTAAACACTTCACCCATCCTCCCTTTTTTCCCCTCCAATGTGTCTTTCAAATGACTCCACCATCAGAAAAATCAATCAAATATGCTTGCCCTTTAACCCAGGCACACAAGATGAAGGATTCTAGCTTATAGGAATACTACCATCATTGCAAAAATATAGATACAGATAATATTCACTGTGCCACTGTTTGTAATGGTGACTAAATTGAGACAATATAAATGCCCACTGGGACAGAGGAATGGATTAATAAATTCATACCATGTCATAACAAAAAATACAGTTATCTATGTGCTCTAATGATAAATGTTGCACACATCTTGTTAGGGAGGAAAAAAGCAAGTTTTCATTTTCAACACATTTATTATCCCTCCTCCACGACAAGTACATATATGTTTATATAAACATGGCAAAAATGTGTAGAAGGGTATACATTAAATTATAATAACAGTTACCTGTGAGGAGGGAGTTGGAGGGAGCTTAGGGAGATGACCTTCATTTCTTGATTTATTCTCCTCTGATTTATCTGAATTTGGGACAAAAGCATGTTACTTTTCTTATTTAAAAACTCAACAGTATAAATGACATATGAATTTGTCTGTTTATTTTTTGTCCTTCCTCTCCTCACTAGGGTGTAAACTACACACAGGCAGGGACTTTGTATTTTCTGACTGTTGCATCCCCTGTGCCTCAAACAATGCCTGGTACACAAAAGGTGCGCGGTGCATATTTGTTCTGAATTATGGATATATTTTTTTAAAAGAAAAGTCCGTCTTAACAAAATCTGTCTCCTGCATCTCCCCCACTGTGTGTCCTTATCGGAATTGAGCAGATGTGGAGAAATGTTGAATTTTCTGCATTCTTGTTTGGGTCTTGGAATCAAGGCTAGTCTCTTCCCCAGATCCTTGATTCCCATGGCAAATGGGTTGAAACCTACGAGACTCAATGCATAGGAGTCTGACAAAGGCTGACAGACTCAAAGTTCTCTAGTGAAAAGTCTTCAAATAACAAAGAATGGATGATGTTAAAAGGAAAAGCCTTGAAATTAAAGTTCATCCATTCAAAACATAAAAGCTAAAAAGATGGCCATATTAGGTAACAAACAAGGAAGAAAAACATGTGCTGTCAGCCCAGAAATTGGAAGGCCACGACTGTTTAGCCACCAAATAGGTCAATATATTTAGAAATATTGAGCAAAACCACAAAAATAGAATAGATTATTGCTTAAGAGAAGATCTGCAAAAATTTGCACTAAATTGCATTCAGTAGTTACCATTTGTTTTTAACTTTCCCTTTGTTTTACTGCAGAGCCAGCAAGCAGAGCAAAGGATGTGCATGATCTAAAGGATGTGCATGATCTCAGGGCTGTCTCCCACCTTTCGTATGGGGGTGTCCTGGAATTTGGGGCCCAAGGCCCAGAGAGAGAAATCAGCCAGGTCAAAGGACCTCAGAACTGATACCCCACCTTTCGGGCAGGCAGGGAAGGGAGGGAGGGAGCATGTTAGTCAGTCCATACCACCTGGACCTAATGCTTCTGGGTTTGAGGATTCTCACTTCTCGCACATTACAGTTACATAATCAAATTACTTTGCCATTTGCCCTTTTTCCTAATTGCATCAACCGGCTACTGGGGGCGGGGGGCCCATAGTCTGGCCATGGTCCACCAGAAAGATACTCAAGGATGCTTAATGGAAGAACACGCCCACATGAAATCCCCGCTTAGAGCCACGGGAAAATGTAATTCACTAATTTAACTTGCTGCAGGCTAATCAGTGATTCTTTTATACCTGTGATCTTTATTTATATAAAAAAAATCTGTTGTCTTTCCCATAAACTGTGATGGTGGCCTAACGTGAGCTCATCCAATGTGTGTGAAAGTTAAATATCCTTTGAAATATAAGTTCATAAGTGTAAGCCCTGAGAGTAGAAAATGCTATGATTGGATTTTTTGGGGGTAAATATTTCAGAAATATAAAATGAGGCATGTGATTTGAGGTGGGGAGAAAGTGAAAAACTTCCACTTTTATCTTCATTCTGTTCTGTATTACTTGATTTGTTTCAGGAATTGTGGAATACATAACAAATATAAAGGAGTAAAAAGTGAATTCAGAAAGGATGAAATCTACAGTTTGCTTCAAGTGCTACCGCTAATGTTGCCCCACAGGCTCCTTGGGTCTTTTCTCAGAAATAATTTCCCTGCCCCATGACAGAAAACCAGCATTGTGGCTTCTCTCCAACAGTCCCTCATAAAAATCAGCTCAAGCTATGACTGCAGCTTAAGTCTGATCTCTCCTGGGGGACTGGGAAATTTATAGGGGCAATTGCACTTTATCAGAGAACAAAATTCTAAGCCACAGGAGAAAATCTGAAGGGGGAAAAACTGAAAAGTGGGTAAAAGACTGTATGCAAAAAAAATCAAATATATGCAGTTAAGAGCTCAAACCTGGCAGTGAGAAAGACCTGGGTGCAAATGTTGCTTTACCTTTTGCTTTGGGTGAGTTCTGTGTCTCTTTAAGACTCATTTCCTTCCACTCAATTAGGTATAATAAAAATGCAGTGTTGTTCTGAGGAGGACATGTAAAGTGCTCAATAAACAGAAGTCTTTAATTTTTAGCTTGTATGAGTAGCATAAGCTATTTAACTCGAGTCATAAAAAGTGACTCAAAACGTAAATAAATGAAAATTATTCATGATTGATAAAAATTCTGGGTTGATTATATGTTATTTAAGGAATGTTGTTAGCATGAGTGGTTCAAAAATGGAATCAATGCTAAACTAGCATTAAAGCTAAATCAGTATAACCTCTACACCTTCCTAAACGTGTGTGTGAGCTTGGGGGTTCCCCAAAGGCCTGTAATTTGTATGAGCTGTGTACTTTCTCTCTCAATTCCTCGTCAGAGTTCTTCCATTTTGCTCGATTCCATCGGGGAAATCCCCCTGGTAGGCTAACACCTCTGTGCCATGCCCCGTGCTGGGAGGAGGGTGACCAGCTGTCCCATCGTGTCCCACGTTCCCATTTTTAGTACAGCTCAACCCAGGAAGTCCCCCAGAATCATGCAAACCAGGTTGGATCTCACTCCATCTTGGAGCCTGGCAACCCCAGGGATTGCCTCTCTTGTCTGCACTCAATTTTAGTTCTAAGTCTGTGGCTTTTTTTTCCTTTGGCAGTTATTTCACTAACTGATTCCTGAGTATTATCAGATATAATTAAAGTAAAATTTGGGCAACATAAATGGAATAGAAAGAGAGGGAATTAATTTTTTCCCAAGATAACTGGCCAAGAATTGAGATGATTTAAGGGGTTAGTTAAATAAGGGTATGCAGTCTCCTGAGTGCTTTTTTACCTATATGCACCCATGTATGAAATTGTGTGTGTGTGTATGTGTGTGTGTGTGTGTGTGTAATATACTAAGGAAGATGCAGAACAGTCAGGGAGTCTGACATGGGGCGTTGAGAGGAAGGTAGTTGCAATGTCTAGTCACACAGTTCCCCACATTGGCCTGCAGGGGGTGCCATCAGCCCGCAATAGTTCCTTTGCCTTTTTGGGGCAAGAAAGGAAGCGGCAGATGGACCTCCAGGGTGAGGAATGGAAGGATGCAACCGACCACCTTTAGGGGTGAGGCATACAAGAATGAGGTGTTTGCAACTCAGGAGAGTGCCTGAATGTCCTTCTTGT
Source organism: Choloepus didactylus (assembly GCF_015220235.1). NCBI lineage: Eukaryota > Metazoa > Chordata > Mammalia > Pilosa > Megalonychidae > Choloepus > Choloepus didactylus. Next base: position 40,549,678 of record NC_051321.1, read on the forward strand.
CAACCCCAACTGGGATAAGCAACTATCCCTCATAAGATTAAAGCTCTTTCATTCCTGCTTTAATTTTGCTGATCTTCTTTACTTTGGAAAGAATGAGAAACGTCATCCTAGCAATCTCTGAGAGATCTGTGCCCTCAGGAAAAAGAACGCTTAAAGGCTGTTTACAGAAGGAAATGGTGAGGCCAGCCCTCCCTGGAACGGCACACGGGCGTCCCTGTCAGCCCGCTGCTTTCACAGGGCCCCAGGTCCTCTGGTCACCAGCTTGGATGAATAGGGAGCTGATTACTGATTGCCACTTCACTCTGACTGACGTGCATTTGTTCCCTTTGCAATGTTCCGAGAAAAGAACTCTTTCTAAAAAGGAGTGATTGTGTGAGCACAGTGAACATTAGGGTGAGATTCCAAAACCACCAGAAATGCAGCTTTCTTTCTATGCAAAAATGTGACGCAGAATGCAGGAAGGGCTCCAGCACCCACTGGTAATCTAGGAACACCTGTGGGAAAGGACTGTATTCAGCTTGTCTCAATCCCGTCGGTGAAAATCAAAAGCTTGGAGCCTGGCATCAGAGCTCAGTGCTCGTTTCTGACGTCGCACCTCACGTCACCTCTTGGCAAGCCTCATCAGATCTGGATCTCGGTTTCCTCATCTGTAAAACACGAGCTGGGCTGGATGGTGTCCAAGTTCCCTCCGGTCCTGGCACTTTGTGAGGGTCATATCACTCACCACAGAGGGAATAGTGTAACATGTAAGTTCTCGAAATTTAGGGTCTCGGACCCTTTCATACTCTGAAAAGTACTGAGAAGTCTAAAGAGTTTTGTTTTTTGGGTTAAAATTTTTAAATAGAAGAATACACAAGTGCCTATGTCCTTAGCCCTGAGAGCATGATCTCATCACATATGAGGCAGTCTCTGGAAAACTCCACTCTACACTCAGGAGAGAACGACAGTGAAAATGTAATTAGCATCTTAGTATTATCACGAAATAGTTTTGATCTCAGAAGGACCCCTGAGGTTCCCAGGCCACATCACAGTGGGTATTGCTGGTATAGTAGAAAAGAGCACCATCTCTGGAGCAGAAGCCAACTGTAAATCTTGGCTTTGCTACTTGCTAAATACATGAACTTGGGCATGTTACTTAACCACTTGTGCTTTGATTTCCTGTAAAACTGGGATAATAATAGTACCTAACAAACAGGCTTTTAGAAAGGTAAAATAAAATAGTACATAAAAAACACCTCAAAAAATGTAAGTACTTGATAATTGTAGGCTATTAGGCAACTAGAAATTAATTTTCATCAAAGAAATACATTTGAAAATGTAGCAAGAATAACAAAAAATGAAACTTACGTAGCAGGATTGCTACTTTTTCAGATAGTGCCTAGAAAGCCAAGCTTTTGCTGGCTTTTCTCATGGATTTAGTCCAGTATTTTGTGTCTGTGCTTGTGCCATCTTAGCGAGGTCCAGAAGATGAGCTCCTGGCTCTGTCTTCAGTGACCTTCCAGCAGTAACTCCAGCCTGCACAGGATCTTCCCAGTTAAACTAAAGTATCTCCACAGGCCGGTGTCTCCACAGCTGCACATACACAGCACAGATTTGGAAACTGTCTAATGGAACAATTTCCTTGCTTTCAACACCTGAGGCCACGTGGATCTGTGGAGGTCCTTTTGCTATTTGGCAGTCACTATTGATCAAGTGACTAATTGACATATAGAAATTTCAGTTTATACTCCAGAGGTTATATAAGTCCAAGCCCCTTAGCTCTGCCCCTTAATTTTTTAATTTTTCTTGGTTGATGTAATGCTATGGTTATGAACCCTGAATACACACTGGAATCATTTGTGGAGCTTAAATATAATCTGGGACCCAGTTCCCAGAGATTCTGATTTAATTGGGCTGAGGTGGGCCTCCCAGGTGATTCTAATGTGTAGCCAGAGTTGAGAACCGCTGTAGGCCTGTGGTTCTCCGAATGTGGGCCCCAGAGCAGCATCATCACCTGGGAACTATCAGAAATGCAAATGATCAGGTCCCTCATAGACCTATTGGGAAGGGGCACAGGAATTTGTGTTTTAACAAATCCTCCAGGTGACTCTAAGGTACACTAAAGTTTAAGACCCTGTTGCTTTCCATTGCTATACCGCTGCAACTTCCACTTCCACCATCACCATCATCTCTATCAGCCAGGTAAGCCCGGGAAAAGAATGTTTCAAGTGCTTGGGGTGGCAGGGTTTGGGGTGAGTTTCTGGGGTGCATTTGGCATCATTTGCATTCAAAGTCCTCCTGCACAGCTGCTGGGTCCTTTAGTGACAGAATGAGCCAAAGGTCACACACACACACACCTCTACACACGCACATATTTGACTCAACAAACATTGATAGCCCAAACATTTAATGAGATACCAAGCTATTGCCGAGGGCACTAGAAAGCTGGGTAAGACTTAGCACCTGCGCTAAAGGAATGCATAGTCTAGTAGGAGGCAAGGAACATATACAAACAAGAAAGCAGAATACTAGTGCCTTAGGAGAGGCTTGGAGTTGTATCAACACCTAGATCACATAGATAACTAATGTTTTTTCTATGTGCCAGTCAGAATGCTAAGAGCTTTACGTGTGTTCTCTCAAGTTAACCTAACAACCCTGAGAGGCATGTTCTGTGATACTCTCATTTTACAGATGAGGAAACAGGTTTAGAAAGAGTGAATGTGTTGCTAGATGACATGGTTAGTAAGTGGGAGAGCCGAGTCTTAAACCCAGGTCTGTCTGATTCCCAAGCCCATGCTTTTAACCACATCCCTATGTATATGACTCAACACACAGAAGATGAAGCTGAGACTTTGTAAACATTTCCTAGCTGGTTCTGAGAAAAGAAACATTTCTTAAAGATATGGTTTGTCTAAGTGGGTTGAGAATGGTGGCAGAATTCAAAAAGCTTCCGGTTAGACTAAGAGAAAACCAGAGAAGGGAACTGGGTCTTGGATTTCCATACCCCATCACCTTGCAGAGTGCTTGGTGAATAGAAAATGTTTCAGAAATGCTGGCTGAATGAATTTCCACAACCTTGTTTGCAGCCGTTCTTTGTGTTGCCGAGGAATTGTATATAATGCCTGCTAATAATGCCCACTATGAATGTCGGATGGGCTCTAAATCCTTAGGAATCCCTAAGAATGTGGCAAACCAAAACAAAAATCACCATGACATCTAGCCTGAGCTATCCTCCCCCAACAAAGTTGCTTAAAAGAATGAAAAATATTTGTAAATATGAAATATTATTTGAATGTTCAATAACTAAGTCTATAATCTTGGTTACTCTTTGTAGAAATTCCACTTTACTAGGGAAACAATAGGCTAATAGTTATAGTGGATATCTTGAAGATCGTCAGTCCGACACCCTCCATGTTTGTTCCTCTATAAAGTGCTACCTCCTCACCCTCTTCTTATGGGAGCTGTCATATACATTTATTTTACATGACCCACCAGCCTAACCACAGCTAATCTAATCTATCTAAGAGTTGGCACCCGATCTAAAATGGGCTGTCTCCTTTGCTTGGGGATTTTTGGACTTGAGACTGAAAGTCTGTTGACTGAAGCTGGAGGGTACCCAAACAGGAAGGACATGTTTCTGGCTACATGGAGGGGTCCAGTCTGCAAGAAAAGAGAAAGAGGCCCACAAACAACAGACAGAGCAGCAGGGGCAAAGGAAGGGGTCCTAATGCCCTTGAGAACCTGACTTTTGTTACCCCCCCACACCAAGGCCCATTAGCTTTCCTGTTCTTACTCAGGTTTGGTTTTTCAACGTTTCCTTAGATTTTTGTTACTCAACCACTTCCCCTTTGAGCTGAAGCTAATTGGAATTCCATTCCTGTCAGTCGTAACCACAGCCCTGACCCAAACAGGTGATCGAAACTGTTTGATTGGGGCAATTAAAATGAACGCAAAGGAGAAGTCAAGCAAAGGCTCTAACTTCTCGGCTTTCTGCTGAGAAACCATTCGTGATGTTTTCTTTTGTGTCTGTTTCTTTCTCATTTGTGAAATGTGTCCGTGTTGATACATGTGGTTGTGGTTCATGCTCATTGTTGTGTACTAACCCAAGATTTATCTTTAAACTGTTATTTTATGTAAAGTAGGCTGGAAATCAATACCTGAGACCTTGCCGAAGTAGTTGTTTGTTGACGATATATTGATCATGATAGTGAAAGAGCTGATTCTGAGAGCTGCCTGGAACTTTGTTAGCAGAGGGAAATCACTCTTAATAAGTCGGAAGTTTTACTGAGATTATTAGGCTGCCCAGCTTAAATGAGGACACAGGTGGCTCCCTCCTTATGAAGGAAGGAAAACAACCAACGACCTGCCTCCTATTCCCTGTTTAGAATAGAGCTTCTGAAAGAAAAACCTGGCACAACTCCTCTTAAAAATGACCCTTTCAAAACACCTGATCAGACTGCATGTTGTTTTTTTCAGCAAATAGCATTCAGTGACTCTAAAGACAAATAACCTTTTAATGCAATGTGTATCATAATTTCTGGAAGACAACACCATTCTTCTAATTTTTACCCAGCAAGCAAACAGTAATTTATCCACAGGATGATTCTGTCAGACCTTTCCTCCCCAGCCCTGAGATAGAAATTCTGAAAATAAATTTCCATCAATGCTTGTAGTTTTCTTTCTTGGATATTAGAATGCAAGTAACAGCAAGCCCCGACTCAACTGGCTGAAAAAATAAGGAAATGTTATTCTTTCCCATCACAAGAAATACAGAGTTGTGTTAACTTTGTTGCTCAATGACTTCAACAAGGACTTGGATTATTTCAACAACAGACTGGCCTCAGGAGAGTGTCTCATAGATCCATGGAGACTGAGGCACTTCCAGAAGGAGGTGAAATACCACTTCTGGTTGTGGTATTCCAGGCCACACACAGAAATAACAAGGCACAGCAGCAGAAGCTGTGTCATCCCTTTGACTCTTCTTGTGAGGAAATCTTCCTAAAGATTTTCATCTAGAATTACATCTAGGTTCATTGGAAAAACCAACCATTGATAGAGGAAATGGCATTACCATAACTGGCACATAGCAGTGTTTATCCCTAAGATTAGGAATAAAGTTCCTTGCCTGAGTCACATTCAAACAAAACAATGGCTCCACCAGAAGGGAAGAAAGGGAGAAAGATTCCTGGGCTGGCAACTCACCATCCATCATCGTCCACACTCTATCTCCTTGGCTCCCCAACATCCACACATAACCCACGTTCCATGTATTTTTCAAAAAATACACTTCTATGAAAAACACGTAGTCTCCTACTAAATTTCTTTCTTCCTTGTCTGTTTTTGTACCAATCTTGTACAAAATTGAGATTTCCAACCTTGAAAATCTCCAAATTATGGGGCTTTGTGTTAACTTAGACTGCAGGTTGCAGGCAGAAAGAGACCATATTAGCAAAACCCTATTTTCTTCTCTTTATGCATTCAGTCCTGCCACTTTCAGCCAAAACTTGTCGCTTACACTGTCCCTTTCTTGAAGGCTGCAAGAAACAACCGACATGCGCTACTAACCCCAATTTTCCTGCCATTTCCTACCATTACTCCTACTACTACAGTCTGTGCAGGCACATGATGAGGGTCTTAAGGTCAAACAGGTAGTAATCTGAGGAACAGTTATGGACAAAAGACCACAGACTCAGAAATTTTGAATTATGGCTTTTGTGGTTCAATATACATAAGGTCTGCATATAGGAAGAAAATGAAGGCATTGACCACCAGCAGAAGCAAGGAGCTATCACACCTCAGTTCTGAAAACATCAGTTTTACATTTCCCCTTTTATCTGTAAGTAAGCTCCAAACTTCTCTTGCCTATCCTACCTTTCCAGAAATTGAAGATATACAGGGAAGGGAGGCTCTTTGACTCATGAGCACACTTTTGAAAACAATTTGAACACACTTTGAAAGCAAGTTGATTCACAACAATGTAAAATATGTATATTTTAAAAGAGATTAAGGTGTCCTTAAAAAGTGAGGAGAGAGTCATTATTTTGATCAGAAAAACAAAGGGAAGAATGACATTGAGGATTTCTATATTCTTTGAGAATTTTAACTTTTAGAAAACATGACATGAAGTTCTGTTCATTATGGATAGTCCCACCTAAATTTTGTTTAAGGTGTTCATCTGTGTTCTATTAATGGCCAATTGGTTTTCCTCCACAACCCCTGGGAGACTGATTATTAAGAGTACATCATTGAGCCTTCTGATCTTTGCACTCTACTCAAAGTCAAAATTTTTACCTGGCAAAATACTGCACAAACAGGGAGTTCACACTGAATTTCATGGGACTGGAAAGTCTAGGTGGCCCCAGCACCAACATTTGCATTCCTGGACTCACCACATAGTTCTTGTAGTATAAGTATCACTATGGATGGCTTTAACAGTTTTTGATGTTATTCCCTTCCAGAAGTTAACAATCCTATTTGTTTTGAATTGAATGTTAATCACTTCTCTTTACACAACTCCAGCACATTTGAGCAAAACAGAACCATAGTCTAAAAACAAGGTATACAGTATATCAAGTTCATCCTTGATGTTGAGCATCTTCCTGGCACATGGTAGGTGCTTAATACTCACTGCATAGATAAGTGAAAAGACAGCACTTGGTAGCTCAGAAAGCCTTGGCTTTGAACGTGTCACTGGTCACACTGAGTTGTTTCTAGTTTACTAACAATGTATAGAGGAGCCAGATATGGAGAAGCCAGACTTTGTTATATGTAAGAGAGTTTATAGTTTCCTTAAACTTTGAGTCTTGCTTTTCAGCTCTTTCCCAGGGAGAGCTCTAAGCAGAGGGCAGGAAGTTAAAAATTCAAAAATGAAACTCTTTCTGCATTGTTCTTCCTCCACCTCACTTGAGCCTGGTGGCTGTAAAGCACAGCCCTGAAACGGCTGCAAGATTGGCCCCAAGGAGGCTCCTTAAACTTAAACTTCTTTCCTCTAATCTCAGAAACAACTGCTCCCTTCCTATAACGTTGTTTCTACCACTGGTATAGTCATTGTTATTGCAAGTTGCATACACACGGGCAGAGAATTACTGAAGAAACATGATTCTCATTCTTTGCTTTGCCACATCATGAGTTCCATTTGTAGACTCTGACCTCTAGTACAGTGCCAGGCACATAATACACATGTGTCAAGTGAATACATAAATTAATAAACAGCAGAGATACATTTTTTTCCTCTATTAACTGAGAATTTGATGGTAAAAAAGGAAATCTGGATAAGACTTCTTTCCTGAAACATTTGTACAAGACAAAGAAGGAAAAGGGACAGGAAAAATGCAGTACTTCAATAGATGACTTCTCCCCTTTACGGATTTTCTAGCTAATTCTTTTTGGAATCAGTCATTCTGGAGACTGTGTGTAGTGAATGAAAACTTCTTGACACTCTTCCCATCAAGAGATGAGTCTATGACCCATAGCCTTGAACCGGGCCTATCTTAGTGACTCATCTGTAACCAACAGAATATGGCATAACTTCCAAGGCTAGGTCAGAAAAGGTCATGCTCTTTCCACCTGGTTCTCTTTGGATGCTCTCCATAGGGAAGCCTGACACCAGGTAAGAGGTCTGATTATCCTAATAACCGCCATGCTGGAGAGGTCACTTGTGGCCACTGGTCAACACCCCCAGCTGAGTTCCCAGTCAACAGCCAGCATCAACTGCTGGCCATGCATGAGAGTCCTCTTGGACATCCAGCTCAGTGGAGCCCTCAAGGGTTCTGCAGCCCCAGCTGACACCTGACTGCAACTTCGTGGGAGACTTCAAGTGAGAATTGCCAAACTTTTCCTAAATGTGACCCTCAAAATCATGAGCAAAATAAAATGATTGTTTTAAGCCACTAAATTTGGGGCAATTTGTTATACAACAATAGTAGCTGAACCAATTGCCTCTTGGGGTTACCACTGTAGAAAAGCCCTGAAGTTTTCTCCAATATTCCTGTCGATTTTCAAAGCAAGCACACGAACGCACCTACAAGCACATCATTCATTAGTGAGTGTCTTAGTCCATAAATAAAACAATAACCAGAGCTTGCACATGTAGAGTTCATCAAAATGTAAACTAAAACCATAACTCCTGGAATGGAAGCAGTCTCTGCTTAATTAAGGCAAGAAATGAAAAACCTGTCTAAGATGAGAGTCATAGGAATGATTATTAGAGGCTTCTGCAAAGTGGTGTTTCTTAGCTACTGAACAAAGACTTGGTTACTAGAAAGGCTCAGAAATTATTCTCCTCTGAAAGGAAATGAGAGGAAAAAACATTCACAGAAACATCTTGTGACTGAAGCACTGCCCCCATGTAGGGGTGCAATGCTGACTTCATCCCCTACAAGATCACCATGACTAATCTCTGACAATTAGTCCAAACTTACAAATATTCTTTCCAACCAAGGCAACAGTAGGAAACCTTTCCATATGGCCAGATCCTTCCATAGTCGGTAGGGTTTGCAGGATTCATCAATTAGAATTTTCATTTGCACAAAAGGATAGAATTGCACGTGACCACTTGTTCATCTTTGTTTTGTTCTTCCCATCAGAAATGTGCCCCATCCACGTGTGGCTTTGCTCAAGCATTAAGGAGGAGCCTTCTTGACCCTGCACCTTTCCTTGCAGACCCTGTCCTTTTACATTCAGCCCTTTAGCACATCTCATGTTTGGAAAGGATTGGCCCAGCCTGGGAGAGCCAAGCTGTCTGCACAGATTATTCTCCTTCATAGTGTGGCAGGTGAAAACCAGGGCAGCCCAAGGCAATGAGCACACAAGCCAGGGATTTGGTCCTTGGGGATGAATCTTTCTCAGCAAGCAGCTCCGTGAGGCTGTCTCTGGGACTGAGGACTGAGAACTATAACCTACTTCTTGACAGGCCCTTCTTGAGAAATCTCATTTGAAGATCCTCCAGTAATCCAGCGAGACAGTGGCTTGCAAACTGTGCTCTGAACAGCCGCACACCTAGGAGTTGCCACAGAGAATGAAGGGTGGGGGAACGAGGTGGGGGGGACTCTAAACTGACCACCTGACCACCAGAGCATCTTGTCTTTTTTCTGTGTCACATATTTGGCTTGAAACGTTTCCTTTGTAGAAAGGAGTGCTGACTGTAAAAACTGTTTGGAAACCACTGCAAAGTGGAAAGAGGGTGAACTTTGGAATCAGAAAGGCTTGGGCTTAAGTCCCGGCTCTGCTCATTGCTGACACTCACTGCAAGTCTTCTGATTTCAATTCTTCTGTAAATTGGGGATAACAATATCCAGCTCACAGGCATAGTGAGGATCGGATGAGATGATGAGTACAGAGATTCACAACAGGTGCTCAATAAATGATGAAGGTTGGGGCTTTAAAGAGTTTAATAAACATTACTCTCCTTTTCTCTAACCAAGTTCAGAATTCACTGAGAAAGAGACTCGGGAATCAGAGATAAAGGCCAAAAGTGTGAAGCTATTTGGAGAATGAGATTTAGCTCTGTGGCAGCAGAAGGCTTTCTAACACTGCATTCCAGAACTCAACTTACCCACCCAATCACAGGCAAAGCTGGAAATCTGCAGGTCTTCAGGATGGGGGTGGGTGCTCCCTTGTAAAAGTTACAGTAGGAAGGAGCTCTCTGTAGAAAGGCGGATCCCAAATAAATAAGTAGGAGGAAGGAACTGTTACACATACTCCTCCCACAATTACTAACAAATAAGGCAGTACTATGGGTTGAATTGTTTCCCCAAAAAAGAAATGTCGAAGTCCTAATCCCCAGTCTCAGAACCTGACCATATTTGGAAATAGGGTCATTACAGATGAAATTAGGCAAGTTAAAATGAGGTCACACTGGATTAGAACAAGCCCTTAATCCAATATGCCTGGCATCCTTAAAAGGAAGAGAGAAATGGCACAGACAGACCCAGGGAGGAGGCCAGGGGAACACAGAGGCAGAGATTGGACTTCAGCTGCCACAAGCCGAGGAACATCAAGAATTCCTGGTAACTGTCAGAAGCCAGGAGAGAGGCCTAGAATAGATTCTTCCTGAGAGACATAAGACAGCACAGGGCCCTGCTACCTTGACTTCAGACTTCTAGCCTCCGTAACTGTGAGACAAGAAGTTTCTGTTGTTTTAAGCTGCCTAGTTTGTGGCCCTTCACTATGGCAGCCCAAGGAAACAAGGCATCAGTCATGTGACCTAGAAGTCACCCAGGGCCATCATGGACTGTTGCACATGTGCAAGGACGATGCTAGGAGACACCATTCATTATGTATTTTGATTTACCTTCAAATAATGAATCCAGAAGTTCCTTTAGGTCACAGCCAACGATTCCATTGGTTTCTCAAAATTTTGGAAGACAGCAAGTGAAGAACAAAGCATTCACTGGAAAATTATCCAAACAGAAAAGTCACCAGATTTAATCCTGGCTATCTCTAGATAAACAGTTTTAGAGGAGATAGATATTTGTAAAATGGACAAATAGGTTAATCCCATTATAGCCAAAATGGACATCACTGTCCATTGCATAAGAAACATAAATGTTAAACAGCTGCAAGCTACTGTTAGTTTCTTCACCTGGGGTTATTTCCCCAGGGCTTGACAGACTTGACACACCTGCTGGGCTATGTGACATAAGTCCTGTTATATATTGTTGTCAGGATAACCTTTGGGGAAATTTGCCAGGGGGTGCTTATTAGTTATTGTTAGTGATGTTAGTTGGTGGATTTAACTGCTGTGGTCAAACAAAGACTCAGTTGCTGCCTCCTGATTTAGGATTATTTCTATCCACCCCAACAGTGTATCTTGTCTGGAATCCATGCAGATAAAAAAGGCTTTTACAATAACTCCCCATCCTCTTTTAACATGAAGGCTAATCTTGGGAGAATACCAACAGCTCACCCTGATGTCAGAGTGCATAATGTGTGTATGTACCCTACTGAGCTGAAAACTAATATCCCATACATCTCTTAATACACCCAGTTTAATTAATGTATTAACACTAGTCTCAAGTTGCCAGAATACTCAGAAAGGGGACAAAGGAGATTTAGTTTGTTTTAATCTGGTTCCTTCTCACCCCCTCTTCCTGGCTTTCTGCTAGAGGGTTTTTGCCATAATAGGTTACAAGAAACAGAGACGGGGATGGTCTTATAGGAAGTGATAGGATAGGACAATGATAGGAAACAACTACAGATTATCTGGGCAAACAGCAAGGCCTTAGAAACACGAGTATTTCTGGGGCAAATGTTTGAGAGATTTGGCGGTGATTGTATATAATTGTCTAAAAAACCTCCATGAATTTGAACAAGAAGCCAACTACAGTGAAAACAATAATAGCTAACATTTGTTGAGCTTTTACTGAGTTGAGTGCCATGCAGTGTGCTAAATGCTTTACTTTCATTATTTCTTTCAATCCTCACCACATTACTATAAAATTGGTACTCTTACCATCCCCATTTCATAAAGAAGGATACAACTCACCACACATAGTTGGTAAGTACCAGAAATGTGCTTGGACCCCAGACAGCCAGGCTCCTGAGGTTGTGAGAATATATAAAGAATATTATTGCTCTTGAAAGATTCAAAAACGTATAACTTGTGTTTGTGTTTTCCATAGAAAAGCCATTCCAGGGGTTAAACAAAAACAGAACTCTACAGAAAATTCTCTTCTTTATTACTAGAAGCAAAGATCTCCTGTATCAATAGCATAAACCTGATTAGAAAAGTATGTCCAGGCAAGGAGCTTTGTGAAAGAAAAATGATGTTGTGTAGGAGGTATTTAACGGTTTATGAACAGCAGTGAAATAGCCTCTGTATTCCTGTGCTGAAAACAATCTATCCCTGGACTCCTTCCCTAGTTCTAAGCTGGGAAGACATTTTATGCAGTCAGGCTTGGAGAAAACCTTTTCTCTCAATCCAAAATGCAAAAACCTGAGAGGAGTAGTGATAACACAATTCCTAATTCCATGTTTATACTTCAATATGAATGAAGGATCTGAGAATAAAAGAGTAGACTAGAACTCTGGGGAAAATTTGGATGAAAATAAACCAAAAAGGAAGAATCCTGTTGAAAAGTTCAAGACAAAAATGTGTTATGACATTTTTTTAACAGTTGTACATCTTCCAAAGAAACTGGGATGCTGCGATGAAAGAGCCAATTGAAATCATTTTAAATTGTACTGTTTTGATTTTCTAGTTATTTTAAAGGTAGAAATACTTTTTTTAAAAAACCAAACAAGATTTGGAACCATCAGATGTTTCAAACGGTTGGCAGCTTTTAGTTCCCTGGATAGAAGGCTTTCTAAATAAATTTCCAGTGTTTCAAAATTGCCTATTACTTCATGTAAAACAACCTTCCCATGCAAGGTCATGGAAGGATGGGATATTGACACTGGAAACAATATAGGAATCATTTTGTGGGCATCTCAAACCCAAGGTTCTGCCTTTTGTCCCATTAGAGTAGAAAACAATCCTGGGGCCAAAAGGAACTCGTGAAGAATTCCATTTGCGAAGAATTCCATTTGCCCCAATAGAGTCAATATTGGATGATCCAAAGGCTACCTAAGGAGCTAATTCTACATTTTACATATCAATGCCAGTTGTCACCATTATCTTCCAAAGTTCACTGAACTGCTGGGCACAAAACTAGGCAGTGGGAATGTCGAGATTCCCACTTACAGCAAGGAACTCACTGTGAAATTGAGGACATGGGGTGCATTCATATGTAATCATGGTTCAAAGTATGATTGAGAGTTTCTGTGTAAATGGTACAGGACAAAAATGTGAGTGATTTAGATTAGAGAGATCCCTGGGGTTAGGGAGGCAACTAGGTCTCTAAGAGGAGGGAAGGATTCTGGAAACTGTGGGAGAAGCAAAGACTTTCAGAGTCTAGATGCTCCATCTTGAATCAAGGTAAGGGTATGTTAACAACTCAAGAATAATTGATTTGCAATATTGAGCTATATACTATTAATTTGGGCACTTTTTTGAATGTATGTTATACTTCAATAAAAACTTCAGTTTTTTAAAAGAAATACATACTTCTAAGATAGTAAAGTAGCACAGATCTCGATATATCTATATCTATCAAATTTACACAAATGGGATCAGAGCTAGTTATTTTTAGTTGACATGAAACTTTTCTTCCTAACGCAGAATGTAGATGGTACCTTGGCTGGTACACTGCTGGCTGGAATGTAACATGGTACAGCTGCTGTAGAAAAGTTTGGCCGTTCCTTAAACAGATAAAGTTAGAATTATCATATGATCCAACAATTCCACTCCTAGGTATATACTCAAAAGAATTGAAAGCAGGGACTCAGATACTTGTTCACCAATTTGCATAGCAGCATTATTCACAATTGCCAAAAGACAGAAATGACCCAAGTGTCCATCAACAGATGAATGGATAAACAAAATGTGGTACATATATATACACAATAGAATATTATTCAGCCATAAAAATGACATTCTGATATATGCTATTATATCATGTATTAGATGAAAACATTATGCTAAATGAAAGAAATCAGACAGAAAGGCCACATATATATAATTCCATTGATAGAAAGTATTAGAGCTAATAAATATGTTTAGAAAGTTTGCACGATACAAGGTCAGCATATCTTGAAAAAGAAAACAAAGTTGGAGGACTCACACTTCCCAATTTCAAAACTCACCACAAAGCAACAGTAATCAAGACAGTGTGGTACTGGCATAAGGAGAGATATATAGATCAATAGAATCGAATTGAGACTCCAGAAATAAACCTTCATATTTATAATTTCAACAAGGCTGCCAAGACAATGCAGTGGAAATGAATGGTCTTTTCACCATATGATGCAGGGACAACTGGATATCTGCATGCAAAAGAATAAAGCTGGGCCTCTTCCTCACACCATATACAAAAACTTAAGTCAAAATAGATTAAAGACCTACTTAAGAGCTAAACTATAAAACTCTGAATAAAAGATAGCCATAAATCTTCATGACCTGTAGTTAGGCAATGGTTTCTTAGGTATGACATAAAAAAATCACAAGCAATAAAAGAAAAATAGATAAACTGGACTTCATCAAAATTTAAAACTTGTGTGCTTCAAAGGACACTATCAAGAAAGTGAAAATACAATTTATAGAATGGGAGAAAATATTTGCAAATCATATATCTGATAAGGGAATAAGTACTCAGCATCTATAAAGAACTCATACAACTCACAATAAAGAGACAAACAGCCCAATTAAAAATGGGCAGAGGCCTTGGGAAGACTGTTGCTGCAAAGGAGAGGCTACACCTCCCCATAACTGTACCTAAGAGTCTCCTCCTGAATGCCTCTTTGTTGCTCAGATGTGGCCCTCTCTCTCTAGCTAAGCCAACTTGAAAGGTGAAATCACTGCCCTCCCCACTATGTGGGATCAGACACCCAGGGGAGTGAATCTCCCTGGCAACGTGAAATATGACTCCCGGGGAGGAATGTAGACATGGCATCATGGGATGGAGAACATCTTCTTGACCAAAAGGGGGAAATGAAAGGAAATGAAATAAGCTTCAGTGGCAGAGAGATTCCAAACGGAGCCGAGAGGTCACTCTGGTGGGCACTCTTACACACAATATAGACAACCCTTTTTAGGTTCTAAAGAATTGGGGTAGCTGGTGGTGGATACCTGAAACTATCAAAGTACAACCCAGAACCCATGAATCTTGAAGACGATTGTATAAAAATGTAGCTTATGAGGGGTGACAATGGGATTGGGAAAGCCATAAGGACCACACTCCCCTTTGTCTAGTTTATGGATGGATGAGTGGAAAAATGGGGGAAGGAAACAAACAAACAAACAGACAGGCAAAGGCACCCAGTGCTCTTTTTTACTTTAATTGCTCTTTTTCACTTTAATTATTATTCTTGTTATTTTTGTGTGTGTGGTAATGAAGGTGTCAGGGATTGATATTGGTGATGAATGTACAAGTATGTAAGGGTACTGTGAACAATCGAATGTACGATTTGTTTTGTATGACTGCATGGTATGTGAATATATCTCAATAAAATGAAGATTTAAAAAAAATGGGCAGAGGATTTAAATATGCATTTCTCCAAAGAATATATACAAATGGCAAATAAGTATATTAAAAGATGCTCAACATCATGAGACATCTGGGAAATGCAAATCCAAACCACAATGAGATAACATTTCACACTCATTAAGATGGCAAAAATAAAAAAGACGAATAATAACAAGTGCTGGTGAGGATGTTGTTAAATTGGAACCCTTATACACTGCTGATGGGAATGTAAAATGGAACAGTCACTTTGGAAAACAGTTTGACAGTTCCTCAAAAAGTTAAACATAAGAGTTACCAAATGACCCAGCAATTCCACTCCTGGGTATATGCCCAAGAGGAACAAAAACAAATATCTAAACAAGAACATATGCAAAAATGTTTATAGAAGTATTCTTCATATTAGCACCAAAGTGAAAGCAACCCAAACTCTACTAATGATTCAACAAGTAATATGTGATACATTCATATGATGGAATATTATTCAGTCATTAAAAAGTAATGAATACTGATATCTTCTACAACATGGATGAACCTTGAAAACAGTATGCTAAGTGAAAGAAATCAGACAGAAAGGCCACACATTGTATGATTCCATTGATAGGAAATGTCCAAAATAGTTAAATCAGTAGAAACAGAAAGTACATTAGCAGTTGCCAGCACTGGAGGGAGGTGGGTATAGTGAGTGACTATTAATGGGGAGAGGGTTTCTTTTTGGAGTGATAAAAATCTTATCTGAAATAAGATAGTGGTAATGGTTGCACAACTCCGAATAGACTAAAACTCACTGAATTGTACATTTTTAAAGGGTGAATTTTATGGTATATGAATTATATCTCAATTTGAAAAAAAGGAAATATATGACACAAATATTTTAAAAAGTGGGAAGTCAATGTGCTTTGACTATCCATTCACCACCTAGTGGTAACCACTTAGTTTTTAAATACTTTTATAGAAATGTTCCATGTATATGTAATATATTATATGTTTTTGTAAATACATGTATATATATATATAATATATACATTTTTTGAAATTTGCCCAAACAGGAACATTCTACTCACATTGTTCTATTACACACTTTTTACATTTCAAAATATATTAGATATTTTTCCTTTCAATACAAAGATAATATCCTCATTTTTTTTTAATTGCTGTAAAGCATTTTACTCTGTGGATGTACCGTAACTCATTTAATGGTTCCCCTGGTTGAAGGAAATTTGGGTTGCTTTAAATTTTTTCAATTAAAAAATGCTGTATTACCAGATTGTCGTATGAATGGAATCATACATTTTGTTAGCTTTTGAGTCTGGCTTCTTTCACTTAGCATAATGCATTTCAGATTCATCCTTGTATCCATAGTTTATTATTCTTATTGCTGAGTGGTATTCTATTATGTGGATATACCAGGGTTGGTTTGTCCAATCACCAGTTGAAAGACATATGGGTTGTTTCCAGTTTTTAGTTTTTACAAACAAAGCCACTATAAACATTCTCATTCTGAAAAATTTTAAATGGTGTAAAAACATCCTTCTAGATTTATCATTGTGCACTTTTGGGGGTATGTGGTTAAACTCCTGGTGGTGGCATTGCTAGGTTACACATAAACATTTGAGGTGCAAGGAGAGGCATAGTGTGGAAAGAGAAGGACTTCGTGGTTAACTGGACCTTGATTCCTGACTCTGCCACTTATTAAATGTGTGATCTTGGCTAAATTATTTAACATTTCTGAGCCTCAGATTCCTTATCTATGAAACTGAACGATGTTGGGGGCGGGGTGGCATTTCCCCAGCCTTGAAGTTTCCTGCCTAGCTAGATGAGCTCCAGTAGGGATATATTCCTGGCCTTTCTCCACCCCATTAGTAACTCATCCCCGGACGAGGTGGAGTGACTTAATCTGATTGGTAAACTTGGTGAGAATAAACAGAATGTTCTTGACTCGGGTTCTCCACGTTCCTTCTTGGGTCCAGCATGTACGTGACCGTGTGGTAAGTCTACCTTTCTAGACGGGTTCAGTGAGGAGGCCTTTAGTTCTCATGCTAGTCTAAGTCTTCAGACAGCCTTTTTTCAGCAAGAAAAATGGTATTTTGCCTCTATCTTTTTGACTTGTTTCTCCATTTTTGTAGAACTTAGCTGAAGAAGAGGGGTGCTACTTATTGCCCTTCTCAAGATCCTAACTGATTATTACTTTCTTCCTTGAGATATGGTTTTGAGGATTGAAAGAGACATAAAATTTTAAAGCATTTGGCATCTCTAAGCGCTTAAAAAACAGTGCCTATTACTAATATTCTAAAAAAAAAAAAAGAAAAGACAATCCAGATTAAAAAAACAATGCTTTACATTGCCCTCTCACTCTATATTGTGTGTATCTCCACTAGCCAAGATTTTTGGAGCTCCACTTTTCGTATTTTGTATTACCAAAAAAAGTAAAGATATTAAATATACCATTTCAAATTACACATTCCCTCTTCACACTCTTGCCAAGATTCTTGTTCACCCTCTGTAATAGTCAGATTTTTTTTTTTTCATGCAAGGGACAGAAACAAAATTCAAACTAAGTTTACCAGAAAAGAAAATCTAATGACCTTGCATAATTGGAAAAGAAGAGTGGATGTGGCCTCACTTGGGACTGGATCTAAGATCTCAATCAGTGTCACCTGGATTTTCTCTTTATTCATTGCTCAATTTTACTTCTGTCTGCTATGAACTACTGTGCACTTTTGTGAACTACCTAGACCAGTAACTGACACATAGTAAGGATGCAATAACATATGTACTTATGTGAATATATATAGTGAGATAAATGTAGAAATGCTTTCTTAATGTTGGTTCTCAGATTCCTACATACTACCACCCAAATCCTAGGTTATATAATACTCAGCTATTGCAGCCAGAGGAAAGAGAAGTCTTCTATGAGCTTTCTTTGGCATATTTCTGTATCTCTGTATATCTTTATCCATATCCATCTCTGTATCTCTCAGGAAAGAGTTTCTATTGCCTGAATCTTATCTTGTTCCACTGAATATGGAATAGTTATAGGACACCATGGCTGGCCAATCTTGGTTCATGTGGCCCCTAAGGCTAAGGCAATGTGATTGGCAGTTTTATGACATGGATGGGAAGGAGATTCCCCAAAGGAGGAAGGGATGCTTTTTACAAAAAAAGGGAGCAGGGGCAGATAAAAACAGCATTCACTGCATATTGCATCTCAAGGAACTGTGCCCTGTTGAGAATCACTGCAGCCTAAATTTAATCCTATAATTGAGGACAGGTAAATTCAGCAAAAGGAATCAGTTCCAATGGCTCTCCTTTTGTCACCTGCAAAAGTTTAGTATTTCTTCAAATACTATGACATTTGTAATTGCTTTATTGAGGTATAATTGACATACCACAAACTGCACATGTTTAAAGTTGTACAATTTGATCAATTTTTAAACATGTGTACTTCGTGAAAGCATCACCACGATCAAGATAATGAACATATTCATCCACCTCCTAAAGTTTCCCCATGCCCCTTTGTAAACCCTCCCATCCCTCCCCACCCCCATTCACAGGCAGACCCCTTCATCTACTAACAACTTGTCAATTTCTACAAAAAACTTCTGACATTTTGATTGAGATTGCATCGACTCTATGAATCAATTTGAGAATTGACACCTTCTTGACACTGAGTCTTCCAACCTATGAACAAGGTATATCTCTCAATTTATTCAGGTCTTCTTTAATTTCTCTCAGGAATGTTTTGCGGTTTTCATTGTAGAGGTCTTGCATATCTTTTGTCAGACTTATGCTTAAATATTATATATTTTGATGCTATTGTAAATGGTGCTATTTTATAATTTCAGTTTTCAATTGTTTATTGCTGGTATATGGACATACAATTGATTTTTTTTTGCATATTGATCTTGCTTAACTCACTTAATAGTTCAAGTAGCATTTTTGTAGAATTCATCAGATTTTCTACATAGCTGATAATGTCCTCTGAGAAGAAAGTTTTATTTTTTCCTTCCTAATATAGATGCCTTTTATTTCTTTTACTGCCTTACTGTACTACCTCAAATCTATTAATTTTTGCTTCATTTATTTTGAAGCTCTGTTACTAGATTCATACATATTTAGGATCATCATTTCCTCAATATATTGACCCTTTTATCATTATTAAATCACCCACTTATCCCTGGTAATATATATATTTTTTCTCTGAAATCTACTCTGGTATAAATATATCCATGCCAGCCTTTTTTTTTTTTTTTTTTTTTTTTGACTTAAGCAAAAAAGGGAATTTATTGGTTCACATAACTGAAAAGTCCAAGGGATATGCTAGCTTCAGACACTGTTGAATCCAGGGACACAAATGATGTCATCAGGAACTCAAGTCTCTTCATCTTTTGGCTCTTTCCTTTGCACTGGCTTATTCTTATTCTCTGACTGGCTCACTGTATGTGGTGGGCCCTGTTGGTTCCAGCATTTCATCCTATGAAGCTTAGCAACTGCAGCAAAGTTTTTCCTCCACAGTTCAGTAAAATTTTTAGGGTTGACTAACTCTGGACCAACTTGGATCACATGACCATTCCTGAACCAATTGCTATGATCAAGGAGATCAACTGTTCTGATTGATCGGGTCTGAATTATATGAACCTCTGTGACCTCCCAAGTTGGGTCAGCCATTCTGAACCACATGAACTGAGACTAGCGAAAGGTGGTTCCAAGAAACATTGACTTATTACAAGAACATGGAATGGATGCTAGGCTTTCAACAATGAGTGATGTCTGGGATGAGACCAGATATTGAAAAACTTTAATCTCTGCTCATAAAGTTGAATAGTAACAGCTCCATTCCAGCCTTCTTTTGATTCATGTTGGCATGGTATATTTTTTCTATCATTTTACTTTTAACCTATTCAGATACTTAAAGTGGGTTTCTGAGGGTGACATTTGGTTAGGTGTTGCTTTTTTTATGCAATCTATAATTTCCATCTTTTAATTGGAGTGTTTAGACAATTTACATTTGATGGAATGATTGATATGGTTGCATTAAAATCTACCATCTTAACTATTTCTATTTGTCCTGTTTGTTCTTTGTACCTTTTTCTGTGTTTCTTTTGGATAATGTGAGTACTTTTAATAATTTCATTTTAATGGCTTTCTTGGCTTTTTACCTATAAATCTTTGCTGTGTTTTTGGTGGTTGCTTTATCATTTATGGTACACGTATTTAACTTATTACAGTGTATCTTCAAGTCATATTATACCACTTTATGTATAGTATCAAAACCTTACAATATTATACTTTCTTTCTTCCCAGCCTTTGTGTTATTGTTGACAAACATTCTACTTCTTACATATGCTATTAACCCCACAATATATTTTTTATTTTTGCTTAAAGACATTATGTTGAGTGAAAAAAGCCAGACACAAAAGGACAAAAATTGTATGATCTCAATGATGTTAAATAATTAGAATCAGCAAATTCATAGAATTAGAATCTAGAATATAGGCTACCAGGGGCTGGGTTGGGGGTAGGGAATGGTAAGATAATGCTTAAATTGTACCGAATTTCTATTAGGGTGATTGTAATGGTTTGGAAATGGATGGTGGCAATCATAGCACAACGTTGTGAGTGTAATTAACAGCACTAAATTAGATATGTGAATGTGGTTAACAGGGAAAGTTTTAGGTGAATAAAAATTAAAAGATAAAACATAGGAGGACTGTGCGACACAATGAAACCTATGGTAAACAATGCACTATAGTTAATAGTTAATTGTACAATTATTAAAATGTTCTTTCATGAATTATAACAATGTATCACACTAATGCAAGTTGTTAATAATTGGTTGATATATGGGGAAAAATACACCCTAATGTAAATTATGGATTGTAATTGGTAGTACAATTATAATATTCTTTCATCAATTGAAACAAAGTTACCACACTAATGCAAAGTGTTAATAATGAGGGGGGATTTTCTACATGATTTTTTCTGTAAACCTACAATTTCTCTAATTAAATTTAATTTTTAAATACCAAGAAAACTAAAAATGTTTTAAAGATTTTAAATAATAAGAAATCTTTATGTTTACTAATGTAGTTACTATTCCCAGGGCTTTTCATTTCTTTTTGCAGGTCCAGATTTCCATCTGGTGTTGTTTCCCTTCTGCCTGAAGGACTATCTCTAACATTTCTTATAATGCAAGTCTGCTGGTGACAAATTCCTTCAGATTTTGCGTGTCTGAAAAGGTCCTTATTTGCCTTTGTTTTTGAAAGGTTTCTCATTAGGTGAAGAATTGTAGTTTGCAGTTTATTTTTCCTTTTAGTACTTTAATTATGTTGCTCCACTCTCTTCCAGCTTGCATTTTTTTCCAACAAGAAAGCTACTGTCATATCTTTATTCCTCTGTATGTGATGTTTCTTTTTTCCTCTGGCTGCTTTCAATGTTTTTTGTCTTTATCGCTGGTTTTAAGCAATTTGATTCTAATGTGCTTTTGGTGAAAATATCTTTATGTTCTTGTACTTGGGGTTTGTTGAGCGTCTCACATCTGAGGTATTGTAGTTTCATCAAACTTGGAAATTTTTCAGCCATTATTTGTTCAAATACTTTTTCTCTCTCCCTTCCTTCAAAGAGGCCAATTACACAACTATTTGGCAGCTTGAATTGATCCCGCAGTTCACTGATGCTCTGCTCATTTTTCAGTCTATTGTTCTCTGTTTCCTTGGGAATAGTTTCTAGTGCTTTGTCTTCAGGCCCACTAATTTGTGGCTAATCTGACATTTTAACGTCTGGTGTATTTTTCATCTCAGGCATGGTTTTCATATCTAGAATTTTGATTGGGGTATCTTTTATATCTTCCAGTTCTCTGCTTCTCTTGAACATAAAGGATAAAATGATAATAACTGTTTTAGTGTCCTCGCTTACTAGTGCTACCGGTGACATTTCTATGTCATCTCTGCATGCCCACATTTTCAGAAAGGTTAGCCCCAAATCCAGGCCAGCCTGAATTTGCTGAGGAAACAGGTGGGTAAACTAGTCCACTTTCGTCCTCTGCTGGGAGCCTCAGGAAGGAATCCTGCTGGAGATGGTCCCCAGGCTCATTAAACCGGCAGCCTCAGTGGAGACACAATGGGAATGGGGAGAATCCAGGATCCCTGAAAACTGACTAGCTGAATGCACATTGTTTCCTCCTTTGATAAATCAAAAGGCAGATATCTGAGTTGGGGTCCGATTATACATGTGTATACACATGCATATATTTAACAATCTTAAAAACCATCTAGCCCACGGGTTGGTGTGACCTGTGGGCCAAATCCAGCCACATCCATTTGTTTAAATATTGTCTAAGCAGTTTTCGTGTGACAGTGGCAGAGTTGAGGAGTTCCCACATAGCTCCCAAAGCTGAAAATATTTGCTATCAGGCCCTTCACAGAGAAGAATTTGCTGATATTTGCTCTTTAAAGTTGGAGCAATCCTACAGGGTGTGAAATGTGTGGCCAAATTATGTTTCCATCTTTGAGTTGGCTGTTGGAAAGCTTTAGAATATATTTATGCTCCACCCATGGCAAATGTTTGAGAACTTCTTAGTATGCATTTTTGTAACAGCCTCATTCCCAGCCCCACTCTATGTCTCTGATTTTTTCCCATCTATTCTCACACAGGGGCATCAAGAATAGCAGCCACCCCTGAAGTCAGCACAATGGCAGCAACAGTAACTACAAAGGGGAGGAGAATCTCTTGAGACTCAAAGCATAAGTTTCCAAATTCATCTCCGTAAGGGGTTTCCTTCTTCCCTGCTAACATTAAAAAATTTGAATTTGATTGCTCTTGCCATTGCCAACAACATCTGGGAGAGTGTCTCCCAAAACTCAGTGAATAGAAGAGAATTTTGTAAGGGAAATCAAGGTTGGGAAGGAAACAGTCACACTTTATGCATGATACAATCCAAATCATAATAGGAGAGGTGTGGAAAGTGTATACAGGTCCATGCAAAACTATCAGTGAATTAAACCTTATAATTACAGTTCTGGTTTGGGGGGAGTTTTTGTTTGTATTTTATTGGGGGATAATTTTCAAAACCTACATGTGTGGAAGTGCACAATTAATGGAACTGGAATCATGCCTCTGGGGGAAAAAAAAGAAGTTGAGATTTTTGTAAAGGTGTCCCATCCATGAAAATGGGACTAAAAAATCCCTATTGACTAGCCTGGGAAAGTGTCAATAGATCTTGATATTAGTCAAGGCCCTGGATGAAAGAAGAATATCACTCATGAGAATTCAATGCCCATGACACATAAGGCATAGGGTCCAAATTTGCACTACTCTTATGTTGTAGGAAACCAGACTGATAAACTAATGTTAAATCAGTTTAGGACTTTTGCAGAAGCAAACTCAAAATAGTTCTGTAAGAATAGTTCTACAATTTAGGTACACAGGAATCACCCCCTTCCTCAAAAAAACAGCTCCCACTGAAGATAACATCATAGTAAGAAAAAAAATTACAAGACACACAAGGAAACAGTCTACTATGAGGGAGAATCGTCAGATGCAACAAACCGGAGAAGCAGCATTTTCTGGGTCTGGAGAAAGTAGAGCAATCTAAGGGAGTAAAATAGAATGTTTAAAATTATTAAAGATATCAGAACGAAAGAACAGGATATAAAAAGAACAGGCAGAGAGAAAAAGAACAGAACTTCTAGAAATGAAAAACTTTAAATATCACATTAGATACTGAATAAAGAATTAGTAAACAGTGGCTAGATCTGAAAAAATTATTCCTGATAAAGCACAGAGAGATAAAGAGGTGAAACTTTGAAATCAAAGTGAAAATATGGAGAAATGAGTGAGGAGGTTAATCCAATATGTATCTAATATGTCAAAGACGAAATGCACCAGACAATTAAGGAGATTATTTTATTCAGCTGTCACAACAGGTGAACATTCATTAGTGAGGAATATCTCAATGAAAAGGATGGGCTCTAGGGCTCTGTAGAGGCAGGTGAACAATGAAGTCAGCGAGTCTTATGGCATTAGTGAAGAATGATGGAGATGGGTCTTACCTTGGAGTATGTGAGGACAAGCGTGGCCCTTTAGGGCAAACTGTTTCTATAATGCAAAAGGATGGGAGGATTTCTTAGCCATCCCTGCTTTCCAGGAGTATAAGGCTCAGGTAGAGTTCAATATTGTCAAATAGGAGTTCCAGATGAAAAAAGAAGAAAGAATGGCAATAACAGGGAATTTGAAAAAGATAAAGGCTGAGAATTTTTCAGAATTGAAGAAAGACCTGAGTTCTCATATTGATGAAGTACGTTGGGTTCCAAATACGGATTAACAAAACCAAACACATACATGGTAGCAAACTGCAAATATAAAGAACTACTGTTTGTTAGGAACTTTTTCTTGAGCTTTATTTTTTCATCTTCCCACATTTTGGAAATTACTGGTGTTAGATAGTTATAATCATAGTTTTTATTGATATCTTTCTGAAGCTGAGAACTTAAGTGAAATCAAAATAAATTATGAATATAAGAAGACTTAGAATACCCTAGACTGGATTATATTCTATCTTTTCAAGATGCCATATACTTTATAATTATATCCAATATTTTAGTAGCTATAATGTGTTTGATGTAATGGAAAGCTAGGCAGTCTCCAGTTTTTTATTTGATAGATTATAGGGTAATGGATATTTGCACTTTAAATCTCAGTTCTAAAACATATAACATTTCTAAGTGTCACAAGGACTTGAGTTGAAGTTCAAGAAGGAATTGGCATGAAAGGTACTTTCATGGCAATATAAAAGTGGACTTTCTGGATGTATTAGCAAATCTTAATTATTTCCTCATATGCTCTCTATTGTCCCAGCCTCATCAAAATTGTAATATATTCAGGAGTACAGCTCTTAAATTAAAGAAGCTTCTTTGCTCTTCCCCCAGATCTAGGGCTTATTGGGAAGCAACAGGCTGTGTTTGGTAGCAAAGCAACCATAGAATATAGCAGTTAGCAAATGTCACCATTAACAATTTGGAAATAAACAAAGAATATCCAAAGGAGAGCAAGGAAAGGCAATTTATTCAGAACTTTCTATAGCAAGGGAGTCAGCCACCATCACTTGGGGTTGGCAGAGACTCCAAGGCTAGCAGAGTGGTGGGAAAGCTTTATTATGAAAAAGGGAAAACTTCAGATATGCCTTTATTGGGGGCTATTGGCTTGGGGAAGCTGGAAGTGAGCTAACTAAGGGGGCCATCCTATGTGATTGGTTAGGGGAACATATTTGACTTTCTCTAGTTGGTCCTAAGTTGGAAACAGGGGCAATTAGGGACACTGTCAGATATTGATCAAGTCCTGGCTATTTTGGGCCAATCGTTGCAGGGATTTTGGTTTAGCTACCTGGACTGGTTGTTGCAGTTAGTGGGTTGGCTTCCTGTGCTTGCTGCTGTAGATAGTGAGTCAGAGCTCTATTTTTATATATGGTTGACCATTATCCATTTGTTAATTCAGTCTCTCAACAAATAGATGAGCATTTTCACATTATTGGGTCATTTAAGACCCATAACAACTCCTTGAGGAAGTTATTACAAGACATGTATTTGGACTTAGTCCATTTAGGGCAGGCATTCTGACTGGACTATGACAAAATGCATAAATACAGGAGAATATCAGCCAGCGATGCCCCAGTTCTTCCAGTCTTAGGTTCTTGGTCTTTCTTTTAATATTCTACAAGGATGATTCGAGCCTTATTCACATCTAGTGGGAGGACTAGATTTCTTTCTGTTTCTCTGGTCAAGAAAAATTGTGAAATATTTTGATATGGATAAAAAAAGATTACTGGGCCTCTTCAGTGGAAAACTGTGTGTCCTGTAGACCACATTCCCCTTGTGGTTATCTGATTTTTGTTTTGAACTATTTTCTTATTATGTGTGTTGGAGAAAACTGATAGTAATGCAAATTATACTTATCCATAGAAATGCAAATTGTTTTAGTGAAATGCAGTGATTATTGCCTTATTGATATTAATCAATTTTGCATATATTATAAATTTTAACAGCATGCCTATATATTTATAAGCTCTTTGAATTCTTCTTTAAACTGGTTGTGACATCTTGCTGGTTCCCTCATATTAATGAGTTAAATAAAATCTTTGACACATCAACTATATATTTATACAAGATATGACTATATGTTTTAAAAAAATTCGTTTATACTCTGAAGATTCCTTGGGGAGTTAGCATTTCTCACTAACCTTTTTTTTTTTTTTTGCTTAGATTTCTTGTTTTCAGCAAATTCTCAACTTCTACCCTACATCCAACCTTCTGTGATTATACTTCTTTGCTTGTACACCCAATACTGGACACTACCCCAATTCCTTCATTCCCCAATTCTGTTATGATGTGTAGCAACTTTTACTAATAATGTATGGAGGTTACAGCATAGCTCAGTTGAGGGGACAACTTACTCCTGAATAATAGGCACCATTGTCATAACAGCCATTGCCCATTCTCTGTCACAGGGAATTTCTCACACTTTGTTCCTCCATAGGGCTTACCTTGTCCCCATCTTGGAGCAACCCCTTTCTCTCCTTACATATCCCGCTTTCCACAGGCCTGAGCTATTTGCCTTCCCTCTCCTAGATTGACCTGGAGAAGCCCTGCAATTTCCCTAATTTATCATGCAGAGAAGTTCAGCCTTCTCTCTTTCTGTCTCTTTCTGTCTCTCTCCTTTTCTCCCTCCTTTCAGACCAAGCCCCCTTTCAAAGAGCCCTTCAATATATTGTCATAAATGAAACATTTCCCCAAATACAAAATTATACCCCTATCTGATTTTTTTTTGTTTTTGTAGTAAACAGCATTTTTTTTTCCTAGCTACAATGATTTTCCACCTTAATTACTAAGCTCTATATGTAATAGACATCACTGACTTTTAATCCATCTTTAATGCCTAAATTTCCTTGCCTAGCCAGGATTGAAGTGGGACACAGGAATGGTGTGAGAATTCTCACATGCAACATTGCTTAAAAACTAAAACAAAGAAAGAGATCAAAAGTTTTATCTATTTTAGGACACATGAAAATGGCCAAGCAAAAGTCATTACTGCAAAACTACTTCATCAAAATGTCATGTATATACAGCATTTAATTAATATTCCTATCTTACGGATAAAGAAATTCAAGCTCCATGTATCCAGTTTACTTCTTTAAACTCACATAACTAGTAAATGGGGATCAGAAGTTAAATGGAGCCAATGACTCGAGTCAGTCATTCAGGTATTTATCCAACAAATATTTGTAGAACACCTATTATGTGCCAACAATTGTGTTAGACACTTGGAACATACCAGCAAGAGACAGAATCCCTATCCCCATGTAGCTCGTAGATTAGGCAGGGAATCAGATATTAAACAAATACTGTAATGGCACGAGTAACTCATTTCACCGTTCCCACAAGCAACCTCCCTTTCATCTCCTGCTAACCATGATGCAGGACATAGCAGGTCTCTTCTTTCCAATAAGTAAATAAACCATTTGCTTTGTGCCCAGAGCATGAATGAGCAACATAGGTGTAGATCAATATCATTAATGAGCCAAATAGGAGCTGATCAAGATTTTGTATGGGAGATGGGGGGAAAGGGCTGGGTTTTCTGGCCACACTCTTCAGTGAAATTCCCCAAATCCACAGAGGAAGTGTCTGATCTCCAACCCGGGTCTTTTTCTGCTCTTTGCTGAAGCAATTCTCCCATTGCTACCTTGTGTTACCTTCATCCTGATCTTTCCCTCTGAAACTTTAGTTTTCCTACCTCTCCACCCCACCTCATCAGAGTGAACAACTCAGCTCTGCTTCACAGTCTACCTCACCTGCCTTGTTGCTGGTAAAGGTTCAGCAAAGAAAAGCCCCCCCAGCAGCTGGAGCCCACCTCCTCAGAAGATGCCATGTGTGTTGGGGTGAGGGGAATACGTTATCATCAAAACTGTTCTTGTTACGCTTAAATGGATCGTGATTATAATTGTGATCATTTGCTGAGGAGCCTGAGTGACAGCCCAGCCTTGTGAGACGGCCAAGAACAGCCGGCTGTGAGGCAGCTCCCGCCACATCAGACCCCGGCCGAGTCAGCCTGTGCCTCAGAGGGAGCTGCGATCGCTGTCTGAATAATTCTCTGGGAATAGAGTTTCTTCCTGAATGACTCGATTCACACAGGAACTCACTCTCCACTAGGAAGTGGAATAAAACAACTGACTCACATTTCACACTTCCGTTTTTGCCCAACGTTGATGATACTGTCTCAGTTATTCCGATGTGGGAAAGAACTGAATCTGCTTTTTATAACTGACTGATTTGGCTGGGAAGTTAAAATCCAGGTACCAGGCCACCGAGAGAGGCATATTGAGTGAAGTTCCTGGGTCCTGAGTTCCATGTCAAGTACTGGAACATGTTCGTTCCTTGGTCTGGTGGTCTGGACCCCACTGGGACGAGGCCCGAGGAGGTCCTATTGACCCAGAAGCCCCCTCCAACCAAGCCTCATCCTTCCTGGCTTTCTCTCCTGGAGGAGCTACGAATCCCAGATGTCCTTTGAATGTGTATGATACCCTAGACTCGGAGCATGTGACTTTGGGAATTACTGTAGACACCAGTAAAGTCAGAGTTTGAGAACATCAGGCAAGATTAAGGGCAGGAACTAAGCTGGAAACAAATCTGACCATCATGGACAAAAGCAAGGACAGTCCCCAGATCTGTAATACTGGCCACGTAGCAAGTTTGCAGGGCCAGCGTCCCTGGGCTGCGGTGTGTTGGGAGGGAAGCAGGAGCTCTGATCCACATTTGTGTGACTTCTGATCACTGATAGGAATCAAGGGAGGCAGACAGTACGATCCTACTTTTTGTTCCCCTTAACATCTGATCATATCATTTCCTTATATTGTTACATATTGAATATGTATAATGTGATAGTTCTGCCAACTATTCCCAAAAGGACATTTGATTTACATACACACAATCATGCCAGAGTAACTATTGCTTCCTGTTTTCCAGGGTATATCCAGTAAGTATACTGCACTATACTGAGGTGACAAATTCTCTTCCGCTACCCCATGATCACCATTAGGAAGTCCACACATTCTCTCCACCCCCACCCTGTTTTCCTGTTTCTGGCTAAAAGCTGTACCCATTTATCATTAGGTGGCACTCTTCTTCATTCATTTGTTTAACAAATATTTATTGAGCACTTGCTTTGTGCCAAGTGCTCTTCTATGTGCATGGTCGACCTCAGTGAAAAAACAAAGATCCCTGCACTCTTGAAGGTTGCAGTCTAATGAGAAGAGATAGACAACAAATTGGATATAAATAATATTTTACAGTATGTTCAAAGGTTGCAGGTACTGTGGAAAGTCACACTAAAATGGAAACACACACACATCATAGACACAGGAGTCCTCATCCACAATCAGAAATGAAGTCAGAGCCTCATAAGCCACACTCTGCATTATGCCTTGGTATTTCAACTTCAGTGAGATTCATGTTCATCTTTCATCCATATGCATAGACCAAGGCTGAAAATTTTCAGTACAGTCTGAAAATGATATGTAGCAAGGTAAAACACAGCTTTCTAGCACCTTATTGCTATTGCAAAACTCTTTGGAGTCCAAAACCCCAGTTACATGTCTGCTGGAAAGCCTATTGCAGGCTGCAATTTTCCTGTCTTTACATTCAGCATACTTCAAATTACATTGTGTTCTTAACTGATATTTAGAGTTCCCCAAACACCAGTGCATATGGACTTTATTTGTCTGTCAAGAAGCGAGTGTGTGTGTGTGAGTGTAGGTGCATACACACGTATGTGTGGTATGTGTAGGTATGCATGCATGTGTGTGCACACACATGTGGTATGCATATGAATACAATGGCTTCTTTCATAAGAGACTCAGAAGTCAACACCTTTCAGACTGAAAAATCACAAAAAGATAGTACTTGACCAGAGCTGAGCTTTAGAAAGAAGAAACTGACACCAATAGTAGGGCTACTCAAAGTGTGGGCTACAGTTGCTACCAGTCTGTGACAAGTGAGCATTTAGAAATATTTTTAGCAGTGTGATAGAGTAATTTTCTGTCTATTGAATTTAATAAAAAATGTGAATCTTGTGATTTTCACATCTTTTTTATCTCTATTTTTAGCAGTTTTGTCGAGATTTATTCACATACCATATAATCCATCCAAAATAGCACAATCAGTGGTCCACAGAATCATCACATAGTTGTTTATTCATCACCACAATCAGTTTTAGACCATTTTCATTACTCAAAAAAAAACCCAAAACATCCCATTCCCCTTATTCCCCTCTAGTATTGACCCTTAGCATTGGTGTGGCACATTTACTCCTGTCGAAGAAAGAAAATTATTGTTATCCATAGTCTGCAATAGGTGCATTTTCCCCAAATACCCCTCGATTATTAACTCCTTGTAATAGTGATGTACATGTGTTCTAGCTCATGAAAGAACATTTTTATATTTGTACTATTAATCACAGTCATCATCCACAAGGTTCACTGTGTTATACAGTCCCATGTTTTATCCTCTAGCTTTCCTTCTAGTGAAATAGATAACCTTAAACTTCCCCCCCTTCAACCACAGTAATTCACACATCTTTATTTTAGTTTATAGAAATTTGTTTTTATTATATGTTACAAAATTTTAGTCTGTGACAGGTTGGAAATTGTGAAAAAGAAAGTGGTCCTTCCAAAAAATAGTTTGAGAAGTGCTGGACTAGAGGGTGAGGGAGGGTGTGGGTAGGGCTTTCCATTTCACAGTGGCTGCTTGGGTGGATGGAGAGCAGCTCAGTGTCTAGATTGCTCTCATTCCTTGAAACCTCCCAAAATGAGTGTTTTTGACCTGTTCTGTTCCATCTGGTTCCTTTTTCTCTGCTCCCCAACCTGAAGGGAAAAGGGATTGTGTGTATGTGGTGTGTGTGTGTGCATGAGTGTGTATGAAGGTGTGTGCACAGGATGAGAGAGATGAGGATTATGCAGAGGTTTGGTTGTGAAATAAAGATGCATTACAGTGAAAGCAAAGCAAACTCAGGCACTGGATGAGGTGCTAAGGTTTAGTTTTACCCTGTGTATCAGCCAAGATCCCAGGAGGAAACAGACCACCCACTCCAAAGGGATAATTAAAGACTATTTAATGAAGGACTACTGTGTGGGCTCAAGACAGGGTAAACATTCTAGGTCTGGCAACAGTGGAAGCTGTTAACACCCTTAGGAAGGAAAGAGAAGACGAAGGCTGTGATTAATTAGAATGTAGGGAGAGTTGAAGCCATAAGACTGGGACCACCCAAAAAGAGCTGTGCCCTGGGTACAGGAAAGTGGTCCCTGCTACACAGGGAAGAGTTATTATCTGTTATTTCACTGTTGAGGAAACTGAGCCTTAGTTCAGTGATTTGCTATAACCCATAAAGTAAGCAAGTAGGGAGCCTGGATTTGAACACTGGTTGTTCTGACTCCATTGCCAGACTCTTAAGCACTACGAAGCAGGAGCAAAGATGGGTGAAGACAGAGAACAGAGTCTGGGAGAGAAGAAATGCCCTTTTTGTCAGGAAATGTTTCAGCTGCTGCTCTCATCACCTTACTTGAAATTTGCAGTGAGACAAGAAAAGAACATGAACCTGAACAGACACTGTTCTCTGGGAAAGGACAGCTTGTAAAGTCCTGCTTTGCATCAGAGTTGAGTTGGAGCTGTGGAACTCCGCAGTCCTGAGAAGCCACAATGCCCACACTGACTGTACCCTCTCCTTCTGTTGGGGGGTCCAGCTATGCTTCCAGATGAATCACTTGTGAGTGCTCGGAGGAACCCTGCCAAGCCCCCACCATTCTGCTTTCAATATGGCAGGCCTGGCCTCGTTTTTCACCCAGCAATACCTCACCAATAAGTTCATATTGTGAAAGCAGCTGGTAAATATATTTTACATTCCTTATAATTTGTATTGGATTGTGTTCCCCCACCCTACTCCACTCCCTTTTAAGACTTTAGGAGTTATTTTCTCCTCACTTCCTCCAGTCAGAATTTGAACATTCCATTCTCCAAATGATCGTGTCATCCTGAGATAGAGTCTTAATTATGCATCTTAATTATGCTACCCCAAAGTGCTTTTACAGTTGGGAGTTCATGTCTTTATTAATTATGTTCTTTCTTTCTGGGAAGGGAACGTGCAAATCCATTCCTTGGTGACCCTCAAACACCAATGAGAGATTGTGAGTACCATGAGCTTTTAGAGGATTTGTAGGCATTACGAAAGCTCTTAGTTCATACTTAAAGTTTACATAAAAGAAAAATCTGGCAAGGGGGGAATTGTTTTCTCCACCCTGCCACTTCAGGAATAAATGAAACTTTCATTAGCTGAGAATTTGTAGGTGTGTGCCTGCTGGGATTTCAAACAGCACACATTCTTTGGCCAAATATGGCCTTGGCATATAGCCAGTTTCATATGAGCACTGGTTGTTGCAGCTTTAATCTTTGGTTGAGTGACTAATGTCATCTTACCTTGTTCTTTTTGTGACCTAAACTTAGGGGGAGGGGAGGAGTTCTACAGTTGAGTCCTTGGTGGACCAGCTGCAAAGTTGCACAATCTTACTCAGGCCTCTTACTGTCAGCTGATATCATACCAGCTGCACCTAGAGAGAGATAAATTCCAGTCTGAAATGACAGTGAGAAAGGAACAAAAATGTTTAGGACCTTTGAAAACCAACAGAAAAACAGTAAGTAAAAGTAGCAACAATTCAGGTAACTAGTAGCTTGTTCCTTTTTCCAAGTTACTTCTGATTTCTGACTGGTTGGCGTGGTTTAGCTATTGGGCTTTAAGTTGGAAGGAAATTTTTATTCAGAGTTATCTTGCTTTTTCCCCCGGATCCTTTTGTTATTTGATTATTGTATATACAAATTCATTTCCTTAGGTGTTTTTGAACTTTTTCTCTGGCAGTGGACCATAGTAAGAAATTGATTTCACATGGTGACCCAGAGCACACACACACAAAACTAGAATAAAAGCTCTACAAAAAATATATTCACTAAGCCTATGTACAATTAACTTTAAATTTTTGTATTCTATTCCATTCCCTTCTAGTCTAGTCTAACCTATTAAAATGCTTTTTCTTTTGCTGCCCATTAATTTCACAAACCACTAAAGGCACATGACCCATAGTTTGAAAAACATCACATTACTTGAACTATGGTTTAAAGAGTAACAATTTATGGAATTCTAATGCAATTCAAAGTATAACTAGAAAGTAAATTTAATTAGCATTTTCTAGGGTCTTTTTTCCTGTGGAATCTGTAATATTGCTCACCCAATTATTTGGTGGAATTGTACTGTACCCATAATATTCCACTTTTCTCTTCCACTCGTAATGATTGGATTGATTGTGAAAACTATGTAATTGTATCAGATGCCTTTGTACATCTTCACACAGACAGGGTCTCTGAGAGCAGGTGGCTTAGTGAGGTAGCAGGACAGGGTTCCACTTCCTGTGGTCGTGGTGTGTGTAGAGTTGAAGGAGCCCCTACCGGAAAGAGATGCCACAGAAGTGCCAGGCCTGCATCAGATCCGCCAACTGGAATCAGCACCCTAAGACAGAAGCAGTGAAAACCATGGACAGAAGGGAAAGAGAACAGGGCTTAGGTCATTCCCAAATCATAGAATAAAAAGCTATGGGGGCTCTTGATCTTGTCCTTGTGGTCTTGGTTAGGAGCATGTTTCAAACTCCTGAAGGGCTAGCTCCAAGGCTGTTATCCAGAGTGCCACACTAAAGCAAACTTTCAGGTTCTCCCATGTTAAGGAATTCCATGAGGTATTCTCCTTGAAGAATCTGATATTGAATTAAGTCAAAATTGTGTACCTCTCTCCATGCTCATTATATGAGACAAATGCCAGACATCATGTTTTGATTTGCTAAAGCTGCCAGAAGGCAATATACCAGCAATAGGTTGGCTTTTATAATGGGCATTTATTAGTTTATAAATTTACAGTTCTAAGGCCATGAAATGTCCCAATTACAGCCTCAACAGGATGATACCTGGACTCTGCAGACAGGCTGCTGGCATCCGGGGTTCCTCTGTCACATGGGAAGGCAGTTGGCCTGCATCTGCTGGTCCTTCACTCCCGCGTCTTGTTGCTTTCAGCCTCTGGTTCCAGTGGGTCCTCTCTCAGCGTCTCCAGGGCTTTCTCTCCAAGCTTTTGGTTGTTTCTCTCTCTGAGCTCTCTTGGCTTTTTTTTTTCTCTTCATAGAGGACTCCAGTAAAAGGATTAAAACCTACCTTGAATGGGTTGGGTCACCTCTCAAATGAAGCAACCTAATCAAAAGGTCCTACCTGCAATAGGTCTGCACCCACAGGAATAGATGAAAAAATCATGGCCTTTTCTGGGGTACATAACAGCTTCAAAACAGCACACATCATAGCATTTCATCCGTAAATATTTCAATATATATATAAAGACTTTTTAAAAACACAACCACAATTCTGTAATCACTCCTAAAAACTTTTAACAATGATTTCTTAATATCATTCAATATCTAGTTAAAATTCACATTTCCAGTTGTCCCTTAAATTTTGTTTATTTTTACATTTTGTTTATTCTAGTTAGAGTCCAAATAATTAGGACCATACATTGTAATTGGTTGCTCTGTCTCATAAGACTCCTTCAATTTTTAAGTTCCTCCCCCTCTTTTCAGTAGTTACAAGGTAAAATCCGAGATCTCTTTAAATAATGGGATATTTTCAAGAATATACAAATTGTTTATTTCAGCATTTTGTCAGTTGAGAAAAATGGCCGCAGGTCTCCTCTACATGTAAGGGAAGAAAAAAAACTTGCTTCTGTTACTGGTACCAAGGGTGATGAAAGCTGGGCCTACCTCTCTGGCCTGCCATCATTCCTGAAATCTCCTCCATTAGACTCACTCTTTTGGGGATTGAATCATGTCCCCCACAAAAGGCATGTTTGGGTCTCATCCTCTGGTCCCAAGGGTGAGAACCCATTTGTAAAAAGGATCTTTGAAGATGTTCTTAGTTAAGGTGTGCCCAAATGGAACAAGGGTGGGCCTTCATCCAGTCTGGCTGAAGTCCTTGTAAGCAAAAACCATGAGCCAATAAATTCCTATTATTATGCAAACCACTATATAGTATTTGTTTTAGTACCTAGGGAACGAAAACACACTTATTTGTATTTCTAAAACTATTTTAAAATACTACTGCATCAAATTCCTCTAGTCTTACCTTCTATAAACAGGAGCTCTCTTAGTCTCTGATATTAATCTCTCCAGTTCTTTGCCAGCGCAATGTTTACAAATGATGGCCCAGGGATGACAGGCCTGATGAGTCAACAAAGAGTCAACTCTATTTGGCAGAGCTCTAGTGTTGTATGCACTTTGTTTTCTTCTAATTCTTAGAAAACTGACAATCCATGTATTTATTGCTTTTTTGTGTGATAATACATGCCAGGATAGGATGCCAGGTTTTCTATTTTCAGAATGAGTTTTCCCATGTTAAATAAACTCACTTTCCCTTCACTGTTTAATGCCTACTTCCTACTCTTTAAAAATTATAAAGCATATGATTGTATTTTTACACTAACAAGCATTTAGACAGTAGGAGCTTTAGTTTTTCTTTTTTATTCTTCTTTTTCATGTTGTTAGTCTTCACCTTTGCCTAAATTTCTATGCAACATGAGCAAGTGACTGTGGTAGTTTGAAGCTGCTATGTACCCCAGAAAAGGCCGTGTTCTTTTATTCCATTCCTGTGGGTTTAGACCTATTATGGGCAGGACCTTTTGATTAGGTTATTTCAATTGAGATGTGACCCACCACCTTCCAAGTGGGTGTACCCTTACTGGAGTCCTTTATAAGAGGATAAAAGACAGAAACAAAGAGATGAAACCCAGAGAAACTCACAAAAAAGTCCCAGAGAATCTGAGAGACAGGGGCACACCCACGACGCTGAGAGAGGAAGCCTCTGAAGCCAGAAGCTGAAAGCAATGAAACCTGGGAAAGAAGGATCAGCAGATGTCAGTCGTGTGCCGTCCCATGTGACAGAGGTGTCTCGAATGCCGGCAGCCTATCTTCAGAGTCCAGGTATCTTCCTGTTGATGCCGTGAGTTGGACATTTTCACGGCCTAAGAACTGTAAATTGTAAGTTAATAAACGCTCATTGTAAAAGCCAACCCATTCCTGGTATTATTGCATTTTTGTCAGCCTTTTTTAGCAAACCCAAACTGTGACCGTGACAATTTTTAAACCAACTTTATTGAGGTATAGTTTACATAACATAAAATGTACTGATTGTAAGAGTACAGTTCAATGAATTTTGACAAATATATACATTTGTGTAACCACCACCCCAGTCAAGACATAGAACATTTTTATACCCTCAAAAGTCTCCTTATGTCTCTCTGCAGTCATTCCACCCCATTCCTGGACCCAGGCAGCCATTGATCTGTTTCCTATCAATAGAAATTAATTATGCCTGTTGGCATCATACAGGATGTAGTCTTTTGTGCCTGATTTCTTTAGTTCCACATAAATTTTTGAGATTCATCCATATTGTTGCATGTATCAATACTTAATCCTTTTTATTGCTGTAAAGCATTCTATAGTATGAATACACTACAATTTGTTTATTTATTCACCTTTTGATGAATATTTGGATTAGTTCCAGTTTTGGGCTATTTTGAATAAAGCTGCTAAAACAAATGTATTCAAGTCTATGTGGACGTACACTTTCATTTATCTTGGGTAAATACCCAGAAAGGAATTGCTGGTAAGTGTATGAATAACTTTACAAGAAACTGCCCAAAAGGTCATATCATTTACACTCTCATCAGTAGTATATGAGAGTTCCAGTTTCTCTAGATCCTCACCAACAATTGGCTTTTTTCAGTCTTTTTAATTATGGCCAATCTAGTGGGTTGATAAGAGGACCTTACTGTAGTTTTAATTTATGTTCCCTAAATATGAAAGATATTGAAAACATTTTCATATGCTTGGTTTATTAATCAAATTTTCTTAGTAGAATCTTTGAAAGAGAAATATTTTTAAATTTTGATGAAATCCAATGTCAATTTTAAAAATTTTATTGTTTGTGCATTTCATGTCCTATCCAAGAAACCTTTGTCTAAACCAAGATTAGAAAGATAGCCTCCTACGTTTTCTTCTAGAAATTTTATAGTTTTCACTTTTATATTTAAGTCGATCCATTTAAAGTAAATTTTCAGGTATGGTAGGAAGTAAGAGTCAAGGTTCATTTTTATCCATATGGATATTGAATTGTTTTAGCACCGTTTGTTGAAAAAAACTGTTCTTTCTTCACCTTTGTTGAAAATCAATTTACTGTTTATGTGTGGGTGTGTTTCTCAAATCTCTGTTCTATTTCATTGATCTTCCATTTTTTACTTTATGCCCATACCACACACTATCTTGCTTACTGTAGCTTTTTAAATAATTCTTATATCAAACTGTGCTCTTTGTTTTTAAAAATTGGCTATTTTAGGTCATTTGTGTATCCATGTAAATTTTAGATTTAGCCATGCTATGAAAAGCTACTCAGTAATAAAAAGTAATGAAATATTAATACATGAATGAATCTAGAAATAATTATGCTGAGTGAAAGAAGCCAGGCAAAGAAGTGTACATAGTGTCTGTTTCCATTAATATGAAATTCTAGAAAAGCAAAATAATTGTACTGATGGGAAGCAGATGAGAATGGAGCATGGGGGGGGGGGGTCCATAGCAGAAATGAACAGGAGTGAGGGATTATAAAAGGACACAAGGAAACTTTGAGGAGTGATGGATATGTTCTTGATTGTGATGACAGTTTCATGGGTGTATACATATGTCATAACTTATCAAATTGTATACTTTAAACTTGTCCACATCATTGAACATTGACTTTGCTTCAATAAAGCTAAAAAATAGACATAGCAAAATAAAATAGAGGTAAAAGAAAGCTTTCACAGAATATAAACAGGTCACATATGAAGGTTCAAGGATCAGAATGGTTTGTGGCTTCTCAACAGCAACACTGGTGACTAAAATACAAGAGAAAAACTTTGAAAGGTCTAAATGAAAATGACTCCCAACCTAAAATTCAATATCCACTTAAGCAATAAAACAAGAAAGTAGAATAAAGTTTTTAGACTTGCTACAGCCTCAACAATAAATTTATTTGTGATTCATTCTTTCTCAGAAGGCTGCTATAATTTCTACACCACCAAAACAAGAAGTTAAATGAAGGAACAGGATTATATGAGATTTTTAATTTTCTGGGATCCAACACAGGAAAGAGGTGAGAGAAATTCTCTAGATGACAGTAAAGGGAAATCCCAGAATGGCAGCAGGAAGCACTCTAAAGAGCATGAATTGCAAATAGATGGAGGCTCCAGAAGGGAAGTTTAAAAAAAAAACCCAACCAGAGATTTTCTGATGTGTTTTATGATGTGTAAAATTGTATTGAGAAGCTGTTGGAGCAAATGGGAAGCATTAGAATGGGGGCAATTATTAACACCAGAATTAACAAAAAGGTGTAAAAGAAAGGAAGCATAATCATGGTATACTATGATTATGGTTCAGCAGCATATGATACTTATTTAGTCATAATACTCTAAAACCTGAATATTAATGTTTCTAAATGGAGACACATTTCTACTGGAAGGTTGAGAGGAATCAAGGGGCAGAGTGTATCATGTGGGCTAAATCCTTTTACCATAATAGAAAATACATAAGTAATGTGTAAAATTGATATATTAAGAATTGTAGGAAAAAAACATAATTTTTAATTATGCAAGTGATATTAGAAAAAATTAGTACAGTGGCTTCTTCTGAGAAGGAGGACTAGGGGTGAGAAGAGGTGGGTTTTGGTAATGGAACGCTTCATAAATTGCTACTCTTTGACTTTTAAAACTATTAGTACATGTTTTTTGTTAAAAATAAAAGTTTAAGTAAATTTTTAAAATTATTTCTAAACAAGATTTTTGGAAACTATGCAAATAAACTAACATCTCTGGGACTCATGATTATCATATATTTTATTGAATGAATTTCTTCTATTATCTATCAGCTGACGTGGAGATTGGAAGGGAATAATATTAAGTCTTCTAGTAAACTTCCATCAAATATGCTATGTGAGTATAAAAATGGATAGATTAACTTGGACAGAAAGTGTTTTTTCCAAAGAACCAACATACAGCTATTTTAGTGACTTCCACATGTACTTCAAAAGAATGTGCATTCTGCAGTTGGTGGGTGTAGTGCTCTGTAAATGTTGATTAGGGTAATTTGGTTGATAGTATTGTTAAGTTCATTTATGTTCTTACTAATTTTTTTGTCTATTTGCTCTATAAATTACTAAATGGGATATTAAAATCATCAACTATAGTTATAGATTTGTCTATTTCTCTCTTTGGTTTATCAGATTTTACCTCATGAATTTTGAAGTTCTCTTTTTAAGTATATATTTAGGATATCTTTGATGAATCGTTCCTCTTTATCTCTTCTAATGCTGCTTGTATTGAGGTCTAATTTATCTGATACTAATATAATAATGTCAGTTTTCTTATGCTCACTGTTTGCATGGTGTATTTCTTTCTGTTCTATTTGTCTCTTTATATTTAGAGTGAGACATATACTAGTCAGAAAATTTCTGCCTTTTAATTGGAGTTTAGTTTAGTCCATTTACATTAATAAAATTATCCATAAAGTTGGATTTAAATCTACCCTCGTACTGTTTGTTTTCCATTTGTCCTTCTGTTTTTGTCCATGTGTTTGATTCCTGCCTTCTTTTGGGTTAACTGAATATTTTTCAGTATTCTATTATATTTCATCCATTGGTTTCCTAGTTACACCTCTTCTATTTTAATTCATTTAGGTGTTTTAATTCTTTCTATTTTAATTTTAGAGCTATCAATATGTATCCTTAACTCATCACAGTCTATTTAGAGTCCATATCATACCTCTTCAAACTTTACATTTCATATCTGATCTTTGCACTTCCTATTTTACTCTTCCCACTTTTCACTTTACATCTAATACTTTGTACTTCCCACTTTGTACTTCTCATATATCACTTCACAAATGCAATAAACTTAGAACTGTAATTCCGTTTACCCACCTAACCCTGTCCTTTGTGCTGCTGTTGTCGTATCTTTTGTTTCTATATATGTTATAACCCCCACCCCCCTTACAACATTACTAGTTTTGCCCTAAATAGTTATCGTTTAAGGAAATTGTCTTTTGAATTTATCCTCTTATTTACCTTTTCTGGAGCTCTCCTTTTCTCTAGTAGATCTGAATTTCTACCTGAATCGTATCCCTTTAGCCTAAAGAACAACCTTAAGCATTTCTCATGGTGCAGGACTGCTGGTGATGAATTCTCCAAGCTTTTATTTATATTAAAATATTATTTCGCCCTTTGAAAATATTCTCACTGGATATAGAATTCTGCATTGACATGGTTTTGTTGTTTTGTTTTTGCTTTTGTTTGTTTTTATTTCTGCACTGTAAAGAAGCCATTCCATTATATTCCATAGTATGTAATATGCTGTTTTCCTCTGGTTGCTTCAAGATTTCTCTCTTTACCTTTGATTTTCAGTAGTTTCGCTATGATGTATCTAGGTGTGATTTTCCTTGTATTTGCTGCTTGGAATTTGCTGCCTTCCTAGATCTTTAAGTCGGTATTCATTATCAAATGAATTATCAAATTTTTTTCTGCCCCTTTATTATTGTCTTCCCCTTCTGGGGCTTCCATTACATGTATATTAAACCATTTGCTATTATCCCACAACTCCCTGAGACTCTTTTTTACTTTTCTTCAAAACTTTTTCTTTCTGTTCTTCAGATTAGAGAAGTTATTGTACTTTTCAGTTCTAGAATCTACATATGGTTCTTTCTGCATAAAATAATTTCCATTTCTTTGCTGAAGTTCTCTACTTATTTACTGAGACATAATTTTCTTTAACTCTACTATATTTTTCTTTTTTAAAAAAATATATTTACAATAGCTGTGCTAAAGTTTTTGTCTGGTAATCCAACATCTGAGCCATTTTAGGATTGGTTTTCATTGACTTATTTTGTTCTTGACCATGGATCACATTTTCCTGTGTCTTTGCCTACCTAGCAATTTTTTATTGTTTACTGGGTATTGTTCACTATACAATGCAAAGACTTGATTCTGTTACCTTGCTAAAAAAGGTGGTTATTTTTATTGTAGTAGGCAGACCAATTTTTGGCCAATTACTTTGAACTTGTGTAGTTTGGGCTCTTCTTGGGGTGGATCCAAAGGTCTTGCTGGACTGTTATTATCTCTGTTGCATACTCAATCATGTAGCAGTTGTTCTCTAGTAAGCCTTGTGTATTCTTTGCCTATATGCCTGCAGCACAGTCTTCAGTTAAGGACTTGGGAAGAACACCTACCCCTAGACTTCCCTGCACCCTCTGACCTTGCCCCGTGCAGCTTCTCCAATCTGGTGACCTGCTTTGCAGATTCCGGATACTTCAGATACCCCAAACTCTAATCTGTGTTTCTTCAGCTCAGCAGGACTACTGTGCTCTGCTTAGATACCAACTCCCTGCACCATGCTTGGGAAAATGTCCCCAGGCAGAAAGCTGCAACAATTGTGAGACTTACCTCATAAATTTCTCTTGGGTCTTATGCTGGGAAACATTCCAATGTTTGACAGCAGTCACTTCATATATTTTTCCCAGTTTTATGGTTGTTTACCAGAGGAGAACTAGTCCAATACCAGTAATTCTTTCATAGCCAGCAGCAGAAGCTGACTGGGATTTCAACCAAAGATCAGAAATGAAAACATTTCCTAAACCTCTTACACATTCTATATCCAATTTTCTAATGCTATAGTATCCATATTTATAGTCTATAGCAATAATGTAAATGCTTTCATTCACTAAGGAGTTTAATATATTAAACTTGCAAAACGAAGTCAGTTAGACCAACTTGGCCGTTTGCAACCAATGTATTGCTCTGAGACTGACCATTAAGGCTAAATGACAGTCTCTACCACCACTATCCATACAGTCCATTTGAATGTGGGCCTCTGCCCCCGGGGTAATTTATTGGATGGCATATTGGTTTTATTTTCACCTTTACATAATGACAGAGGCTGGTTAGAAAGAAAAAAAAAATGGGGGTCTTTAAGAGGCTACACCCAGAGTTACACAACATCAAATGGCTTACAATTTTGGTAGAGCAGTATAGTTTAAGGTCTATCAGAATATTAGAGAGGATAAAAAACAGGATGATACTACCTCGTAGTGAACATCTTAACTGGGATTCTCACTCTGAAAAAGGCAATAAACTGTTATAATTCTCATATTAGAAAAGACGAAACTAAGATTCAAATAAATTAAGTGACTTGTTCATATCACATAGGTAGATGACAGAACTCAGAACACAGCGAAGTTACTGTGAGTAAATTTACCAGTTACGCCTTATACATGGGCACCCCAGGCCATCCCGGGGAATAAACATAATGCATAGCAAACTGTGAGCTATAATTTGAGAGATGCCAAATCATTCATCCCCTAACTTATCACAGGGCCTAAAATACCAGCATTAATCATTTATTTTTAGCAATGACCTGTTAAAATGGAAATCTAATCACCTTACATTTGTACAGCAATTCACAATTTTCCAAATGTGTCTTACATTTAATAATACTTAATATTTACTATGAGCACTTTTGATGTGGCACGCACTATTTTAAGTGTTTTGTTTGTCTTGACTCTTTTTATCTATACAATAACCTTATGAGAGAGGAACTATAATCTCCATTTTGGATATAAAGATTAAATACCTTGGTCATTCAAGTAGAAAGAGACAAAGTTAGGATTTGAGTCTGGATCCAGAGTCTTTGCTTTAAACCATTAAACTATGTGTCTGTTATGCTGTTTGATCCTCTACAAAATCCTGCAAGATAAAGGGCCTTGTTTAAAATCACCTTTTATAGACAAAAAAATGGAGACCCAGAAACTTTAAGTAACATGCCCAAGGTTCCCAAACTAATCATTAGTTGATTCTTGACTAATCCTGAGAATCATGACTTCTGGTCACCTCTTCCCAATACACTAAACCAAAGGATTATCAGTTAAATCAGTATTGGGAAAAGAGGG
This sequence comes from Choloepus didactylus, assembly GCF_015220235.1. NCBI lineage: Eukaryota > Metazoa > Chordata > Mammalia > Pilosa > Megalonychidae > Choloepus > Choloepus didactylus. The sequence goes on from NC_051321.1 coordinate 40,592,857, forward strand.
AGAGGGAGAGGAAGAGGGAGCGCAGAGACAGTGAAGTTTTGATGAGAGCTGAGGTGAGATATTCTGAGAAGCTAAAACAGCAGCTTGAGTATTTTTGAACCCCTAGATGGTGATGGGAAGTACTACTTTCATTCATTCTACAAATGTTTATTGATTCCCTAACTATATTCCAGGCACCATTTTTGGTGCAGGAATACATCTATGAACAAACAAACAAACAAATAATCCCTGCCATCGTGGAGTTAACATTCTAGTGAAATATGAGAAAATGTCACTGATGATATAGAGGAATTATATCGAAAATAACAAGGTGCAATATAAGCAGAATTGAAAATGAATTCAGCATCACAAAACTTTTTCAAATCTCTCCCTTCCTCAAGAACTCACATATTTCCCACATCCTTCTCTAGGAAACAACCCACTGATACGTAAAGTTTAGGTGACCTGAGATTTTTAAAAAATATATCGAACTTAGTGGTGGTGATATTAATTACAGACTCGAAGAAAAATGTTCCCCAAATAAGATAGGATCTGCTGGAAAGGAGTAGAAGTGGAAAAACACAGGAGATTTTACAGCTATATTGGAACACATAAAATCTTTGAGATAGTTGCCCCCTACCCTGAACATCAGAGGATTACTATGTTTCAACAAAAACCTAAGATTCTTGCTTTCTAAAGTCCTCTTTGGTTATCTAGGGTCCTTACTACTAGAAATTGGACTCCTGGTAGCTGGAGAAAGTGGGGATCAATGATGGGAAGAGGGGTGATGAACTATAATCCTGTGCAGGACTACCTTCACTATCATCACTTTGACAGAAACCTACTGCTCCAGTTCTCTACTTGGATTTACTTTAACAAACTCATCAGAGCCGACAAGGCATGCATTTTTAGTTCACGGTAGAAAATCCTCTGCTTTGATTCTTTAGCCTGAGTTGCTAGGCAGCGGCCATTCCCACGCTGATAGAGCCAGTTCTCTCTTTCATCAACAGTTGTCAATCATGCCCCGCAGGCAAGAACCTCCAGGAAAAGCTTATTTTTCTCCTTTCTCTTGCTGGCCTCATCCACACCAATTCAGCAGGATTTCTTCAAGGGCCAGCCTTAACTTTCTGAAGGATAGATGACTCCCAAGATCACTTCATCCTGCGAATCAGGAAGGTGTTTCCCTCTCTCCCAAACAACATCTCTGCTCATCTAAGACAGACTGAAACTCCAGATGGTTTCATTCTTTTGGCCTAAGACTCTGTTTTACATTGAAATGCAAATCTGGCCCCAGTCATTGATAGGTTAGGGAGAATGAATTTATCAAATCATTCTCACTAGGAATGCAGTGGAGGTGGGGGGAAGTGAGCGGAAGTGCATTGAGAAGTAGGGAAAGGAAAAAGCATTGGCAAATGGAGCAAAGACTCCAGAAAGAGAAGCCAAGACCACTGATGATAAATCTGTGAGATCCTCAGGTTACCCTAAAGCTGATCTTGGACTTGGCAACTATACCATGGTGTCTCATTAAACAGATCCTGAGCACTCAGCATCCTGCTGCTCAATCATGCAAACCAGGAGTGGGAACTGGAGGTCAAGATGGAGGCTAGTGTGGGGGACACTGTTAGGACTACTGCTCACCCTGCCCTCAGTTATCAGCTCTCTTTGGGAATTGCCTCTGCTGAGGAAAATTGCCTTGGCCAAGGCCACTTCTCCTTCCCCATGGGTTCCACATCTAATGACTGATTAACACAGAGGTTTAAAGGCCCATTCCAGGACCCCTCTGCAGTTTCATTCCAACTCCATCACTCCCAGTGTGGTTGGCTGAGGCAACTATTCAGACTACATCACTCAACTTCTCCCTCTGCCCAATCCTGCTGCCGTTCACTGTCTTTCCCAGGTGTTGAGTTCCTAATAAATGTCCTGCATGCCAATCCCCAGCACAGTCTTCTTCCTAGGGACCCTAAACTGAGATAATCAGGCTGCAAGGTTTCTATTTCCCAAATGAAGCTAACCTCATTCTGCCATTAAATACATGAAAGGGTTAGGAAGTCTTCAGCTGCCTTACATGGCTCCTACTACATTGTTTAGGCTGAAGCTGGGATATTTGACTCAATGACAAAAGCAGTACAAATAGGCCCACAGCAGTCTTCTTTAATACCTAAGGGAAGACCTTGGAGTTTAGCTTCTCAGACATTAGACAACAGGAAAAGAGGTGATCCATTTCATTCAGTAAGCATTTACTGAGCATGAGCTCTTTATAAAGCACTAAACTATTTGCTGCTCCCATCATCATCATCATCATTGTTGTCGTCATTGTCACTGCCATTGTTGTTACCAGTTAGCATTTTAAGTGGTGTCTCCAGATTCGGTATTACAGGAATTGGGAAACAAATCACTATCCTCTCTTCATGTTCCCCTTATGGTTTCACAGACACAGATGATACATCGCTTTAGTCTTCATATTCCCAGATAGAAGTATACTTAGTTTTCAAACCATCTAGCTTAGACATTTCCCCATCTGCTTGGTCATTCCCTGGAGCTTTCTCTGGAACTGCTTCACTTCTGCTGGTTTTCTTGAGTTGTGATCATATATGTTTCTTTTTTCTAGATCCGGATGAACCAGGGTTTTGAAACCAAGATCATATTCTTTTGCTTTGCTTCCAGTGATCTCACTGAACTGTCCAGCCAGCCTTCCTGGTAAAGCTGTTTGCTGGGCCAGAGTGACATTAGGGCTTCTCTAAGCATATCTGATAGTTTAAAGTCCATTACCTTAAACAAAATTTGAATTGTTATTTCCTTACACACTTTGCATTCATCCTCACTGACTACTGCTGCTAATTTTCTTGTGATCTCTCTGAAAATTATCTGTGCTGACAATTTTAGCCCTTCAAACAGTTTGATATCTTCTATAAACTTAGAAATTTAACTACAGGTGTCCTTTGCCAGTATATTCCTAAACATGAGGAATGACCAGTTCTGTTCTGATCTCTGCAGGTTTCCATTATTTAGACCTCCATTAATTGCCCTTTTGTTTCTTGTCTTTGAATTCTATTATTTTCCCTTCATGAAATAATCCCACAAGTTCCAAGATGATGCATGCTGGTGACTAATACAATGTGGTGTTAACTATAGCACTACCTTAAGATATACTGCTCCAAAGATTCCCTGGAAGAACAAACCAGTCATTGGTTGATTGGTTCTTGGCTAAAAGAACCTGGACAGGATTGGGTGATAATGTGGCTAAAGCAGAATCCAGGGCCTTTCTAAATCCAGGCTTAGGTTCAGTCCATGTTTCACCTTACTCAGTCCTGCAATGTGTTCTGAAGTCCTTCATTGGCCCTAAGCCCACTCCCCTATCTAAACAACCAACATGGTAGTGACCTGACCAATTCAAATATCTTTGGGGGTGATCTCTTCAGTCTTCCTCAGGTTGAATTCACTCCCTATAGATTCCAAATAGACTCAGAATGAGATCAGGCTATAAAGACTCTTGTGAAAATATCACCATTGGGAAGTGGATAGGCTATCTTAGGAACAATATGGTCAATAACAGCCTTCCAATGGGACAGGAATAATACTGTGAAAAACATCACCATTGCATTCAAGATGTGATCATTTAGCTGAAACAGAGTTGAACACTTATTTTTCAAACATATCTGGGGAAAAATCTTGGGATTCTGCTACTTACTAGAGACTGTGAGGAATAATCTGTGTAAAATTTATAGCATCACAAGGAAAAAAGTACCTGTTCTCTCACATAGATCCACGAAGAACTGAGAAAGGGGGCATTTAATAAGGTATGAATGTAAAGTTTCTATTCTTCCTGGCAGTGACTCATATCTCTAAATATAGATTTGCATGCGTGTGCATGCACACAATCATGGCATATTCCCTGTTGACTCAAAGGATTTTATTTCAACTGTTCATTTCTAAGAAATTACTGTTCTTTCCCATTCTTGTATGCCTGAGTCACGCCCTCCCCCACCCCCTTCCCTGACAGATTTATACCACTGAAGTACAAGGTATTTTTAGGAACAAGCTGCCACTGGGAGTTAGCCCTCTCGATGGAAATCAAAACCACCATATCGTATTTCAGGGCAAAGTTCTTCATCTAATGACTACCAATAGGCAGCATGCAACTCATGCATTTGGGATCATGAGTGTTGCAAACTTAACTGAGATTCAATATTTTGTTCTTAAAATTTTCTAGATACACTGTAAATCTATTCAAGTCATTGGTAATGACAAATTAGATAGATGGGAGGGAGGGAGAGGGAGAGAGAGAGAGAGGGAGAGAGTCTAGGTTTTGTGTTTGGATATTTTTCTCTTCAGTCACCCTAAATATTTGACTTGGTCAAATACCTATACTTAAAATAGACTAAGTGTCATCTATTTTTGTTTCCTTGTTGATATATTATTCCATAGGACCCCTAGTGCTCCATCATCCAGCCATGTAGCTGAGTGATGCAAAAGTTGGCAGTCCAACAGACTACTTGGGATATATCAATATATGTGGCAGTATTTTATCAGGAAAATTAGATTGCCCAAAGGAAGCATTCAGTCAAAGTGTTGAATTTAAACAGGTCTGCAAACAGGGAATCTTCAGAGCTATGCATACCAAGACTGTTCTGCTGGTCTATGAGGTTATTAACTCCACCACTAAACCTAAGTCACCAGCACTCACAAGGACCAGGTATTAACCCCATTTTATAGATGGTAACACTAAGATCTCCCCACTGGGAAAATCCAGCCCCAACCCCATCCCCATCCTGGTGAAATAATGAGAAACTTGGTGTTCCGGTTTGCTAATGCTGCGGAATGCAAAACACCAGAGATGGATAGGCTTTTATAAAACGGGTTTATTTCACTACACAGTTACAGTCTTCAGGCCACAAAGCATCCAAGGTAACACCTCAGCAATCGGGTACCTTCACCGGAGGACGGCCAGTGGTGTCCGGAAAACCTCTGTTAGCTAGGAAGGCAGCTGGCATCTGCTCCAAAACTCTGGCCTCAAAACGGCTTTCTCCCAGGACGTTCCTTTCTAGCAAGCTTGCTTCTCTTCAAAACATCACTCCCAGCTGCACTCTCTTTCTCCCCCCCCCACCCCGAGTCAGCTCATTTATATAGCTCCACCCATAAGGGCCCACCCCAAATGGGCGGGGCCACGCCTCCATGGGAACATCTCATCAGAATCATCTCCCACAGCTGGGTGGGGCACATTCCAAGCAAATCCAACCATCACCAAAACGCCTGCCCCACACAAGACCACAAAGATAATGGCATTTGGGGGACACAATACACTCAAACCGGCACACTTGGACTCACTGTTAAAGCATGAATGTCATGCTCCTTCCCAGAAAGTTAAATTACAAAGAAATATCAAAGCACTATGAACTAATATGTGATTATGCATTATTAATAAAATTACAATATGATATTCATATTTCATTCCACTTCATGATATTTGAAAGTTTTCAATACTATTTGTGATAATTCCCAGTCTTATTTACAAAGTGATGGAATTGTTTTTCTTTCCTCCCTTTTTCCTTCTCTCTCTTCTCTCCTCCCCTTCTGTGCTTCTTTTTTTTTTTTTTAATTTATGTGACTTTTTATATAATTTCCAGTTACTAATTCCATATAGGAAAGACTGACACAAAAAGAAAACTTTGTTCAAAATTGAACATTTTTTGTTACACTCTGAACTATTTGTTCTTTTGGTATATTCTGAATACAGCTGAAGTGACAGTGTGTCTGTCAGCATCTGGTGTGTAGCAGACTGCCAGGCAACAGTGTTATTCCAAGGGTCTGGAGATCAGAGCAAATGAAGAAGGTTTCCCTTTTTAGTTTCCTTTATTACTTTAATTCTTAAAAATCTAGAAAGCAAGCTAGAAAGTACAAGGAAGGAGGGAAAGAAGGAAGGAAGGAACAAAGGGAGGGAGGAAGGGAGGGAATGAGAAAGAGGAAAAGTGAGAGAGAAAGTAAAGAAAGTTATAATGCAGTTGTCTTATGTCAGTCACTTCACATGCGTTAAGATTCTCTTTATCACCTTTGTCTGCTTCTCAGCTATTTCTTTGTTCTTACCTTAACGAATGAGAACTGTTCTGTGAAATCCAGACATTGTTAAATAATTCCATGCCTCCAAAGTTATTTTTACTTTTGAAACTAATACCCCTAATCATAGTCACAAAAACCTCTCTCACACAGTTTTTGAGATTCATCCTACATGTGCAATTAACAACAACAAAAAATCCCCTAAATAACCAAATTTAGGCATGTGGACATGTTTCATTCTGTGGGTATGTGTGCAAGTGTGCATATGTCAGAGGAAGTCAGTTTGTGAAGATTCAAAATGCACAAACCAGTGGTCACATACTGGTTCTAGGCTTGACTGCCATTTTCCTGCTGTGTAATTTGAAGAAAGTAAATTCACCTCATCAAGTTTTAGTTGTCTGGTCGTATGTTAAAGTCTCTTACATCTACAGTATGTTTGTAAATTTCTGCTTGTAAATCTTCACTGAATGTCATTTGGTTCATAAAGGCCCATGACTTTATCTCCATTGAAGAAGCTACAATTAAACAACATAAAAATATTCACTTTTTTAAACCATTTTTTTTTTTTTTTCACACTTGCTGGTTTCTTTTGAGGTCCCACATTTTCTTGTTGAAAACTGGGCATTTGAGATAATATAACCCTGGGAGTCAGATTCTCCCTCCGCAAGATTTTTTTGTTATTCCTGTTTTTTGGAGAAGGTGGTGATGGTGGTATTTGTTGTTGTTTGCTGGATTAGCATCTTTCGGGGTAAACCTTTTTTTTTTTTTTTTTTGCATTTTGCTTTGAATTCTACATTAAGATTCCAAGGATTCTTTACTTTTTGTAACTATTTTGATTGAGGTATATTGTCTCGCTGAGGGTATAAACATGGAACAGCTGTATTTTACAAATTAACTGCTACCAGCTGAGCTGAATAGACACTTAATATTTCAGTATTATTTCATAACTTTACAGTCCCTATTAGATTATTGAGGCTCCCCAATCAAATTATTAATTTCTTCTCGTCCTCCAACCACAGGCTAGAGTTGTGGCTACAGGCGCTTGGAGAGAAAGAGTCCATGAGAGTGGGGAAGGAGGCAGGGAGGGGGGTCAGTGTGACCATTTTATGCTCTCTCATCCTCTTGGCTGTTAAAAGGCCTGGAGAGTAAAAAAAGACTTTCCCTTAGGTGAAGGGAAGTTAGAGAAACTCTGATTTGTTGGCTTTCAAAGTTATTCTCTTTTGTGAGCAACCATCAGTTAGTGTTGGCAAGGTAAGTGACTACTGTTTGTCATCCTGGCTGGCCTAGCTCATTATCTATAGACTTAATGCGGATGAATGCCCAATGATGAGGGTTTCCATCCCAAGAAGCTTCTTTAGGCACAGGTGAGCCCTTGTGAGATTCAAATGCATCTTCCAGCTGGTCCCTAGATGGTACCCAATAGCATGTGGCACTCCTCTCATGCATGTTCCTCTTTGACTCAAGCCAAGGCAGTCTCTAACATCATCTACAATCTTCAACCCCAACTCTGGGTGGGTCTGAAGGTACTAAAATGGATAAATATTCTTAAGCCTCAGAAACTCAATGGGTAGGCCTCAAAGGAGAAGTCTCTTGTCCCCTCTCAGTTTGGTTCTTTTCCCACGCTGGGGCAGGTCAGCAATTACTATAGCTTTCTGGACTTTCAACTGGAGAACAAGATATAATTCTCCTTTCATGCAAAAAAAAAAAAAAAAACCCACAAAAACCTCTCAAACTTTACAAATAATTATCTTGAGCTTCCATTCCTTGCCTTGGGAAGAGAAACTATTTAAGTACTCTTTGCCTTTACAAATACTGGGCTCTCCTAAAGATACACTTCTACCCACCTTCTGCACCTTATAGCCTTTTTGTTGGGGGTGGGGAAAGGGATGAAGGAGGCTGCAGTGTGAGTTCTGCTGAAATAAAATCACATTTCTCAGCCAGCCTTGTGTGGAAATGGTTAGCACAATAGCTGGTGGTGTTATTACATTAGAATGGGGAGTGAATGCTCTAGACCTAATTAAAGGAAAACAGGAGTTGTTATAAAACCTTCATGCTCATTTTATCTCTTTTTAAATTTTGTTTTAGGTCTGCTTCTAATAAATGCCCTTCATATAGACTCAAATTAACCTAGAGTCTTTGCCTTTCAACAAGGGAATTTAACTCTTTTACATTGATTGTTATAACTGGCTTGCTTGGCCTCACTTTCATTTTCGTTTTTAATTCTTCCTTATTATTTCCTTTGTTTTCTATGTTTTTAGTCTACAGTTTATTGTTTCTTCCCCCTCCTCCTTTTCTATTGATCTGAAAGACAAATGACATGTGTTTAATTTTTAATTTCTTCTAGTGACTGCCATTGTATTTAATAACAAATATGTAAGCTTGTATAAGAGATTTAACCAGCAGTTTGAGGCATCAGGACAAAAAGCACCAATTAATGGAAACATTAGAAGTAATCTAAAATAATTCTGATTTTTTTGTTCTTTTATTGGCAAATGTTTTTATTGTTCTTTTGCCTGGAGACCTATTGAATTCTTTCTTTATATTAAAATTTTTTTAATTGACATACATATCGTGGAAACATACCTACCATGGATATGTAATAAAAAAGAATTAGCTATTGATAAAAACAACAACTTGACTTAATCTACAGGAAATTATACTAAGTGAAAAAAGTGATTCCATTTATATAACATTTTTTAAATGACAAAATTTTAGAAGTGGAGAACAACAGATTGGTGGTTTCCAGGGTTTAGGGTAGGGACAGGGGGGCAGGGCCTGGAGGCAGGAGGGAAGTGGGAGTAGTTATAAAAGAGCAACACAACACAAGGGATCCTTTTGGTGATGGAATCTTTGGTATTTTGACTTGTGGTGGTTGATATATTAATCTACACATGTGATAAAATTGTACAGAACAACATACACAAACAAATGAGTAGAAGTAAAACTGGAAAAATCAGAATAAATTCAGTAGATTAATATCAATATCCTGGTTGTGATATTGTACATTTTTACAAAATGCTACTATATGGGCACACTGTCTAAAGGATACATGGGTTCTCTCTGTATTATTCCTTGCAATTGCATAAGAATCTATAATTATCTCAATAAAAATCAGTTAAAGAAATCCATTAGGACTTGTCTAAGTCTCGGTCACTTTACATTAACATTTACCAGTATACCTCTATAAATCACTTAGATTTTCAAACTCTAATCTTCAGCTGAAAGTTACATATGTTTGAAATTATTGCTTTAGTTCCATTAGATCTGGCCTTTCCTTCCTTTCTCTATATCTTCTCTATATCCAACATTCTTTCTCATTGGGTTGTTCTCTTAATCCTTTTCCTCCATATCCTGGAAGAACTTTGAATTGGTTCTCTAGAGTCTATAGTATTGATTTGATTTTCAGTAGTGTTAAGTATTGAGCATTGATAAAGTAATTTTGAATCATTTTTTGATGTTTATACATTTTTCCCTTTTTTTATCCAACCCCTTTTCTACCCATCAGTCAATAAGCTCCCTTTCCATTCAGTCTTTCATTTTATCTTCCCATCTTTGATTTCTTGATTCAAATAGTCCACATTTTCTACATTTTTAAAAATAAATATAGATGGTTTCTAAAGCAACTAGCTCTATAAGGTAGGTCTTTATCAAAAGTGAGCTCTTCTTTGGCTTCTAGAGTATTATACCATCTTTTGTGCTGCAGAAACATTTTGTTTTGTTTTGTGCTTTTTGTTTTAAGTGTACTCATCCCTAAATAAGGAAGCTCTATTGAGTCCTGGCATTTGTCCACAACAGAGTGTGGAGTTTCTCTTTGTTATTCACCTAGTTATTATCAGAATCCTCTTCTTTGCTTATAACCTAGGGTAGAAATTAATTAACTTTCTGGATTTCCACATCTTTTATTCGGTATAATTCTGCAGTCCTGAAGAAATCTCTTTTGGTCTCTTGACCTGATTATCTTTCCACAGAGAGTGAAGTTTATCCAGAATTCTTTAAAACCTTCTATATTTCTTTCCCTTCCAGAAGAAGTGCTTTTGGATTCAGTCCCTTGTAACTACCAAATTCATAACCCAAATATAAGTGTCCCCAGCCATTTTACATTTTCAGAAACTATGGCCCTGTGTTGGGGAGAAGGGAGGATAACGTGAGTCTGACATCCCTGGAAAGCAGCTCTTATATAATAGAGAGTGACTTCTCTTTCTGTGGTTGAATGCTTCTGTCTGTGAGGTTGGGGGAATAGCCCCCTGGTTCTGCCTTAGAGTAAACAACTCAGGAATTACCAGTAAGCATTTTTAGCAGAGGAATAATGTAACCAGATTCATATTTTTAAAAGACTACACAGACAACAGTGTGGAAAATGAGCTTGAAGTGGGTTAAAAGAAACAGGAAGCCAAATTAAGAGGCTATTGTAGGAGTCCAAGAGAGCAATGATGACACTTGGGCCACGGAAGCAGCAGTGGAGATAGAGAGCAAGTGGCACATTCAAGAGATGCTTGTGAGGTAGAATTGACCTGAATGACTCCTCCTGTGGTGAGCAGTTTAGTTTAGGGTAAACACCTGCAACTGTGCCCTTTGGAGAAAGTGGACACTTCTCTGTGGCTTCAGGGGAGTACATTGAAATTTTAAGCTGTTTAATTTATTGGGAGGTAATGCTAACCATCCTAAATGTATTTACAGGTTTGTGGGTTTTTTTGTTTTTTGTTTTTTTTCTGTTTGGTATCAGTCCCTGTATTAGTTAGGGTCTCTAGGGAAACAGAATCAACAAACGATATCTAGGAATATAAGATTTATAAAAGTGTCTCATGCAACTGTGGGCATGCATGAGTCCAAATTCCATAGGGCAGGCAGCAGACTGGCAACTCCAGTGGAGATGTTCGAGGAACTCCTCAGGCAGAAACTGGCAACTTCAATGAACATGTTCGATTAACTCCTCAGGAAACGAACTGGCAACTTCAATGAAACTCCTCAGGAAATGCTTTGCTGGTTAGCCAAAGAAGTAAAGGTCCTCTGTCTCGCTTGGATTAAATTTAGCTGACTGCATTCTGTCATTGTGGAAGACATGCCTTTCGTGGATGTAATCAGTCACAGGTGCAATCAACTGACTGATGATATAATACACCAGCCTGTTGGTTTATTAACCAGCCACAAATGTCCCTGCAGTAATGGTTAGGCCAGTGCTTGCTTGACCAGACACCTGGGTACCATCACCTGGCCAAGTTGACACAAGAACCTAACCATCACAGTCCATATGTATCATGTTTATTTAATTCTGTCACAGCCAGGTAAATTTTCAGGAAATTAATTTGTGTAACAAAGAATGAATAGCATTAGCTTGCCTTTAAAGGATAATCAGAAATAGAGAACTCACAGAACCATTTGGTGCTGTTGTCTAGGTTACCATCTAGTGATAAAAATTCTGCATAGCAGATGTGCCAGTTTGAATGTATTATGTCCCCCAGAATACCATTATCTCTGATGCAATCTTGTGTGGGCAGACATATTAGTGTTGATTAGATTGTAATTCTTTGATTGAGTGTTTCCGTGGAGATGTGACCTACCCAACTGTAGGTGGTAACTCTGATTAGATAATTTCCATAGAGGTGTGGCCCCGTCCATTCAGTTTGGGCCTTGATTAATTTACTGGAGCACTATATAAGCTCAGACAGAAGGAGCAAGCTTGCTACAGCTAAGAGGGACACTTTGAAGAACACACAGGAGCTGAGAGAGGAGCTCTAGATGAGAGACAGTTTGAAGACAGCCATTGAAAGCAGACTTTTGCTCTGGGGAAGCTAAGAGAGAATAAACACCCCAAGAGCAACTAAGAGTGACATTTTTGAGGAACTGCAGCCTTGAGAGGAACATCCTGGGAGAAAGCCATTTTGAAACCAGAACTCTGGAACAGACGCCAGCCACGTGCCTTCCCAGCTAACAGAGGTTTTCCGGATGCCATTGGCCATCCTCCAGTGAAGGTAACCGATTGTTGATGTGTTACCTTGGACACTTTATGGCCTTAAGACTGTGACTGTGTAACCAATCCTTTTCTGGTGTTTTACATTCCGGCAGCATTAGCAAACTGGAACAGCAGACAAGTAGCCTTCAGTTTGTCACAACTTTTGGAGTGAACTTGCTACTTGCAATTCACGTGTTAGTATCCTCACAGTCAAGTACATAAGGTGATTGTCTGCCAAATGCCACCAATTAACTAGCCGGATTATGACAGGCAAGTAACTTGATCTCAGCAAGCCTCAATTTCCAAATCTGTAAAGTGAAAGGCCAGGACTAGCTCATTTCTAAGGCACTAAAAATGCTTAGTAGTTGAAAGGTGTGTCTTTTCTGCAGACAGACCAAAACAACTGCCCAGGATGAGACAAATGTCTTTTTTTTTTTTTTTTTTTCTATACTTAGTATCTAAAATCACATGTTGTACATCTAGCTTAAGGTTCTCTAAATGACCTCAAATTTTGAGATTTCTTATTAAGCAGATTAATCTCATTCCAGGTTTCCCATTGCTTCAGGAAATTCTCCATATTGATAGCCCTGGTGATTTTTCTAAGAGCCAAATTAAATAATAAGTTAATATATCATTATTCAAAACATTCCAGTCACTCTTGATAAACCACAGAAGTCATCTCCAAGATTTTTATTATTCATCCTAGTCAGAAAAAAATGCCTACATATTTTTTCTGTTTGTAAATAATATGCATGCATAACTGCACTAATATAGTGATACATATTAAAATGAATATAAAACAGAAATATTTAAAGAATGAGATAACATTTTTCTCTCACTAAAATAATATCTTGGTGCTTTTAAAAGAGATTTTAAAATAAGAAAAATCTTTTGTATTTGCCCATATTTACCATTCTAAATGCTCTTTGTTTCTTTGTGTTGGTTCAGATTTCCTTCTTATTTCATTTGCCTTCTGACTGAAAGACTTCCTGTAAGATTTCTTGTAGGGCTGTACTGCTGGTGGTGTTTTGTTTTTGTTTTTGTTTTTCCTCCACCTTTCATATGCTTGAAAAAAAAAATCGTTATGTTCCAAGTTTTGAAAGATATTCTTTTTGGGTACAGAATGCTAAGTTGACAAGTTTTTATTTTCTTTCAGTATTTTAAAGATGTTGCTCCACTGTCTTTTTGACTTGTAATTTTTAAAACATGTCAACATCATTCTTATCTTGTTCCTCTGTATGTAATGTGTGATTTTACTCGTGCTCTTTTTTAAAGATTTTTCTCTTAATCACTTATTTTAAGCAATTTTATTATGACATGCCTAGGTGTAGGTTTCTTCATCTTTGGTCTGCTTGCAGTTCTGTAAGGTTCTTGGATCTGTAGTTTTGACTTTTCATCAAATGTGGAAAATTTTCAGCCATTATTTCTTCAAAAGTTTTTGTCTCTACTCCTTCCTCTCCTTTTAGAACTATAACTATGTATATATTAAAACACTTGAAGTTGTCCAGCAATTCCCTGATACTCTATTTAGCATTTTAAAGGAATAGTTTCCATTCCTATGTATTCAAGTTCACTATATTTTTCTTCTGAAGTTTCTGCTCTGCTATTAATTCCATTCAGTGTATTTTTCATCTTAGACATTGAATTTTTCATCTCTAGATATTCAATATGAGTCATTTTAATATCTTCTATATCTCTACTAAACCAACTCATATTTCCCTCTATGTACTTGAACATATAAAATATATTTATCATAGGTATTTTAACATCCTTCTCTTTTTATCCTATCATCTGTATCATTTTGGGGTCTGCTTCTAATTGATTAATTTTTCTCCTCATTGTGGGTCAGCTTTCCTGCTTCTTCACATGTCTGGAATTTGTTTTTTATTAGGGAAGTTACAGAACAATCATGCATAAAATACAGCGTTCCCATACAGCACCCTATTACCACCTTACATTGGTGTGGAATCTTTGTTACAATTAATGAAAGCACATTCTTATCATTGTACTATTAACTGTAGTCTATAGTTTACCTTAGGGTTCACTGTTTGTATTGTGCAGTTCCATGAATTCTTTTTAAAATTTTGATTCTAGTAACATGCAACTCAAAATTTCCCACTTTTAACCACATTCAAACATATAATTCAGCAATGTTAATTAATTACACAATGTTGTGCTGCCGTCACCAGCATCCATAACCAAAACTTTTCCGTCATCCCACATAGAGACTCTGTATATTTTAAGCCTTATAATTCCCTATTCCCTACCCCTATCCCATTCCTGGTAACCTATATACTGGATTCTGACTCTATGAGTTTATTTATTTTAATTATTTCATATCTTTTTGTGTCTGTCTTATTTCATGCAACATGATGACTTCAAAGTTCATCCATGCTGTCACATGTATTCATTACTTTACATTATTACAGCTGAATAATATTCTATTGTGTGTATATGCCACATTTTGTTTATTCAGTCATCGGTTGATGGACACTTAGGTTGCTTTCATCTTTTGGCAATTGTGAATAATGCCACTGTGAACATCAGTGTACAAATGCCTGTTCAAGTCCATGCTTTCAGTTCTTTTGGGTATATACCTAGAAGTCAGCTTGTTGGGTCATATGGTAGTCCTATACTTAACTTTAGGAGAAACTGCCAAACTGTCTTCCATAACAGCTGCACCATTTTACATTCCCATTAGCAATGAGTAAGCATTCCTTTTCTCTACATCCTCTCCAACACTTGTATTTTCCTGTTTTCTTAAATGGTAGCCATTCTAGTGGGCATGAAATGGTATCTCATTGTGGTTTTGATTTGCATTTTCCCTAATGGCTAATGATGCCAAGCATATTTTCATGTGTTTTTTGTCCAATGTCTGTATTCTTTGGAAAAATGTCTATTCAAGTCTTTTGCCCATTTATAAATTGGGTTGTTTGTCTTTTTGTTGTTGAGTTGAAATATTTCTTTATATATCCTAGATAGTAAACCCTTATCAGATATGTGGTTTCCAAATATATTCCCCCACTGCGTAGATTGTCCTTTCACTTTTACGATAAAATTCTTTGATGCACAGAGGATTTTACAAAGTTTTTAACTTTTGATGTTCCCATTTATCTATTTTTTCTTTTGTTGCATCTTCCTTGAGTGGGTAAAGTATAAGAAACCGCTGCCTAACACAAGGTCTTGAAGACACTTCCCTATGATTTTTTTTTTTTTTTGAGGAGTTTTATAGTTGTGGCTCTTACATTAGGGTCTTTGATCCATTTGTGTATATGCTGTGATGATTTGTGCATATGGTGTGAGGTAGGAGTCCATCTTCATTTTTTTGCAAATGAAGATCCAGTTTTCCCAGCCATTCATTGAATGTTTGTTCAACCATTTGTTGAAGAGACTATTCTTTCCTAATAAGTGGTCTTTGCCACCTTGTCAAACATCAGTTGTCCATAAATGTGAGGGTTGATGTCTGAGCTCTCATTTGATTCCTTTGGTCTATATGTCTGTTCTTGCACCAGTACCATGCTGTTTTGATTACTGTGGCTTTGTAATAAGTTGTAAGATCAGAAAATGTGAGTCTTCCAACTTCATTCTTCTTTCTCAAGATGTTTTTGGCTATTCAGAAGTCGGTGTAACTGGAAAAGCAGAAAGGAGAGGACATCACCACATGATGGGAGGCACAGACATAAGCCCAGCAACATCAAAGATTGCCAGCAGCCAGCACCAGACCACTACAGACTCCAGGAGAAAGTAAGCCTTATCCACATATTAATTTTGGACTACTTCTAGTCTCAAAACCATGAGTCAATAAATCCCAGTTGTTCAGCCCAAACCAGTTTGTAGTATTTGTGATAGCAGTTCTGGAAAACTTGAGATAATATATCTCAATAAAGTTGTCTTTTTTTTTTTTTAATAAACATAAGGAGGACTAGAGTTTCTTCTTACAATCCAGTAGCTCACCTCAACAGACCCAACAAGGGATATACAGAGCCCACATTGGAAACCACTGACCACAGGATAAAGTTCAAACATTTTAACTTTACATAATGGAAGGTCCATCAGGATCTGGCTGCTATCCATGTTTCCTCATCTCGCACTGCTCAACCTCTTAATCTAGCTGTACTTAAGTCATTGCAGTTTCCTGAACATGCCCCTCTGTTTCGGGCACACTACATCCCCTTCCCCACTGACCAGCAAGCTCCTACTGTGGGTCTGTCACATAACCTGCATAAACATGCAAGTCAGCTCTGCCTCTGCTCCATCTTGAAGAGCTGTCTCCTTTGTGAAGCCATCCTTGACTTTCTCAGTCATACGTACACCGTATCTTCCTCTATGCTCACCATGAATGCTGTGGCAAAACCACTGATAGAGCATTTTGGAGCATCTAACAAGCAAGTACAACTGGGTATCTTCCCTTACCTGAAGAATTATTCTCCAGTTCTCATCCATTTGGGAAGGCAGCCCTGGAAAGAGGCATAAGGAGAAGTGATTGAGAAAGGGGTCTGGCCTGTGCCACCCCAATACTGATGATCTCTCTAGAGAACCGGCTGAAGGGTCAGAGTTTGAGGTATGATTCCTTGGAGGCAAACAAGAGGCAAAAGTCCTCACTTGAGACAATGGGAGCAACTGAACTGGACAAAAGAGTTAAGCCAAAACCTGAGCTGTATAGTTGAGGACCAAAATTTATGGAGAAGTCAGGAAGAGGACAGAGGTGAAGTTGAAATCTAATGATTTGACAACTTCCCCAGTAACTTTGGATGCAGGTTGTTCTTATACCAGACTTTGAGAAACACTGGCCTAGAAGATAAGAAAGGAGAAATGTAAAACAGGAGAAGTTGCTAGGGTCATCTAAACACTGCTAAAGGAATGATCAGTCATTGTGTAGGGTGCATCCCTGCAGTGAATTATATAGCAAACTACACTTGTTTTGATTGTAGGCTCATCTATAACCTTGTGATTGCAATTTGACTTCCCTTGCCACTTTCCTGAAAGGAGATAACTTACAGATCTGCTGACATGAGCGCTCTCTCTCAACAACTGTTACTTTTCATTATAAATCAAAACACTGGCATTCTGCATATATCTTCATTTCTGTGACTTTGGTTACTATGAGTCCCTGCTGAAAAGTGGATCTTCTCTCATAGTGCAGAGGAAAACTGTTTCCTGAGCCTGGGTGGGATTGCCGAGTCTGTTACAGAAATTAAGCTCACTGTGAGTTGATCAATCTCACATACTGACATGTCCAGGAGAATGTTCAGAACAGTAACTTCCTGCTCAAACCATCTGCTCAGATCCCAACAGAGCTCCACGCCCTCCTACCCTGTGTTATCAATTCCCAGGGCCACCCACACTGTCACCCCTCTCCCAGAACCCTGGGGAGCCCTTCCCCTTTATTGAGTCCTTCTTGTGCCCTAATGCCCCTCAGTCTCTTAAACCCCTCTGCTCCTAGCTCCATCTGATCTCATCTCTTGTCCTCCTCGGTTTTTAGTCTGCATTGTCAATCATTCCATTCTGTCTGCTTTTCTCTCCTTTTTTTCTTTTTCCCCCTCTGGAATGGAACTACAGAGAGTTTCTAGTCCCTGCTGGTAGAAGAAGGCCTGACATGACAAAACACCCCCTTCTTAACCTTGTTTAGTGTATGCCTGACCCCAAGGAGAGTTGGGTGAGTGACAGACCCCAGGAAGGGGGGTGGAGGCAGACTCATCCTGTCACACAGGGTTAAGGCCAGACCCTTTGCTGCGATCAGTTCACTACAGTGAATGCCACCCTGTGTTGTGTCTTGGCAGCCAGCTGCCTTTCCTGGGCAATACCCCTGTGAACTGCCTGAACCAAATGCCTTAGCATTCACACTGCATCACCATTCAAGGGAAAGAACAGAAGAAAGGCTAAACTAGATTAGACCAATCTTCATTCCCGGGGGTCCTGGGCTCTTAACAGTGGCAGTGACTGACAGGCCCGCCCTCCATGCTATTTACTTCAGTAGATTAGGGACAGCCCCCAATAGCTTCTTTTCTTTAGTAACCTATTATATAAGCCTCTCCTTTATTCCCTCTATCAAATCTGTCATCATGTCCTGCCAATTTCTGTGGTCACCACTACTGTTCTAACCCTCATTATCAGATGAGAGGCCCCATCTGGTTTCTGTGCTAAGTCTTCCCTCCCCCTCACTGGAGCGATCTTCATGAAACACTTTCATCCTCTCACTTGCTGCCTCAGAAACCTGCTGAGGCAGGCAGAGTCCAGGCTCCCCCCCCAGCTACACCTTCCGTGACTCATCTCCCCCTGCTTCCTGCATTCGGGCCCATCTTGGTGTTTGTCCCTCAACTTCACACTCATACTTGCCTGCAGTGCCCTCACCCGTGTGCTCATCTAAATTCTTCCTCTTTTTTAAATGTCAACTTCACACCTTGATCTGTTTAAAGCAAGGACCTGAGACATGGTGAAAGAGCACTGGGCTTGGTGTCACAGGTCCCAAGTTTCCTGTTCTGACACCTCCACTTTTGGGCAGGTAATTTAACTGCGGGACACTGATTACGTGCTTCAACTTGGCAGGCCTGGGCTGGGGGACCTGATCAGCCCCTGGGGAGGGTGGTGAGCACGGGCGACAGCGCCCTCCGCAGCCCCCTGGGCCTGGGAAAGTGAGGCCGGAGGCAGGCCCCATTTCCTCACCCAAAATAACACTGTTGGGGGAGGCTTGCCGGAGGGAACCGCCTTTTCCCCACCCCCTTATCTTGCCCGGACACTCCCCGTTGCCAGTGCAACTCCCATCACCACCAGTGCGCATACATTGTTGCCAGACACCGTTACCGGAGCAACTCTCGCCCCTTTTCAATCAACCTCCGCGCCCTCTCAGAACCAATCCAAGCCTTTAACCTCTACAGCTACCCCGCCCTCTAAACGCCCGATATAAGCTTGTACTCTCCCCTAATAAACTCTCTTGGCTTCTTCACCCTAAAAGAACCGTGTCCCGCCTGTTCCTTTCTCGCCGCCCTCCATACTTTGCACGCCTACGCCGGGGACCGGGACCAGTCCCCCGCCTCGCCCTCGCCTCCGGGAAAGAGCCCCCGCCGCCGGTACCCTCCAAGCAATCCTGAGAGCCTAGGATTTGGCAACCGGCCGCCACCTCCCCCCCCCCAGACGAGTCAACTGCGACCGCATTTAACTTCTCTGGACTTGGCGTTATTAGACTGTAATCATACTTCACAGATTGTGTGCATGCATACTTCCAGCATATTTGTTAACGACTAGCAGGAAAAAGGATTTTAGCTCCTCCAACCTCTGCCTTCCAACATGCTGTATAAACTTTCCCTTCCTGGCTGGCCCTTTAACAACAGGTTTCTGGAAATTTTCAGTTATAGGAAAAATTCTGACCTCCAAATATTAAAAAGTCCAGTCGAATCCAAACACAAACTTAAGGCTTTGCCCCCACCTCCATTCTTTCCCTCCCCACCAAATCATGTCTGAACCATGGCTCAGGCACCTGCCGCAGTCTACCCTTTCATTCCTTCTTGCTCTTCCACTCCTCTTCAGCCTGCTTCTGGGCCTTCCATAGAGAGAAACCCTGGATCGGAAATTGGGAAAGTGGAGAGTTACCATTCAAACTAGCACAAGTAAAAATTGGGTTGTTGATAGGATTCAGGGGAATTTCCTAGAATTCAAGTTTGGAGATACAGCCTAGTAGGAACTGGAGAAGGATTTGGAAGCCATTTTCTCCATCTCACTCACTCTGGGGTTGCAGACTCTCCCATTTTTACTCTGTCTGCTCACCTGCTTCAATCCCCTTCCACTCTCTGCTTCCCCAGCACAAGGCCCAGACAGTCGGTCCCACCCCTGACTCCACAGCAGTTTTGGGTTCAAGCCTGTGTATAGGCAATAGTTACAGTCTTTGTGCTTATTTGTTTACTTTTTCAAAGGGAGAACCAGATTGGCCAGTCCTGTCCAATGGATGGTCTAGCTTTGAGTCAAATTATAATAAATCATGCTGGAAGACAAGACTGTGTCCACTGTCCACTCATCAGGGCTGTGGTTGGCACCACAGGAGTAATCCTTTCTCAGAGATTTAAAGAAGAATATTTGAGGCAGAGGAAAGAGAAGTTCAAATCACGTGGCTCAAAAATCTTGGTAAAACAGAAGGCCAGGTTGCCTGCCAGGATTGGGGCTTCTGAGAAAATCTTGGGCGACTGCAGAAGTAGGGGACCTGGAAAAGAGTGGCTGGGGGGAATTTGATAGCGGATTGCCCAGGATGCAAAAATATTGCCAAGGGGCCCTGAGGACCTCCACTGCGACTGGAGAGGTGCCTGCCCCAACCCCATAAGCAAAAGAGGGGCCCTTGCCGGACCCTTTGCTCTGGAGGGCCCTGCAGGCCACAAACACTGGAGAGCCTTCATTTGTTCTTTTTTGAACTCTTGAGAATGTTATTTGAAAGTCTGGTAAGTAATTGAGCAAATGGGAAACCAAACTGGACTTCCCAGGCCAGATAATGAAGGACTAGGATCTCACAGGGACTCCCAGACTCTGCTCTGGAAAATCAGACAAAGGGGGGCTGCTTTTGTTTAAAGTTGGCCCTCCTCAACTTGTGTGAGTGTCCAGGCAGGCCCCTTCCCCTCCTTCTACTTAGGTGGTGGGCCAGTGATCAATTTAGTGCCTCTTAACTCTACATACACCCTTCACTACCTACTCTGTGATAATGGAGCTGACCCTTTAAGCAATTCTCCTTTGCTGCAAGCACAGTGTTAAGCTTTATCAGAGCAAGGCACATTGAGGGACTTTTAATGAGGAAGGGGTGTCTCTTCCTGGTTTTAATGTAATTCCATTTGCTTCTTTTTGTCTTATTGCAAAGCTGTGAGTAGACTATGTTTGTAGAACATTCCGGGGCATGTCACCAGCCACTCATCCAGCATGCACAGTACCTTGGCAAACTCACAGCCCTGGCCTGGTGACTACCTTGTCGTGACCCTCCTAATGTGGGTAACTTGGTATGTGTAATATATATGTAGATATGCACATATGTATGTCTTAGCAATAACTATCTCCATTCTGTGGAACTATGGTAATTTTTATTTTGCTACTACATATATGTCAGGAAGCAAGGTCAAAGAAAAAAGAGATGAATTCTCAAATTTTAAAAGATTATCTACATTCTCCTGTCTTCCTGAAATAAAAATAAAATCCCCTCATTAAACCAGATAATATCATCTATCAGGACAATGACAGCCTACCTGGGAAGATACTGTACACAGGAAAATACATCTTGCATTTTTTCCCCAAACTTGGGAGGTAGGAAGGGAAATTAAAAAGAATTTTTTTGTGTGAGTAATTATGTGTGCAAATGCGTGGTTACCTATTCTTTTGGGGTGCTTCATTTTTGCCCTTGCGCACATATGCTCTGAATCCATACAGGGTGATTGGTGTATACCTTGCACCTGTATCTTACTATTAATTTTGGTGTTCCATTAGAGAAAACCCCAGGAAAGGGGAGGAGGTATATCGGGCAAGGGGTGAAGTTGCAACAGTAATTCTGCTATAAGTAAATTTTTAAGTCCAAACTCTGTGTCCTCTTCTCTTTGGGTTAGAAATGTTTGTCACTAATGCCAAAGTAAATTTCTTCCTTGGCATTTAAAAGAAACATTCAAGTAACATAACCTCAATAGGTTAAATCAATTTCAAGTTCTGGGTAGTAAAGGAGGGTGTGTGTGTGTGTGTGTGTGTGTGTGTAAATTCTTTTCCGAGTCTCTTGGATTGTACTGACACCATTGTTATTTCCTGAGAATAGACCCTTCCTAAGTCACCCACTCATGTTTTGAAACTTGCCAGGATTTGAAATAATTTGATGCATTCTTGCTGCTAAAATTATCCTCGGAGGAAAAGTTCTACACACCGAGCGTTCACAAAAAAAGGACTCTAAAAATGCAAATGTTTGGTTGTTCATGCCAGGAACCAAGAATGGAGAAGAAATGAATTCGTCCCTTTCCAAGTTAGGGAGGGAAAAATCTGCTATGGTATCTTGCAGCAAAACTCCATCACCATTGCGGCTTGGAAGCCTGTTCTTCTTACCCTGTGTGTGTTCATTTACGTCATAATTGGCATTCAGATTTTTGAGAGCTCTCTTTTCAGCTAAGCTAAAAAAAGAGTGAAACCAAGACATCCACATCATCTGAATAGCTTGGTTGCATGCATAGAATGGGGAAAGAAGGAACAAATAAATCATTTTGTTAACTAAGAAATTTCTCCATTTTCTAAGGTAGCCTTTGTAGTCTATAAAATATTTGTTTCTTTAAGGAAGAATAACTCCCAGGACTATCTGTGCATATGAATTAGTATTGTCACCATAACTCCATAAACAATTATTGCTTCTCTCATTAGGAGTAGAAACCCTGGTAATTTAACTAGTGATTTTGATTTGGCTTTTACTGGAATGTAGTTCAGTTACTTCAATGAGAGGTAACAGTTTTTCTCAAGGAAGCTTCAGTTACTTGGATTACAAAGCCCGTTCATTTCACAATGCTGTATTCTTCATGTCATACATATAACTATATGCCCAAAATATGATAACCTAGAAGATTCATTTGATCACAAGTTTGGACTTTTTTTTCTAGCCTCAATAATATCCATTTCCTCTTCCTGGAAAATTTCCCTCCCTCCATCCTCTCCTCACCCCACCCCAACTCTTCCTCCCATCTCCCACAAAAGAAATTCTTACTTATCCTGCCTGATTCAATTTAACTCCCCACTTCACTCCAAAGGTCACCTTAAATTAGGTGCCCTTCCTCTGTGCTTCCTTAGTGCCCTCTACTTAACTGTCTCATAGCACTTAAAGGCTGAATTGTAGCTGGTGTTCTCATCTGCCTCTTCCCATCTGACTGGGGCTTCTGTAGGGCAGTGATTGTGATTGAGTGCTTTAATCCCAGCATCTCATTTGGCACAGAGTTGACACACAGGAAATGGTGGGTGAGAGATTTTAAGATGCTGTACCTCACAGGCTTGAGGGAGGATCCAATGAGATGAGCCATGTGAGATTTGAGTTTCAAACGGTAAGGCCCTTTTTAGAAGTTAGGTGACTTTAAGGTGAAGAAATACACATAAAAATTGTTCTATTATGTTCACATGTAAGTGGAAGTTTGGTACAGTTTATGCTTATTACAATGAATAAGGGGGATTGGAAAGAGAATTTTTACTGATCACTTTCTCTGTGCCAGGAATTTTTCATATACTCTAGCAATCCCTCTAGCAATCCTGGAACAGTTATTAATATCTCCGTTTTACAGATGAGGAAACTAGAGCTCAGAGAAGCCAAGAAACTTTCCAATGTCACACAGCTAATAAGTGGCAGAGCCAGGATTTGATCCCAGATGTGTCTGCCTTCAGAATTCATATATGCTCTCCTACAGGAGGCACTGCCTTTACAGAGGGAAGAATATAGAGCAATAAACAATTACCCTGCTCACACCTCCATGTCTAAGTCAGAAAATCCAACAAATCCAGTGGAATTTGGTAGTTAAATAGGCGTATTTTTCAAGCTTTTATTTTTTCCCCACAAATTAAGGAACAATAGGAATTTTGAAAGGGACTGGTAGAAGAAAATATTGTATATCCAGGAAAGGGAGGATGAGAACAGAGGTGTGTGTTATAACATCAGCAATTTGTATTATCATTAAGAACATAATCATTTATATATTATTGGATAAATTACAATCATGACAGATGTAGTCATGAAAGAGCAAACTCTTGACAATGATGTAAAAGCCCGTTCAATTAGCTTGTCCCAACCTTTCTAATACACAACCTGCAACAACTTTGTGAAGTGTTTTAACTGTAAATGTGGGGCAGTGGGATTACATTAGGCTGAAGCACTTTGTGAATCTCACATGAAAGGCACTTAGCAGTCACCTGAACACACCGTGCATTTTAATGACTAGCTCTCTTTACTTTAGTTGTTCCTTCAATCTTGGAGCAACCATGTTTGCGAATGCACACATGCAGACACACACACAGCTGGAAAACTATGCATGTTGCAGGTCCTTGCTCGAGTGTAATGTGTTTGAAAAGCGCTTCCAACACACCTAGGAAGAATTGATGACTCTCCTCTGTGTATTCAGAGCTCTCTATTCATATTTTCACTGTAACTCCTGCTCACACTGTGCTATGGTAAGATGCCTCTACTGCTACACTGAGAACCCAATAAGCATAAGAACTATGCCTTAATAATCTTACTATCCCTGGAGCCTACCTCAGTGCTAAGCATACAATAGATGCTCAATAAATGTTGAATAAAAGACCAACTAATGGATCCTGGCTCCCCTGAAAAAAAGTTAATTGACATTTTTGAGCCTCAGGTTCCTCATCTGTAAAATGAGGAAAACAACAAAAATACTTAACTTATATGGAGATTTTAAACATGCAAAAGGCAAATGACAATAAAATGCTTGGGATATTGTGAGCGTCCCTCCTCCCCCCAAAAGACTACCTAAAAGGAAATGCTTATTGTATGTTATGCCCTCATGCACCACTAGAGGGCAATGTAATCAAGATTACTATAAACAGGTGCAGTTACAGATGAATAAGAGGAACAGCGTTTTAAAAAATATGAGTATCTTGTTTTCAGATCTCATTTGTATTTTTTTGCCATGCATTTTAATCAATTCTGCATTTAATTTTGAGGAAACATTCAACAAATGTAAAAAGAACACTTTGAAGACTCATGAAACAGAAGCCAGGTGATTTACACCAACTCCTGGAGTGCCAAGGAGTCTAGGGATTAATACCCCAACCTGGGGAAAAGAATCTATGGGCTACAGACAGGATTGGAGATGTTCTTTTTTCCTCTCAGATATAACCAGTTGTCTGAACAAATTAGTTCTATATCTTCTCATACTTTCAAAATGCTCAATTTCCTACATTAACACCAGGGTAAATTTAAGCATTGTTGCATCTGAGGAAAAAACTGAGGGGGAAGGGAATAAGCATTTTCAGGGTGAGTAATGAGAAAATACAAAACGGGTACAGCTGTCAGTCTAAGAAGTTTCTGTGGATTTATTTCTGAGGTACAGCAATTTTGTTTAACCAAACTGAATGAAATTGAGTTCAAGCTCTAGTAACTGTGAATCTGAAGCCTGCTTACTTTAGTCTCTATTTTCATTTTATCTTTAGTCAGCTGATTTAGCAGTAGCATTTATCGTTATTAAACTTGGATAGATTCTTGTTTGATTAAAAATTTTCTATCATGAAAATTTAGAGTCAGTGCCATAATTTAGCTTACAGTTACCAAACTTAACCATGCTTTAGTTCCCCATCTGTACTTTAAGGGGAGTAGACAAAAGTAATGTATTTTTTGGACAAATTAATAACTAATATCCTTTTCATTACCTCCCCTGCTTATGAAGCCTTTGTTTTGAATGATTTGGCCAACGTAACTGCATTTACATGCAAAAATAAGTTCATTTTCTTTCTAATTAATTAAAAACAAAAGTAATTCCTAGAAGTTGAATAAATTGTTGCTGCAATACTGATTTGATTTAATTACAGCACAAATAATTTATTTTATTCAATAACTTTATTAAGTGCCTACTGACTCTCAGATTCTGTTCTTAGCATTGAGGATATAGTGGTAAACAATAGATAGATAATGCTCTGCCAAAGTGGTGCTTAGGTTCTGGTGGGGGTGAAAAACAAAGAAATTTGATGATTTATTATTTATGAATAAATGTATGTATTAATTTAGGCTTTTTTAAAGTTTTGAAATAGCTTGTGGTTTCAGTTTCCTGTGTCTAGGAGCCTCTGTTTCTAGGGAGCCAGTAGACTGGCAGCTCTCTGAGCCTGATTATCCTGTTCACAATTTTCTTGACTGTATTAGTTTTCTATTGCAGCTTCTGTTAGTAAAAACTACTACAAACATAGCAGCTTAAAACAACACCCATTTATTATCACATAGTTCTGTAGATGAGACACCCAGGCAGACATGGCGGGGTTCTCTGCTTAGAGTCTCACAAGGCCGAAGTCAAGGTGTTGGCTAGCTGCGCTCTTACCTAGAAGTTCTGAAAAGAATCAGAACTTTGCAGTTGTAGACTCACAGTTGTAGGATTGAGGCCCCCTTTCCTTGTTTGCTATCAGCCAGGGACTTATCTTTCAGCTCTTTAAGGCTGCTTGCATTCCTTTTCATCTGGCCCCCTTCATCAACAAAGCCAGTCATGATGGATCAAGTCCTTCTCACACTTTAAATCTCTGACTTTTTCTACTACCAGCCAGGGAAAGCACTCTGCTTTTAAGGACCCATATGAATAGATCAGGCCCACCCACATTATCTCCCTATCTTCAAGTCAACTGTGCTATATAGCATAACACAATCATGGGAATTCACATTCACAGATTCCAGGTATTAGGGTGGGACATCTTTGGGGACCATTTTAGAAAGTCTGCCTACTACACTGACCAATGGAATTTCTACCTCAAGCAATCAGTCATTTAGAAACCTCTGTTACCAGCCAGAAAGATTTTAGACCCACGGCATAGACAGGACTTTTTGGAACCATTAAGATCATTTTATTTAACGGATGGAGGTCTGTTTCAGTTTGCTGTCCCAGCCCGCGGGACGATCAACGGAGGCTCCAAATCCTGTGAGGGAGGAATGGTATGGGACAAGAGACGCGAAGAACGACAGCAAGACAAAGATTCCGATCAAGCTGCAAAACTTTATTGAAGAGGCAGGGTATATATGCCCTGGAGGGAGAGGGGGTGGCTAATAAGGACAGGTAGCGGTCTGGGATTGGTGATTGCTGTTGCTAGGGTGGATGGCCAATGGGTGGCTACTGTTTAGGTGCCAACTAGCTACTGCTTAGGCGGGAACTACTGTTACTTCCTTGAAGAAGGCTAATTATAGCTTAAGCTGTTCTTGCATCAGCCCTGGCGGCCATGTTGCATGTTACCGGTATCGCTGAAGGTGAATATTATATATGCTACCTTAATTGTCCCCAACAGTTTGCTAAAGTTGCTGGAATGCAATATACCAGAAATGGGTTGGATTTTAACAATGGAGATTTATTAAGTTACAAGTTAACAGTTCTAAGACTGTGAAAACATCCAAATTAAGGCATCAACAAGAGGATACCTTCTCTGAAGAAAGGCTGCTGGCATCTGGGGTTCCTCTGTCGGATAGCAAGGCACATAGCCATGTCTGCTGGTCCTGCACTCCCGGGTTTCATTTCTTTCAGCTTCTGATTCCAGTTGCTTTCTCTCTGAGCCTCTGTGGGTTCTCTCTTAGCATCTCTGGGGTGTTTTTCTCTCTAAACTCTCTCCGAATGTCTCTGCCTTTTATTCTCTCACAAAAGACTTCAGTAAAGGAGTAAGACCGACCTTGAATGGGCTGGGTCACATCTCAACTGAAACAACCTAATCAAAAGGTCCCACCCAGATAATAAGTCTGCCCCCACAGGGAAGGATTAAAAGAACATGGCCTTTTGTAGGGGATATAACAGCTCCAAACTACTACAAGATCTTTAAAAGTAATTATTGGATTTTTAAGGAATGCTTTTCAGATTGTTTTGGTCCATTTTTCCTTTATGTCTTTTCCTTAGAAAACAGTATCCTTTTAGGAAAATAAAATGTTAGTTACAGACATAGCAAGCAACTTCAAGTAAAAAGAATATTAATCAGTGGTTACTTACTGAAATCTTTTTATGTTTAATCCTCTAAGATATGAGTTAATAAACATACAGTTTTTCTTTTGTCCATTTTAACTGGCATTCATTAAATTTTAGTATTTCATCAACAGAATATAGCTGATATCTGGACGGGCAAATGACAATAATGATGTGTATCAATTTTATGCAGCATTTTTTACTTTTATGGAGTTGAAGAGTAAAGGAACTGTTTGCTTTGTTTAAATTTTCAGATTTATTGACTATTTGAGGTGAAAGTTCATTTTTCACTAAGTAATGATTACTTAAAACCCATTTTTTTTTCCACTTCATTAAATGTACAAATTGGTGTCACTGTGGCTGCAATTAATTTCATATGATGGCAAAGCAGAAAATATATGATTTTAAGTTTCCAGAGTATTTATCTTTGGCAGATGTAGTATGGACAAATGACTCAAACCTTCAAAATACAACTCATTAAATATAATTTAATCTCTTCTTTTATTAACCTGCTTATTTTTTCTTTAAAGTTTTCAAAGTAAGTTTGAGGCAAGCACCCCTACTCTGAAAACAATATCTGCCCCAAGATAGTAGACTAGAACCCTTGCCATCTACTTCAAAATTACCTAGAGTAACTTATTAAAAGTAAGGGTTATTGGACTCTTCCCAATGTTACTACACCAGCTAGATTTTTTTTTTTTTTCTTGTCGTAAGTAACAAAGAAAGCAACACAAATTTTTTCTTAAAAGAAAGAGGAGTTAATGAATCCAAGGATTGCAGTGGCTTATCAATGTCATGGAAGATCTGGTTTCTTTTTCTCCTTCCTCTTCACCCTGCATAGCTTCAACTTCATTCTGAAGAGCCTTTCCCTAGCTCCCTGGTATTTGCTTCCTCCACCATATCTTGAAAGAGAGAGGAGGTTGTTCCTGGAAGTTCCCTGTATAAGGACGTGTCCTTCCTTAAAAGTTCCCAGAAAATACTTTTTCACCTGTTGTTAACCCAAATTAGGTCATGTGCCCATTCCTGCATCAATCACTGAGATTAATAGATGGGATTGCACTGATTAACCGTGAGCCATGTGCCCACCTCCACAATTAGACACTGCAACACCTTTCACTACACCACAATGGGTAAGGTGGACAGATATATTTACCAAAAGAAGGGGAAATGGACATTGCTTGGGAGGATGCCAAAATACTGACTATAGCGCTCAGACAGTACAGCCACACAAGTGGTGCACTTACATTCCAGGAGCACCATTCACAAAAACGATT
Organism: Choloepus didactylus; assembly: GCF_015220235.1. Classification (NCBI taxonomy): domain Eukaryota; kingdom Metazoa; phylum Chordata; class Mammalia; order Pilosa; family Megalonychidae; genus Choloepus; species Choloepus didactylus. Next base: position 40,621,734 of record NC_051321.1, read on the forward strand.
TGAAGGCCCACCTTCTTCCCATTTCCAACTGATAATTTTGCAATGTGACCACCTTGATCTCTGGGTGAAGTCTAAAAATCTGTGTTTTAATAAGCTACCCAAGTGAGCCTGCTGCACACAAAAAATTGAAGATCATTGCACTAAACTGTAAACTTCTTGGGAATAGTTTAATTAATTCTTATATCCAAACACCAGGTCCAGTATGTTGCCTGCTGAATAGTATGTGATCAGTAATGTTGACTAATTGGTGATTGATTTATTGATTTTATCAAGCAGAAAAGGTTGGTCAGGAAGGCCTTCAGTAAAACTTCTGGTGGCAGGACATCTACAGTGGGAGATAGCCAAGGGCACTGACATTCAACTTAGCTTTTAGACAAGGTTCTCAGTAGCAGCAAAGGACAAAAGAAGCTAATAGGCCTTCACTTAGAATTCAGATTTGTCCTCAGAAATGGATTTCCAAAAGAGGTTCATAATCAGTACAAATTATACAAGCATACAAGTATCGAGGTAGTCATGCAACTTCTTGACTTCAACCATTGACTTCTTTACCAACGTATTAATACTTTTATATTGATAGCATTTTTTCAGGAAGTACATGTTTTAGTGCCATTTAGCATCCTGTGACTAAGCAAAGCTCTCCCACTGTGAAAAGAAGGGTCAGAGAGAAGAAAGAATGATCCGCTATGACCAGAATGCATTAGCAAAACCCCCCAAACCAGGAACTCCTTGACATTCTAGTAGGTGTCCTCATGTTGGCAAGCCCCATATCACAGTATGTCTTTATCCTGTGGCTGGTGAAGCAGCTTAACACTTTAGCTTCCTATGAAGGAAAACTATAATAGAAATAGAGTAGCCCCAGGAAGGTTTAAAATACCTCCTTTGTTTTTGGAATAGATTTGCCATGTGAGTGCATCCCATTAGTACTAATGCCGCCGCCTAAATAGTGATGCTGGGAATCCCAATATCACATTTATCTGCCCTTTTAAAATAAACTCCAATACCAGAGTTTACTAAACTCAACTCAGCTAAAATCTTTCCCAAATGTATTCTCTGCTGCTTTCATGATCAAAGCATGATTGTAATACTGTAACATTTGCAGGCCCTAAAAAGTAGACTCTGTGAAACATTTAATATTCATCCTTTCAACAGTATTTGTTGAGCTTCCATGGGCCAGGGGTTGTGCAAAAGATGGGTCCTCCGTATCTGTCCTCAAAAACTTCTAAAGGCAACAGAAATTATTAATCAAAGATGCTTTACTAGGATTGTCACCTTAATGAAAGGTGATTGTATTTCTAGTATCAAACGTTCCATTAGGATGTCAGGCAACAGGAAGTTGCTGAGTAGGTCTTAGCAGTAGTCCCTTACTGTGACCAAATCTACTAAGGGTTTAAACCATCCTAAATAGTATACAGCTATAGGAACTACAGGAACTCAAAAGAAATTGTTCATCTATTCCTGCCATAAACATTTATTGAACAACTACTCCGGGCTTTAAGGGGTGTAAAAAGATGAACCTGAGGAGTGAGGGGGCATGGAGGCTACTGGGTTATTATCTATGCTGGTGCAGTAGCAGAAATTAAAATTTTTGACTTGCCTTGTTTTGCCAATATTTAAGCATTTTGTTCTATTGAATGTGACTACACGTACAGACACTTTTATCTGGTCTCACACATGAAAAGAGAAAGCATAAGGCGTGTAATTCAAGTTGTTTCTCATCCAGGCATTTTTATAGTACATTACTAAATCTAGTTGAAAACAATAGGAAAGAGAATACTTTTTTTTCCCTAGTATTTGTTTTATCAACCTAGATTTAAGATCACAGAATAGATTGAATTTAGTTAAAATAAAGATTTCAGTTTCTAAAATAACATTTGAATTGTTATTGCTGACCTGCTAAAGGTGGGAAATAATTTTATGTTCCTCTTTATGGATGAAGATCTCAGAGGCTTAAGAAGGAAAAAAAAAATCCTGAAAAAGAATTCAAGAAATATGGAAAGAGGAAGAATGATGCTTCAATGCAATGTCTGTATACATCATTTCCCTGCAAGGCTAATTTGCACTAAAATACTTTTTTGCTGACTATATTGCACTTACTCCATACCTTTCTTAAAATTAACATTTAAATAGGTGGTGACAGCAACTATATTAAAACTAGAAAAGCTTTATATAAATGAAAGCCAGAATTTATAATTTACAAGGCAAACTTAAATACTAATTATTTATTCATAATTATTCATTGCTTGCTTACAAATTCTGGGTTTGAAAAACACACACCCTCATTTCAGCTACTATAAGATGCTGTAACTAGTACTTAGTTAAGCTAATGATCAGGAATACACTAAATTATGTAAACAAAAGATGATCCAAAAACCATCTTTGGGATTGTTTGTTTCTGAGACATCGGTTTTTATATTTGAATCGGCAAATCTTTGATCTGGAAATTCAATCTATAATAAAATAACAAAGCCACAACCTAAAAAGACCCTGAATGTTAAGAAATTCCCTATTTTTAATCAGTGATACAGCACACTTACTTTCTCCCTTCTCTTAGATCAGGTGTCTTACCATTCCAGTCGACTGACAAAAGGAAAAAGGAGGTGGCGATAAGAAAGGAAATTGTCTGCGTGCCTTGGTGGTGGGGTTGTTTCAGTATCATGATTATACGCTTTCCTCTTCAGCTTTAGAGTTCTTACCCATATTTTACAACGATCTGATATTAAGGATTATGCAGTAGCGTTTAGGAATGTCCTTCTGTAACTTACAGGAGGAAAGGACAAATGAAGAGAAATAAGGCAGCAAGGGGATGCAGGCAGAAAGCAAGATCTAGGCGCGTGGGACAGGAAGGGAGGGGCGGATTTGGCAGTCAAGAGTGGGGAAAGGAACGTGGAATGGAAAGTGTAGCCTGGCCGTCCTGCCCTGGGATGGGGAAGGTGAAGCCCATGTCTCCCCCCACCCCCACCCCCAGGCCTTTCCCCTCTAGGTGGAGGCTATCTATCAGAGCGTCAAGAAAGTGTCGCTCGACAAAGAAAGGCTGTCTTCCGAAGATGCCAGGCTCTCCGCCGCCTCTCCTGAGAGGTGGCAGGCGGGCAGGCAGAGAAGGGGCAAGCAGCGGCTCCGAGGCCCGACGACTCAATGGGCCCTGAGGAGGAAGGCAGCCAGCGTGGATTCTTGGGCGCAGGGCGCTCGCCCGAGGTTCTAGGCGCCCCAGGCCAGGGTCGTCTCGTGAAGAAGCGGCTGCTGCGCCCGCCGAGCCGTACAGGCAGCGCCCGGGCACTCTCTATTCCCGCCCGACCCTTTCCCGGCCTCGCTTTGTGCTCCAGGCCAGACCCTCTACTGCAGCCCGGGAGCGAGGGTCCCCTTCTCGTCATCGCAGGCGACAGCCTGCAAACAACATGGCCGCCCAGCGTCGGCCGCGGCGCCTCCTCCCCCGGCCCGTAGCGTCGGTGAGGCGGCTGGCTGCGGCCAGGGCCCTAGACCCCACGATCGGTGAAGCGGGGGCGGGGCAAGCGAGGCGGCGGTGCGGACGAGCGGGAGGTGCCTACAGTCGCTTCGGCAGGCCGGGCGCACGCGGAGGCGGCGGGAAGGAGGGGCGGGGGCGCGGCAGTCGGGCGCGCGCGCGAGGCCGCCGGGCGGACGGGGGCGGGGCGGCGGCGGCGGTTGAAAGCGGCGGCCAGAGCCCTCTCGCGGCCGTGGCTGCAGCAGCGCCAACCCCAGCAGCAGCCTGGCGGCCACCGCCGCCTCACACTCCCGCCGCCCGGCCCGACATGAGTGAGGCGGGTCGGGTGCCCTCGCCCGCCGCGTCGCCGGCGGTGGCGACGGCTGCGCCGGAGGAGAAGAGAGGGAAGGAGCCTGAGCGCGAGAAACTGCCGCCCATCGTGTCGGCGGGCGCCGGCGCGACTGCGGTAGGTGCTCGGCGGGGACCGCGAGGCGCCTCGACGGCGGGCGTCGGGGAGAGGGCGGGGGGCGCCGCGAGGCCAGCGTCTCCACTGGGGACCCGAGGAGCTACTTGCCGGTGCAGACCCACCTAGCCGCGCTTTTTCAGGCGGAAATAAAAGAGTTGTGCCTCGTGGACAGCCCCGAACACTTCACGAGCTGCACCTTCCACCCTTGATGTTTTTGGTTCTCTTCTTTTTCTTTCTTTCTTTCTTTTTTTGTTGGCCCCCCCTTTCTATAGGGAAATGCCCTGCATCTTGGATTCGGCATTATCTATTGGATGAGGATAAGATGTCAGCTAGGCGGGAGTGGCTTTTCCATAGCGGTGCTTGCCTGCCATTGAGGCTCGGAGATTTCCCTCTTTTCTTCTCTTTCTTTCCCTCCCTCCTTCAGATTGCACAGACTCAGCGGCGAGGTTCCACTTAATTGTGACCTTTCCGTTGCTGTCAGGGATGTGGGAGGTAGATGCAAGGGTGATGGTTTTATTTTTCATATGGTACGGACATGTGACTTGAGGCGGGGAGACTCTTTTAACCTTTTATTTAATCTCAAATTGTTCAAGCTTGACAGGGATGATTTTTCAAGCTGGATTTTCTTAAGGGTTATTTGGAGAGCGCTCTCAGACGTTTTAAACTATGATGTAATGGGACAGCTCTCCGCCCCCTCCCTGTTTTTACTGGTGGTTTTGACTCTGGTTACTTAGGAGCACAAAGAAATTAACCTCTAATTTTGAAACTTTTATTTGGTATAATATTTAAATACTTTTTGAAAGCTTGTTTTATTAGAGACTGTGATATGTCATGCAGCTATGGGTGGCAAAATAATAAAAGTTTAGTGAATATTATATATTTTCTTTATTCCTGATTGCAATTCATATTTTAATGTTACCCCAAGAATTTACTAAAATAGCTCACTCTTTAAAGTATTAGTATTAAGAATAATGTTTTGATTATATGGGTTTTGTTCAAAAATGTCTAAGGACTGTGATAACTGGAAATTGTTAGAAAAAGCTCTTCAGGTTAAATCAGTACAGCAAATTTTGGACAGTAATAAAATGAGAGTTAAAAGTGCAAGTATGGTTGATTGATAATTGGAGCGAAGGGCTAAGGGATTACTTTGGAAAATCTTTGAAGGAATTGTCACCCAACTGCTGGCAGACCCGATTCCTGTTGCTGGCACCCGAGGTTTTCAGAGCTTATGTAGGAAGTTCTTAACTCACAAATAGGTGGTGTTCCAACAACTCATTTCTAAATCCTTTGTTTAAGATAAGGAATGCATTTATTTATAGAAATAGTTTGGCTTAGGTCCTCAAGCAAGCACCCCCCCCCCCCCGCCAACAAAACCAAGCCAAACCTTGTTTATGTCAGTGAAGATTTGGGATGAAAACTTGCAGAAATTGATACAGTTGGGATTATAGGTCTATGACCAGTTATCTGAAATCCTGGGGCTTTGGCATTCAGAATCTTTCAGATTTAGAAAGGTAATATGGTACATATGCCCTATATTGTGTAATGCTCTCAGTGGGGTTCAGGCCAGTTCCCATAATCAAGCATATTAACAGTGAAATAGATGCATTGTTCATGCTAAATGGAATAAAGTCAGACTATAAGTAGCCTCTTGTCAGTTCAGGTCAAATTTGATTATCAGAGTTCAGGTCAGGTCATGTTTTGCCATGAAATGAGTTTTACACTCTCAGTTTTATGAGCTTGTTGGATTTTAGAATTATAAATAAATATGGATTTGTACTATGAATCAAACAGAAGAATAGAGTTCAAGAAGATTTTTTAAATTTTGAATTAAACTTTGAGAAGACAGGTTAGATTAGAAGAAGATGAGGAAATTCAGAAGGTAATTCCTGGTGCTTTCCAAGGTCTTTCAGATTTGGTAGCATTGTTGTGGTTTTCTTTTAATTGACAGTTTAACGTCAGAATTTATGGCGCTCATTTGAATTGACAGAGGTTTGTCATTAGGTTTTGTGGCAGGAGTTAGAAAGAAGATCAAGAGAGGAGGGTCTTATCAATATGTGTGTTCTTAGAGATTTCCAGAGCTAGAATTGACTGAGCTATAGCATTGAAAACCCAAGTCAAGAAAATATATGTTTGGTTCTTCCAAGGGCAAGAAAGCCAGGAGAGTCTGATGAAGACTTGAGTTCACCAGTGGGTGAGGAAAGTCATGATGTATGGGGCAGGGAAAGACAGTTTGTGACCTGTTCAGTTTATCACCCTCCTTGTGGATTAAATCGAACTCCTGGGGCTTGCCATCAATAACTTTTTCTTTGATCCTTTTTCAGTGATTCTTCTTTTTGCCCCCAGTTAATGTCTCTCTCTATCTAGATTGACTTTATGACTTAATTCAAGTGGCCCTACAATTGTGACTTTCCCCAAAATCATTGTATCACATTCATGAAAGTGTGAAAGCAGTTTAAAGTGACGGCTCACTAAAATAAATAGACCAGGGTGGGGGTGGGGGTTGTGAAATGAAACGGGGTAGGGCTTCGGTGGCTGGGGGATTTTGGGTGGAGTCGAGGGGTCACTGGTGGACGCTCTTGTGCACTATATAGATAGCACTTTTTAGGTTTTGGTGTTTTGGAGTGGCTAGAGGCAAATGCCTGAAATTGTCAGGCTCCAGCCAGGTGGCCTTGACTCTTGAAGACGATTGTATAGCAGTGTGGCTTGAGGGGGGTGGCAGTTTGATTGTGGAGACCTTGTGGATCGCGCTCCCTTTATGCAGTGTGTGGATGCATGAGTGGAAGAATGGGGACAAAGACTGAATGAAAAATGGGGTGGGATGGGGGGACAACTTGAGTGTTCTTTTTTACTTTTATTTCTTATTCTTTCTGGTGTAAGGAAAGGGGTCAAAAATAGATTGGGGTGATGAAGTCATAACTATATGATGATACTGTGAACAGTTGTACACCATAGATGATTGTATGGTATGTGAATATATCTCAATAAAATTGAATTTAATTAAAAAAAAAGATAGGCCAGATTATAGTGATCCTAAATAAGGTTGAAGAGTTTTGACTATACCCTGGAGATTTAAAGAAAGATGCAGGGGTGGAGGAGAGGGTGCTGGAAAGAGAAGCTCTAATGTGATTGATCCTAAGGCCACCTAAGTATGAGGAAAGTCCATTCTAGCCAGGAGTTACCTATCAATATGTTTTCAAACATGACTGAACCCCCGAGTTACCTTGGTAGCATGTTAAAGTCCTGATTCCACCCCTCACCTTAGAGCACTGGTTTTCAACCTTTGATTCATACCTGGGGAACTTTCAAAGCTATCAGTGTCCCGGCACTAATGCAGGTCAATTAAATCAGAATTTCTGGGGACAGGGATCAGACATTGGTGTTTTGTTTTGTTTTAATTCTCCAGGTTTAGCCAAGGTTGAAAACTGACACTCTATATACTGAATTAGAAGCTCCATGTGTGAGGTTCAGGAATCTGTATTTTTAATTACATTCCCCCAAGTGTAGTTTTTGGAGCAGCATTTGAAATGGACAGGGGAAAGGTATGAATTAGATGATGAAGCACAGAAGAAATCAGGTGTGGTAGGGAATTGATAAGAATTGCAGTTAAAGTGGTTCTAGTTAGGGATGCTTAAGAGGTTAAGATAGAGCCCTCAGAGGTCTATCAGTTTTGGGGTTTGACCTTGCTGTTTTGGAGACGGTGTGTCAGTAGAATCAAGAAGAATAAAGAATATAAAGTAGTGTATGGATATGAAGGACTGATGATATGAATATTGAATTTACTGAGGTTGATGGATTGGAATGGAGGAGAAGGATGTTATAAATTAATTGCAAATGTAATTCAGTCGTTAGAAAATAAGTGGTGAATGAGGAAGGAAAAATGGTCAAAAGGAGGGTCAGAAATTAGAGTGGCAAATGATGGTGTTTGTTTACTTAAGCATTTAAATCAGGTGAATCTTTATGGGTTAGACTAGCAAGGATTGTAGAGGGTTCAAGAAAAAGCTAGATTTTACTTAGGTGAAGGGAAATGGAAGAAATCAGATTACAGTTGGAAAGAGAAGTTTGTCTACAGTGAAGATAAGGGAACTTGTCAAGTGGATGTAAGGTGAGAAGAGCTTGAAGGAAAACATAAGATGTGTAGGGATAGTGTAAGTTTGAGGAGTTCATCTGAAGGCAGCATAAGTGGGGTTGATAGATTCTCTGGACCAAAATTATTGAACATCTATTCTGTTTAGCTTTGTTTTAGATACTATAGAAAATACAAAGACAAGGTTAAAAAAATGGTTCTTGCCTCAGGGTATGCATGGCAAAACACATGAAAACATAACAAAGCAAAACAGTATGTAAAAGCCACAATGAACCATAGAAATAATTTGCACTATAGGAAATCAGAAAAAGGAGATCAATGTGTGCAGAACTGTGAAGAAAGGCCTTAAAGTAAAGGTAATTATTTTAGTTGGCTGGCCATTGAAAGATGGTAGGATTTGGATGGGCAGAAGAAAGTGGAAAAAGTAATCCAGTGGGGAAAACAACATGAGCAAGGCTTAAAGGGAAGAATTAGGGAGTAATAAAGCTAGCTCAATAGACGCATGCTGTGAACTCGTGGGAGATAAAATTGCATGGCGGGTGAAAGTAGATCACTAGGCAGAGAAGTTTGGACTTTATTCTGTGGTTAGTGGGAAGCCATTGGAGTTTCTTAAATAGAGGAACTGCATAATGAAATCAGTGGAGTGTATAGTTAGACTGGAGCAGGGAGGAGGAAGAGAATGAGGGAAATGAGGGAAGGAGCTTTGTAGTTCATGCTTGAGGTAGAGTGCATCCACTGGGCTAATGGCCATGGGATAAAGTGTAAGGCATGGAAGAAAAAGTAGAAAACAGGAAAGGAGAAGGAAGATTATAAAGCAAAAAGATTCTAAGGTTTCTAGATGAGGTCTCTTAAAAAATATTTACATAAAACGGCATTCCAGTCCATACCAATCCAGATACTCTTGAGTGTATTTGTCTGTGTGAACTTATATAAACTGCCCAGTTAGGTGTTTGAAACAATCTTATATATGGAAAATCATGTGCTCTTTGCCCTTTATACTCTAAATAAGAAGAGTGTTAGTTTGCCAGGGCTGCTGTAACAGATGTTTACCTTAAGCAACAGGATTTTATTTTCCCACACTTTTGGAGGCTAGAAGTCCAAAATCAAGGCATCACCGAAGTTTTTAGTGTTCTGGTAGTGGTTTGAGTGCCTACACTGGGCTAAGCATTTTCTTTTTATTCCCTCACACACGATCACACAACAATCCTGTAAGGAAGATTATTGTTCCCGTTTCACAGAAAGAATCTGATAGTTAGAGAGTTTATATGTACCTTGCCAAAGGATAAAATTGCTAGTAATGGCCATAGCTTGGTTTAAAATTGAGATGTTTCTTATTCAAAAACCTATGTTCTTCCCCTTATTCCATACACTCTGTAGCTATGGTCATAAATATAGGGGCCATGTGATATAGTGTAAAGAATCTGCACCTAAAGCAATATTTCTGTTTTAGAAAAGAGGATGTGGTCCGGTGACAAATTTGTTCAAAAATTTGTTATCAGAGATAGAACTTATTATGAGAGAGCAAGATAGGATATCTGATAATTTGTATTTTAATATTATGGTATGAATATATCATTAAATTCTGTGGACTTCATGCTTTCCTTCACATCCTTCTATATCAAGCTTCAGGCCCTGTAGAATTTGCCTTTTTCAATCCATATCCCTTGCCAGCACACATTCACACACAGTCTCACACACACTCATTAAATTAAGAGATAGCATGCACTCTCTGAACTCTCTAGGATTGTTGTATGTCTAATTTTGTGTGAAGTTTTTGAAGAGGAAAAGAAATAGCTTAAAAAGGGGGTACAGCTAGTATTGCCATAGTAGCAGCTTTTTGCATCATGCTTGTAAATTAACTTGCTTATTTTTAGTTAGAGTTGAGTAAGAGAGAACAGAGAGCTCGACAGAAGATGAGTGAGGAAATAGGTGGAGCTGAGAATGCTCTGGAAAGCTTTGATTTCCTTTTTCTCCTGTTTTTATTTTTCCTAGTATTATATTCGACTCTACAAGTATAGGATCCTTTCTTGTGTTATAAATTATTACACTACTGAGCCTTGCTTATATGAATCACTGGTTGTTATTTAAGTTGTTATTTGTAACTTGGATAATTTTCTATGTAACGTTTGACCTGGTGCTTTTGCTTTTAGTAAGCAGTCAAAAAAAAATTTTTTTTTTGGTGAATGCAACCAGATGAATAAGGATACATGCTTTATTTTAGGAACACACAATCTATTGCTAAAACATTCATCTTTGGACAGGAAAAATAAATTTCAGTGAGGTATGGCCAAAGGTATACAGATTGCCTTTGTCCCCACACAGACAATTCAGGTTTTATTCATTCAGCATGTTTTATGTTTTATCTAGTAGAGTATTTTATAAAACTTTTCAATTTGCTACTTTCCCAGAAAATCCCCTCTTCCACAATGGTGCAAGGCAAATATTCTGTTCTACTTCTTGAGAGTGTGTGTTGGGTTGGATCTACTTAAGGAAGTATGTTTTCATCTATCTAGATCAGAGTGGTACAATAGAAATATAATGCAAGCCACATATGTGATTTAAATTTTTATAATAGATGAAAAAGAATAAAAAGAAAGAGGTAAAATTAATTTTGGTAATGTATTTTGCTTAATCTAAAATATCCAGAAAATTATTATTTCAGCAATTATTCAATATAAATACTTACTGAGATATTTTACCTCTTTTTTTATACTAAGTCTGAAAACTGTATTTTATACTTACTCCACATTTCACTTTGGACTAGCCACAATACAAATGCTCAATAGCCACATGTGGTAATGGCTGAATTAGTGCAGATTTAGATGATGTCTTGTTCTCTCAAGATTTCTTAAAATCCTGTATTTGTTCATTCTTAGTGCTAATTGCTGTTTATCCCTACTGCAGCAGTTCTCAAAATGTGGTCCTTCTCGCTTTTTTAGGGATCTGTAATATCAAAATTACTTTCATCATGATAACTAAGATGTTATTTGTCTTGTTCATACTCATTCTCTCATGATTGTACAGTGGAGTTTCCCAGGAGCTATATGACACGTGACATTGCAACAGATTGAATGCGGAAGCAGATATGAGAGTCCGTCTATATTCTGTTAAGACATTGAAGACATTTTGCGACGTGTAAAATGATGTAATTCTTCTTTTTTTTTGGTTTTGGAAAATATAGTTATTTTTCATAAAAATGTTATTTTTGTTAACAAGAAATGGGTTTATTGTTAAAGAAATTAATACATACTTCAATTTTTTCAGTTTTAATTTCTAATACAATACATATCGATAGATAGAACCCACAATACAAAAGTTCTTTGAAATTCTCAGTGACTTTTAAGAATGAGACCAGAAAGTTAGAGGACCACTGCCCTAATGTATGTTGAATTTTCTTTGTACTATTAACATTAACGCTTTTTAAACCTGGCATTATTGATAACAGGTGTTCTACATAAGTGAGTTTTCCAAATAACCAAGTGTTACTGAATACTGGAAAATGCCCAGTCATTATTTATTGTATGGAGCATTTTCTAAAATGCGTTACGTGTGTCTCTTCTCAAGTAGAAGATACTGAACATAATTCACATTTCTTAATGGCTCAAGCCCATCATTATGAACATCCATGATGTACTATCATATCCAACACTATGTATGTCTGCTTTTTAGTTTACCTCTCTTTTTAATCATTACTAGGCCATCATCAACTACTACCTCTCCCCACCCCTTCTAGATTGCTATTTCTTTTGTTTTATGGGATGAGAAACCAGATACTCCATTTATGGGACTTCTGGACTCAAATGGATACAACATCCATACTCAAGCTTAATAATAATCTGGAATAAAGTAAGCGTGGGTTTCAGTTTCTCTCCTGTGGAGTGGAGTGATAGCTTTTCTGCTGAAGCCTTGGGTCACTTATTTAAGAGGCTTTTGTCTTCTTTTAGCTACATTTTGGAAGATTAAATTGGCAATGGAGTGTTCCTGAATATAGTTACTTTAAATTCTAACTTTCCCTATTTCAGTGACTTATTTAGAACCTTTCTGTTCATACACCATGTAATTCTACCATGTTGGAAGATACTGCTTATTACTTGCTAAGTTATAGGCTATCATTATCAGTGTAACAAAGACCTGCAAGCTGGGTCAAGACTTTGATTTCTGAGTGGCTGGAAATGGCTAACAGCTGAGCAGTCCGTAAGTGTGATTGGAAGTCCTGAAGAGAATTATCCAGGATCATGCTAGTGTATGGATGAAGGTGTCTTAGGTGTTTCAGAAGGTCATCAGCTATTTTAAAGGGTGGCATGGTACTGTTATTTGGAAAACTGAAGGCAATTGGAGATTTATACATCCAGCCTATCATACAGACAAGAATTTTCACAATCGATAGAGATCTGAAAACTGTTAATGAATTATCTTCCAAGCTGTGAAGCACTGATCATTAATGAAATGAACATGTCCTTTGGAAAGGAGATCTCTTCACAGTTTTGCATCCAGAGCAGACCAAATCAAAGAGCTCTCCATTGAGTCCATCTACCCATGCATTTGTAGCGTGTACTGTTCAATACATAAAAGTTAATGGCAATCTGACCTATCTAAATTGATACCTAGAATGCTACATTAATTTCCAATTGATATAGTTTTAAAAGCAAGCATTTCAATCCTGTTTGTAAATCTAGTAGTTTAACATTTATGAATAATGAATTTTGTTGACATAGAAAATCTGTTTAAAATATTTTAATTCAGAGATGCTATGATAGTGAGATATTATGGTTATTAAGTATATCATGATGGAATAGAATCTGCAGTTATTCCTTTGCCAAAGATTGGGTTAGAATGTGAACAAAATTATTTTATATCCTAAGGTAGCTTTTGGGAGATAAAGGATGATCAAAATAAATTTTACCAGAATTTTTAGTATTATAGAACTGATACTCAGTATAAAAGCTATAATGTAAAAATATGAATATTCTTATTGTTATTTGATAGAAAAATTATGTGACAAAATCAGGACTTTAACTCAAATACAATCTTTTCCTTAGTAAAGGTTTAAGGTAGAAACTCACATTCAAATAGCAGAATTTAAAATAAAGTTGAAAACATTTAACTATGAAGAGGAGAATAAGTACTCAAATAGTTGCCTATTTAAATTTTTTTAGATAATTTTATATTATGATCTTACATGTAATCTGTAAGAGGTCCATATTAAGTACTTGTGAAATATTATCATTGATTAATTATTGTAATTACTACATAAACTTTTTCTGCTGTTTGCAGTGTTTATTAAACTCATGGTCAGCCTCTACTGGAAGATTCGTCTCCATTTTTTATTATACCAGATTGAAGTATTTTGTTTTTGTTTTTTTAACCTTCAATGAATTCTTGAAGTGTTCCCTACTTTTACTTATCTTCAACGTACAACAGCTGGTTGGGTATCCTGCTACTATCTATTTATCGCACAAATCTAGCCCACTCTTTATAGGCTGGCCACATTCCAGGACCTCATCTTTAGTGTCTGCTTCTAGTAGGACTCATAGATAACATTTCTAAAACATGAGGAAACCAGATATAATATCTATGATGGGTCCAGGTCTAAGAAGGAGTGTAATGTCTCTACCCTTTAATTTAGTCTATAGTTTGATGCCATATTAATGCTCTATGGCTTCTTCATTGGATTCTCTAATTTTCAGCTAATGATTTTACCGTGGCACAACATGCTACCTATTTTTTTCATGGAAATCTTAGGTTACGTGTTAGATTTATCTTGGGCAAGCTGGTATGGGGCAACGGCTGTTTTTAGCATTTGCTTTTATTGATATTTAGTGCTGTGTCAATCTATAAAACTGTCCATGATTAATTTCATGTCATTTTAAGTATAAACTATTAAGAGCACGTCTTACAACAAAAGACTTCTTAGTAGACCAAGGATCCTTTTTAATGTTTAAGGTTTTTTATTGCGAGAAACAGAAATTCAGGCCATTTGTGCTCCTTTTTTGTGTTAGAGAAGTTGTAGGTTTACAGAAAAATCATGCATGAAATACAGAGTTCCCATGTAGCACCCTATTATTAACAGCTTGCATTAGTGTGATACATGTTACAATTCACGAAAGAACATTTTTATATTGTATTGTTAACTGTAGTCCATCGTTCACTCTTTATATTGTATGGTTCTTTTTTTTTTAAATTTTTCATTTATGCTCTTTATGGGACTAGGGGATTTATTGGAATGATTCACATAAATAACAACCTGAAAGCAGGCCAGGAACAGAGACTGGCTGCTTTCTGTGACTCTGATATTCTCTCACTCTTTTTTGGCCAGTCTCCTTCATATTTCTCAGTCTAAAATATAAAAAGACCTGATTTGATTGGCTTATTATGAAGCATCAATGTCTTTTGCACCAAGCCACCTAATGTTTGGTCACCCAGACTACATATAGTCTCCCTTTGAGTTGAGTGCCTATCCCTGCTCTAATCCGTGGCCGTTCCTGCACAAAGAGTAACAGTGGTGCTGTGAGTGGGGCGGTTTAAATAGAAGTTAACATTGGATTTGGCAGCAATGATTGCATGTTCAATATACTTTCCCTCAAACCTTTATTCCCTTCAGTAAACCATCTAGATAGACAATCCCTGCTCATTGCATTCATTTCCAAACTTCCCATTCATTCATCAATCCATTTTATATAGTTTCTACTGAATCTGTTGTCTTCATTCTCCTGAATCTGTTCTCTTTGAGGACCCCAGGAATTCATGCTTGTTCATTCTAGTAGGCACTGTTTAGGCTTAACCATTCTTCGTCATTTAGCATTGTTAACCATTTATAGATATAAATATATTTAACATTTATAACATACATATGCTATAGATACACACATGTTATATATGTTAATCTATGTTATATATAACATACATATAGATAACATCCATTTGTTATATAACATACATATCACACACTATATATATAAACACTATCTTCCCCTAGTTTTTAACCCCTCACATGGATTTCTTATCTCTTTGCTTATTCATTCTTTTTTTTTTTTTTTTTTTTTTTTTGGTTAGGGAAGTTATAGGTTTACAGAAATAACATGCATAAAATATATAAAATACAGAATTCCCATATACCACCCTATTATTAACACCTTGCATCAGTGGGTTACATGTTATAATTCATGGAAGAACATTTTCATAAATGTACTATTAATTATAGTCGATCATTTACAGTTCTTTATGTTGTACATTTCTATGTATTTTCTTTTAATTTTTATTCTAGTAACACATATACAATCTAAAATTTCCCCTTTTAACCACATTCACATATATAATTCAGTGCTGTTAATTACTTTCACAATATTGTGCTACCATTACCAGCATCTGTTACCAAAGCTTTACAATATACCCCAATAGAAATTCTGTACTATTTAAGCATTAACTCCCTATTCCCTACACCCAACCCAGCCCCTTGTAACCTATATTCTAGTTTCTGACTCTATAATAGTTTGCTTATTCTAATTATTTCATATCAGCAAGATCATACAATATTTGTCGTTTTGTGCCTTGCTTATTTCAAGGTTCATCCATATTGTCGCATGAATCAGAACTTCATTCCTTTTTAATGCTGAATAATATTCCATTGTATGTATATATCACATTTTGTTTATCCATTCATCAGTTCATGGACATTTGGGTAGCTTCCATCCTTTGGCAGTTGTGAATAATGCTGCTATGAACATTGGTGTGCAAATATCTGTTGAATCCCTGCTTTCAGTTCTTTTGAGTATATACTTAGTAGTGGGATTGCTGGGCCATGTGGTAAATCTGTACTTAACCTTCTGAGGAATTACCAAACTGTCTTCCATAGCAGTCGCACCATCTTACATTCACATCAGCAATCAATCAGTGTTCCTGATTCTCCACATTATCTCCAACACTTGTAATTTTCTGTTTTTTTTTTTTTTTTTTTAAATAGTAGCCATTCTAATGGGTGGGAGATGGTATATATTATGGTTTTGATTTGCATTTCACTAATAGCTAATGATATTGAGCATCTTTTATGTGCTTTTTAGCCATTTGTATATCCTTTTTGGAGAAATGTCTGTTCAAGTCTTATGCCCATTCAAAAGTTGGGTTATTTGTCTTTTTATTGTTGAGTTGTAGGATTTCTTTATACATTCTGGATATTAAACCCTTCTTGGATATGTGTTTCCAAATATTTTCTCCCATTAAGTATGTTGTCTTTACTTTCGTGATAAAGTCCTTTGATGCACAATTTTTTTTTTATGATGGAAGATTTTGATGACTGATTCAATCTTTTTACTTGTAATTGGTCTGTTGTGTTCTTTTATTCTTTTAGAGTCAGTTTAGGTTGTTCGTGTGTTTCTAGGAATTCGTCCATTTCACCTAGGTTGTCTAATTTGTTGGCATACAGTTCATACTATCTTCTTATGAACCTTTTTATTTCTGTGGGATCAGTATAACGTCTCCCTTCTCACTTCTGATTTTCATCTTTTTTTCTCTTTCGGTCTAGCTAACGGGTTGTCAATTTTATTGATGTTTTCAAAGAAATAACTTTTGGTTTTGTTGATGCTTGCTAGTGTTTTTTAAATTCTCTGTTTCATTTATTTCCGCTTTAATCTTTGTTCTTTCTTTCTACATTTTTTGGGTTTAGTTTGCTGATCTTTTTCTAGTTCCTCCAGGTATGCAGTTAGTTCTTTGATTTTAGCTTGTTCTTTTTTTTTAAATGTAGACATTTAGTACAGTAAATTTGCCTCTCAGCACTGCCTTTGCTGTATCCCATAAGTTTTGATAAGTTGTGTTCTCTTTTTCCTTTGTCGCAAGATATTTACTTATCTCCCCTGTAATTTCTTCTTTAACCCATTGATCATTTAAGAGTGTGTTATTTAACTTTCATATATAGTAGGACCTCATTTTTGGTGAAATCAACACATGCAAATTCAGGTATACCTGATTGGCAGTCAGAAAAAATAAAGGCAGAGAGAGAGAATTAAAATTTTTAAAAATTGTTTCTATAATTAATTTGTTTACTTATTGTTACTTGAGTATTTATCTGCCGTATTTATTTTAAAAAAAGTGTAATAGGTATGTTCGTATAAGAAATACTTACTGAATGATGGGGTTTGCTATTATGAGCACCCTATATTGAGCCCTGGAGCATGGCAGCAGTGGGGCCAGTGCATGGAAGAGGCAGGGCAGAATGCTGACCCAGGGTCTCCAGGCAGTGCTGCCAGCTTGCCGCAAAAGGCTCATTCCTGGCCTCCCTTTGGCCGCCTCCAGATTTTTTCCTCTGGGGAGAGTGGGGAGAGACCTAGGATTGGGGCAGGCTGCTGGGGAGAGGGGGAGGGAGGGTAGAGAGAGAAGCAGGGGGGGGTGGAATTTCAACATACGCAAAGAGTCTTGGAACATATTAGTTGCATAAAATGAGGTCCTACTGTATTTTTGGTTTCCTAGATCTCTGCCTGTTATTGATTTCCAGCTTCATTCCACTGTGGTCAGAGATGGTGTCTTGCATAATTTCAGTCTTTTTAAATTGATTGAGACTTGTTTTTGTGACCCAACATGTGATCTATCTTGGAGAATGATCCATGTGCACATGAGAAGAACATATATCCTCCTGTTTGGGGGTGCAATGTTCTGTATGTGTCTGCTAAGTCTAGTTGATTTAATGTATTATTCAAGTTCTCTGTATCCTTATTGACCTTCTGTCTAGATGTTCTATTTATTGATGAGTGTGGTGTATTGAAGTCTCCAACAATTATTGCAGCGGTGTCTTTTTCTCCTTTCAGTTTTGCCATTGTTTGCCTCATGTGTTTTGGGACACTGTTGATTAGGTACATAAATATTTATGATAATTGCTTCTTTTTGGTGGATTGCCCCTTTTATTAATATATAGTGTCCTTCTTTGTGTCTTATAACAGCTTTTGATGTAAAGTCTATTTTGTCTGATATTGGTATAGCTAGCCCACCTCTTTTTTGATTACTATTTCCATGAATTATCTTTTTCCATGCTTTCACTTTGAATCTATTTGTGTCTTTGGGTCTAAGGAGAGTCTCTTGTAAGCACCATATAGTTGGATGGTGTTTTATTTTTTTAATCCAATTGGCAATCTGTGTCTTTTGATTTAGAAGTTTAATCCCTTACTATTCACTGTTAATACTGTAAAGACAGTATTTCAGCCATTTTGTTCTTTGGTTTTTATTTTTTATTTTTTAATGCAATTTTATTGAGATATAGTCACATAACATACAATCATTCAAAGTGTACAATCAGTTGTTAACAGTATTGTCATATAGTTGTGCATTTATCACCACAAAGTTTGAACATTTTCATTATCCAAAAATTAAAATAAAGATTAAAATAAAAAAGAACATCCCAAACATCGCATTCCCTTCATCCCCTCCAATGTTCATTTACTTTTTTTTTTCTGGCCAATTCATTTTTGATAAGACAGCAAAGTCCACTCAATTGGGAAAGAGTAATCTCTTCAACACATGGTACTAGGATAACTGGATATCCATATGCCAAAAAAAAAAAAAAAAAAAAAAGAATGAGGACTCCTCTCTCACACCATACACAAAAATTGACTCAAAATGGATCAAAGACCTAAATATAAAAACCAGGACTATCAAACTCCAGAAAAAACATATAGGGAAATATCTTCAGGATCTTGTGTTAGACAATGGTTTTGTAGACTTTACACTTAAACCACAAGCACCAAAAGAAAAAAATAGTTAAATGGGACCTCATCAAAATCAAAAACTTTTATGCTTCAAAAGGTTTATCATGAAAGTGAAAAAAGAACCTACTCAATGGGAGAAAATATTTGGAAACTACATATGCAGTAAGGGTTTAATATCCAGCATATATAAAGAAATCCTACAACTCAACAATAAAAAGATAAACAAATCAATTAAAAAATGAGCAAAAGACTTGAACAGACATTTCTCCAAAGGGGATACACAAATGACCAAAACCACATGAAAAGATGCTCAATATCATTAGCTTCTAGGGCATGCAAATCAGAACCGCAATGAGATACCATCTCACATCGATGAGAATGGCTACTAGTTAAAAACAAGGAAATTATAAGTGTTGGGAGGATGTGGAGAAATAGGAACACTCAATCATTGCCCATGGAAATGTAAAATGATGCAGCTGCTGTGGAAGACAGTTTGACAGTTCCTCAGAAAGCTAGGTATAGAATTACCTTGTGACCTGGCAGGGACTTGAACAGATATTTGTGCACTGATGTTCGTAACGGCATCATTCACATTGCCAAAAGATGGAAGCAACCCAAGTGTCCATCAACTGATGAATGGGTATACAAAATGTGGTATATACATATAATGGAACACCAATCAGCATTAAAAAAGAATAAAGTTCTGATGCATGCAAGAACATGGATGAACCTTGAAGATGTCAGGTTGTGTGAAATAAGCCAGTCACAAAAGTACAAATACTTTATGATCTTGCTGATATGAAATAATTAGAATAAGCAAACTCATGGAATCAGAATCTAGAATACAGGTTACCACGGGCTAGGTTGGAGGTAGGGAATGGGGAGTTAATGCTTAAATTGTACAAAGTTTCTCTCTGGGTCTATTGTAAAATTTTGGTAATAGGTGGTGGTGATGGTAACACAAAATTGCAAATGTAATTAATAGTACTGAATTGTAAATGTAAAAGGGGGGAATTTTAGGCCATACATTGTTATTTGAATAAAAATTAAAAGAAAAAAATCATCTAGGACCACGTTAACCACAGGGCAATAAAATCACAGTTTAACAAAGAGAGAGAAAAAAAAGGATGGTTTAAAATCTATGTCCATGGAAATAAGGAAGGTGGGGCACTGCACTTTTAATCTAGTTAAGGAGAAATCAGTTAAAATGGAAATTACAAATCATTGCAAAATGAAAAGCAGTAAGAGCTCTACATATCAAAACCAGTGGGGTGTAGCCAAAGCTAGTACTCAGTGGAAAATGCATGGCCTTAAATGCATTTATTAGAAATCAGAATTGAAAACAAAAGAAACCAAGCTTTCAAGAATCTAGGTGAAAGCACACAAAATAAGCTCAAAAGTAAAAGGAAGTAATTAATAAAGTCAGAAATCAGTGAAAGAAAATACAAAAAATAGAGTTGAGTGATACTCAAAAAACGGCTTCCTTGCAATGACCAACAAATTAAACAAATGTTCTTTCTAATAAAGAAAAAGAGAGGGGAGACATAAATAATGACAGGAATAAGCTTCAGCTCCAGATTAGATTTTTTAGCAAATTTTCAAAACAGAAACATAATTATTTGGTAGGCAATCATAAATTACCAAAATTGCGTAAGAAAAAGTATAGGAGTAGTATGGACCAACAGCCATAGAAGAAAGTGGAAGGGTCAAAGATTTATCTTTCATATTTGTTGCAGGCAGCCTCTAAAATGGCCCATAATAGCACTTACTGGTATTCACACCCTTGTATAATCTCCTCCCTTTGAGGGTGGCTGGACTAGCAACTCGCCTCTTCTAGCCAGTGGACTGCAGCAAGAGTGATGGGATATTACTTTCAAGGTTAGGTTACAAAACAGACAGTCACTCCTGTTTTGGTACATGACTCTCTCCCTTAGTGAAGCCAGTTGCGAAGTTGTGAGCTGCCCCGGAGAGAGTTCCATGTGTCAAGGAACTGAGGGGGCTTCTGGCCAACAGCCCATGAAGAACTGAGGTCTTGAGTCAGACAACCCACAGGAAACTGCATCTTGACAACAGCCACAAGTGAGGTTGGAAATGTATCCTACCCCTAGATAGACCTAAGATGACTGAAATCCCAGCCAACACCTTGATTGCAGCCTGTGAGAGATACATGCTTTGTTTCTTGAGCTACAGAAATTATGAGGTAATAAATGTTTGTTGTTTTAAACCATTGTTTTGGGGGTAATTTGTTACACAGCAATATATAACTAATACAAAAATAGGTCCCAGGCCTAGATGATTTTCTATATTATGTTAACACTTCCTAAGCATAGAAAAAGATGGATGGCTATTCACCTCGCTTTTGGAAGTTAGTCAAACCCTCATACCAAAGGTGGAAAAGAATAGGATATATAAAGAAGATGATGAGCTAATCAGTTTACAAACACCAAAGAAAAAGTCATAAACAAACATTTAACAAGTGAAATCTGACAACATGGTAATTGAATACTGAATTGTATCCATGTAGAATTAACTTCCAAGAAAGCAGTATTTTAAAAAATATATATTTGTTACTTATTTATGTACTAGGCTCTGTCATAGGTGCTTTACATGTATTTAGTGGTTTAACCTGCATAATAACCTAATGAGGTAGCAGCTACTGTTTAAACCCGATTATATATTCGATGAGACTGAGGGGGAGAAATTACACAAGTCTCAGCATTACCCTGATGATAAAACCAGATGAAGACATTACAAGAAAGGAAAACTACAAACGAATATCTCTTATGAATATAGACGCTTAAATTCTCAACAAAATATTAGCAAAACAAATCCAATAATATATTACTGAACCTTTCTCCATATCTCTTCTTTCTTTGTTTCTCTGTTGGTAGGGCTCCTTTTAGTATCTGAAGTAGGGGAGTCTTTTGTTAGCAAATTCTCTAAGCATTTGTTTGTCTGTGAATGATTTAAGCTCTCCCTCAAATTTGAAGGAGAGCTTTGCTGGATAAAGTATTCTTGGTTGGAAATTTTTCTCTCTCAGAATTTTAAATATGTCGTGCCACTGCCTTCTCGCTTCCGTGGTGGCCGCTGAATAGTCACTACTTAGTCTTATGTTGTTTCCTTTGTATGTGGTGAATTGCTTTTCTCTTGCTGCTTTCAGAAATTACTCCTTCTCTTCAGTATTTGACAGTCTGATCAGAATATGTCTTGGAGTGGGTTTATTTGGATTTATTCTATTTGGAGTTCACTGGGCATTTATGCTTTGTGTATTTATATTGTGTAGAAGGTTTGGGAAGTTTTCCCCAACAATTTCTTTGAATACTCTTTCTAGACCTTTGCCCTTCTCTTCCCCTTCTGGGACACCAATAAAATAAATTTGGACGTTTTATTTTATCTATCGTATCCCTGTGATCCATTTCGATTTTTTCTATTTTTTTCCCCCATTCTTTCTTTTGTTCTTTCATTTTCCGTTTTGTCCTCCTCCAGATCACTGATTCGTTGTTCAGCTTCTTCTAGTCTTGTACTATGAGTATCCAGAATCTTTTTAATTTGGTCAACAGTTTCTTTTATTTCCATAAGATCATCTATTTTTTTTTTATTTACTCTTGCAGTTTCTTCTTTATGCTCTTCTAGGGTCTTCTTCATGTCCTTTATATCCTGAGCCATGCTCTTGTTGTCTTTAGTTCTTTGATTAATTGCTCCAAGTACTGCGTCTCCTCTGATCTTTTTTTTCTTTAAATTTTTATTGAGATTGTTCACATACCATACAATTTTCCAAAGATCCAAAATGTACAATCACTTGCCCCTGGTACCCTCATACAGTTGTGCATACAGCACCACAGTTAATTTTTGTTCAATTTTTAGAATCTTTTCATTACTCCAGACAAGAAATACAGCAAAAGACGAAAGAAGAGAGAAAAGGAAACTTGAATCCTCCCATATCCCTAAGCAGCCCCCCTCAATTGTTGACTCATAGTGTTGGTATAGTACATTTGTTACTGTTTATGAAAGAATGTTGAAATACTACTAACTGTAGTATATAGTTTGCAATAGATATATATTTTTTCCCTATATGCCCCTCTATTATTAACTTCTAGTTGTAGTGTCATACATTTGTTCTGGTGCATGGAAGAGATTTCTAGTATTTGTACAATTAATCATGGACATTGCCCACCATAGGATTCAGTTTTATACATTCCCATCTTTTGACTTCTAACTTTCCTTTTGGTGATATATATGACTCTGAGCTTCCCCTTTCCACCTCATTCACACACCATTCAGCACTGTTAGTTATTCTCACATCTTGCTACCGACACCTCTGTTCGTTTCCAAACATTTAAGTTTATCCTAGTTGAACATTCTGCTCGTACTAAGCAACTGCTCCCCATTCTTTAGCCTCATCCTATATCTTGGTACCTTGTATTTTGTGTCTATGAGTTTACATATTATAATTAGTTCCTATCAGTGAGACCCTGCAATAATTGTCCTTATGTGTCTGGCTTATTTCACTTGGTATATTGCCCTCGAAGTTTTGTCATTAACCCATTTTTTTTTTTTTTTAGGATGGTTTTGTTCACATGCCATACATTCCATCCTAAGTAAACAATCACTGGTTCTGTGTATGGTCATATATTTATGTGTTCACCACCTTCACCACTATCTATATAAGGGCATCTACATTTCTTCCAGAAGGCAGGAGGGAGAGTCAAAGAAGGTAGAGAAGCAAAAGAAAAAGAAAAAAGAAAGAGGAAAAAAAATGACAGCTAGGAAGCAGCAAAAGGAAAGATAATCTTAAATCAAAGTAGAGTGAAGAGTCAGACAACACCACAAATGTCAAGTGTCTAACGTGCCTCCCCATCCCCCATTCTTATCTGCATTTACCTTGGTATATTCCCTTTGTCACATTAAAGGAAGCATGATACAATGGTTCTGTTAGTTACAGTCTCTAGTTTATGCTGATTGCATCCCTCCCCCAATGCCTCCCCATTTTTAACACCTTGAAGGTTGACATTTGCTTGTTCTCCCTCATGAAGGAACATATTTGTACATTTTATCACAATTGTTGAACACTCTAGATTCACCGAGTTACACAGTCCCAGTCTTTGTCTTTCCTCCTTTCTTTTGATGTCTCACATGTTCCCAACCTTCCTCTCTGTACCGTATTCATAGTTACCTTTGTTCAGTGTACTTACATTGCTGTGCTACCACCTCCCAAAATTGTGTTCCAAACCACTCACTCCTATCTTCTCCTATCACTCTGTAGTGCTCCCTTTAGTATTTCCTGTAGAGCAGGTGTCTTGTTCACAAAGTCTCTCATTGTCTGTTTGCCGGAAAATATTTTGAGATCTCCCTCATATTTGAAGGACAGCTTTGCTGGATATAGGATTCTTGGTTGGTGGTTTTTCTCTTTCAGTATCTTAAATATATCACACCACTTCCTTCTTGCCTCCATGGTTTCTGCTGAGAGAGCTGCGCATAGTCTTATTAAGCTTCCTTTGTATGTAATGGATTGCTTTTCTCTTGCTGCTTTCAGGATTATCTCTTTGTCTTTGACATTTGATAATCTGATTATTAAGTGTCTTGGCATAGGCCTATTCAGATCTATTTTGTTTGGGAGACGTTGCTCGTATTTTTTCATTCTTTTCTCCATCTGCTCCTTTGCGTATAGGCTTTCAGGTGTTTTGTTCTCCAGTTCCTGAGTGTTTTCTTCTGCCTCTTGAGATCTGCTGTTGTATGTTTCCATTGGGTCTTTCTTCTCTTTTGTTGTGCCTTTCATTTCCATAGATTCTGCTAGTTGTTTTTTTGAACTTTCAGTTTCTGCCTTATGTATGCCCAGTGTTTTTCTTTATAGCCTTTATCTCTTTTGCCAAATCTTCTCTAAACTTTTTGAGTTGATTTAGCATTAGTTGTTTAAATTCCTGTATCTCAGTTGAAGTGTACATTTGTTCCTTTGGGCCATAACTTTGTTTTTCTTAGTGTAGGTTGTAGTTTTCTGTTGTCTAGGCATCTGACCTGGACCACCCCAATCAGGTTTTCCCAGACGAGAACCGTCTCAGGTCACAGAAGGAGGAAATATTCAGTATCTGGTTTCCCTGATGGTTTTTCTTAGAGGATGGACACACCCTGTGCTTTTCTGCCTGGCAGGTGCACCTGTCAGCCTGTCACTGGCTGGTGTAAGGGGGTGTGGCCTGTGGCTCTCCTCCCCCAGGCTTTGGGGTCTGGTTCCGGTAAGGCAGGCAGTGGAGCTGGGCCCCTCCCTTTCCTCTTGGAAAGCTATGCCCCCTCCAGAGAGGTCATCTGAATATCAATAAATTCTTTGTCTCTCTGACTCTGCTGGTCAAAGTGCTGTGATTTTAAAATGGCTGAGGCTTTCTTGACGACAAAGCACTGTGTGCTGAAAACAGCTGAGGCTTTCTCCACAGAGAGAGAAAGGGACAGAAAGCTCCCAGATTCACCCGTCGGCCAGAGATAGCACCTGATCCTCTGTGTTCCCCGTCCTGAGACAGATATGTCGCCTGACTCTCCCAAGGTCAGTTGTCACCAAAAGCCTCTGTCTGCTTGTTAGGGATTCGCTATCTGTATTGAGCAGTTAACATTAAAACCCCAGTTGGAGTTGGGCTGAGGTATATTTGCTTGTTCAGAGAGTGCTGCTCTCTAGCACTGCAAGGCTTCCATGAGGGAGGGGCTCTCAGCTCTTGGCTCTCAGCATGGGTCCACAGTTTTTACTTACAGATTTTATGCTGCGATCTTGGGTATTCCTCCCAATTCAGGTTGTTGGATGATGAGTGGACAGTCACGTTTGTCTCCCTGCGGTTATTCCAGGTTATTTACTAGTTTTTTGGTCATTTATGAATTGTTCCAGGGGGAACTAACAGTTTTCCACTCCTCTCTATGCCACCATCTTAGCTCTTCCCTCTTCTCTGATCTTTTGATTTGGGTATTTGGGTTTGGGTTCTCCATATCGTCTGGTTTTTTCATATGCTTTAAAATTTTCTGTTGTTTTTGGCCTCTTGGCATTTGCTTAACTTGATAGGGTTCTTTTAGGATATGTAGGCCAGTTCAAAGACTAATCTCTAATTTGTCAGATCTACAGCTTGGTGGAGTACACTTTCTCTAACTAACCAGCAGGTGGCATCTGCGAGCCACCTATTCCCCTCAAGCCAGTTCTCTCCCAACTTTGTCTTTGTGGTGTGTGGAGGTCTGATTCTTGTGGGGTCCAATTGGTGCACCAAGTTTGGGTGTGTTGTTGGTGCTGTCTGCCCTGAATGTGGGGCGTGTGTCTGAGCGGATGGGGAGGGAGGGCGGCTTTAATAATCAAACCTCCTAGGTGTTCCTGGAGATTTAAGGCTGTTGGAAGAGTTTAAACCTTCATTTCAGTCTTGCCACAGATTGTCTCTGCCGCTGACCCACATGTCCTTAGTATTGGCATATGGTCCCTGGGATTTCCAAGTGCATCCCTCTTCCAAGCTGTGCCCTCCGAGGGCCTCTGCTGAGGGAAGGCTGTGCTACGTCACAGGTGAGCGCCATCCCCCAAGGGAAGTTCTGGGCCGCCGGCCGTGTAGGGGCATTCCCAGCCTGCTGTATGGATGGCTGTATGGGGCGTGTTAATTTCCCCCTTCTCACACAGCTCCGCCTTCGTAGCTCTGGGACAATTAGCTGTGGGTGCACAAAAGGCTTTTGTCCACGCCCGATATTGTGGCATGTGTGTGTTGCTGGAAACACTTCCTGTCACACTGGGTTTTTTGACATGGCCCTGGGCTGTGGCACCGGCTCCAGGCAGGAGCGTTCCCAGCCCTCTGGGAAGATGGCTGTAGGGGGAGTGGTTATTTTCCCCTTTAGGCTCCCCTCTGCCTTCCTCGCTCCGAGACTGTTAGCAGTGGGTACACAAAAGGCTATTGTCCACACCAGATATTGAGGCTTTGGCACAGCCTGCTCCTGCTGCGCTTCGCTGTGCAGTTCTCACTGCCATATCCACAGCCGCTTTTAGGTTTTTTTTAAAAAAGAACTAGTCCGACTCCAAATGCCAACCCATGGTTTTCCCACACTGCAGCATGGCTGCGGATATTCAGCAGACTTACTCACTTGTTTCAGAACGTAGACCCTGGTTTCACCAAGTGCACAGTCCCTGTGGCTTTAGCAGACCTTGTCGAGCTGGTGCATCGCTGAAACTGGTGCTCTGGGTCACTTTCTAGCTTTTATCCAGTGTTTTTCATGGAGGTGTTTTTTTTGCCCTGTCTCTCCTAGCTGCCATCTTCCGGAAGTTCCCCCCGTCCTTTGGTTTTTATATGTCATACATAGTTGTTTTTGTTTTTTTTTTTGTCTCTTTTCCTTTATTGCAGCCTCCTTTTATGTTTAGTTGATCTTTTGTGATGTATCTGTCTGATCCCCTTCTCATTTCTGTTTCTGTATATATTTAAAATACTTTGTTTGTGGTTACCCTGGTGTTTTTATTACATAAGCTACACCTTTAACCTATTGATTTGAAAAGATACCAACTTAGCTTCAGTAGCATACATGTTCTCTGCTCCCATATCCCTCTGTTGATCCTCTTTATATTGTTTTTGTCACACATTACCTCTTTATATTTTGTGTGTCTATTATCAGGGAATGTGACCTTTTCCTATTCAATTGTATTCTGACTCTTAAAGAAATTAAAGGTAGAGTTATATATGAGGATACAGTACCATTGGGTTTTGCATTTACCCTTTACTACAGTTTCTTTTACTATAGTTCTTCACTTCTTCTTACTACTCCAAGCCACTCTCTCCTGCCTTTTCCTTTCTACCCAAAGCACTCCCTTTAGTATTCTTTGTAGGGTAGTTATGATAGAATAAGTTATGCCGCAGTTACAAATTAATACCCCAAAATTAGTGGTCAAACACTCTAAGTGTTTATTTCTTGCTTATGGTATTTTTCACTTTGATCAGCAGTGGCTTTGTTCTACATAGTCACTAGGGGACCCAAGCTGATGGATGCTCTGCCATTTGCACACTGAGCCTCCATTGTTGTCACAATGGAGGAAAAGAGAGAGGAGCTAGAGGCTTGCCTTCAGTCCTTAAGTGCACTGGCACTTCCTGGCCCAGAAATGACTGGTATCATTTCCACTAGTGGCCTGTTAGAATCAATCACGTGCCTCTACCTAACAACAGGGTGGGGAATTTGGGAGAGCATGTAGATATTAGGTGAGTTTAAGTGTTTCTGTCACACTGAATATGGGATGATTCTAAAAAGATAAACAAAAATTTGTCTGATGAATAAGAAGAGAGAGATGAAAAACTCCCTACTGCGAAAGCAAAGAAATTAACTTTAGAGGAAGGAAGTGAATGTTAAGGAAGATGTTAACTCCTATATTTTAGTAAGCATCTGGAAACTGGAACATAGTGTATGCTCAGCTCAGAGATGAGAATAAGCGCTTAAGGCAGCTCTGTTGCTAATCTTGCACTGGAAACAATTTTATTTATAAATTAGAGGTTAATTAAATATGTATTATTAATCTTAATGAGTTATTATTTTGTGGAAAATGTGTTCATGGATAGGGTCTATGCTCTAAGAAGGTTGCTCTGTAATCTGTTTAAGGATCCCTAAGTGCTTAGCCCTATTTTTTTTTTTTTTGTAATCCTTTACTACCCAAAGTACAATTACAGTGCTTAGAAAGAAATGAACTCAAAAGGATTTATCTTTTTATCTGAACTTTTAAAGTTGTATCAAATGACAGGAAAGTCTTCAGTAAGTCAACCTGTGAAGTATTGCCTGCATGTTAATTATTAAAAATAATATTAGTGATGATTACATAAATAATTTCTAAATGCATAGTTCAAATAACAGCAGTAATCAAGTGTGTATTTTATATGAGGAGCTGTGCTAATTATTTTATATGCATTATCCTAGTTAAATGTCACAATAACCTGTGAGATAGGTACTATTTTTTTCCCATTTCCAAACTTCATCAATTTGTAAGCAATTAGATGAGGTGGCTATTTTCAGTTTATACTTAAAACAGTTTGGTCCTAGAAAAGGTAAATCAATTGTACATACATCAGTTTTAACTACCTGTCTATCATCAAATTAAAGTCTCTGTTATAAATGTTTATGATTTCTACAGTAAAATAACTTAGCTGTGGCTGACAGGAAATATGTTATAATATTAATTTTTCTGTTTTTAGGGTTTGGACAGAGGAGCCAAAGGACAAATTCCCACTATCAGCAGTTTTATTTCAACTGTTAGCCAGAAGAAAGAAGCTGCTGAAAACAGAAGTTCACCTACACATCTTGTTTTCCCTAACATCAAGAATGGTAAAAAAAAAAAAAAAAAAAAAAAAAATTATTTATAATTATTGAAAGTACACAATAGTGTATATATATTGGCTGCAAATGTATTATGAAACTATTAAAAAGTAGATTTTAAATTTTAATTTTTATTTGATCCTTTTGAGAGGATATTGGTTTTGGTTTTTAGAAAAAAAAATTTATTAAGCATTTTCTAGAATAACAGATTTAAAACATAAAAGAATGTTCTGTGCTCTAGGTGTCTAATGCAGTAGTCTCATGTTATTCAAATGTCTTGAGCAAATACCCCACTATATATTTATGAATTATATGTGTGTGCTACTATTCTGTTACATACACTATAAAATACACAAAAATAGAAAAGTCTAAAAGATGAGCTGAAGATGAAACAAGCCATACTAAATATTTATAGAAAGTTCATGGTATGATAAAGACTTATGTCTAATATACTTTGTTATTTTAAAAATATTTTCTATCACTTTATGGTACCATGATTTGAAGATCTGGTTCTAGGTTCAATTTTGTTCAATACTTGTTTTTAATCGCTGTTATTACCGAAAAAGTTATAGATTGCAACACTTATCTGGCTGTGCTTATCAAAATACTAAATTTTAAACCCCATCCACAAATTTTGCTATGGTTTTTAATTAATTTGACTAATAAATTTTCATCTTCCCTGATGTCAGTCATTCTTTCAAACTAATTAGAAGTGTTACATTTTGATAGTAACAAATTGGCTCAAACCTACTGAAAGCTTCATTTAGATGATTCTATTTCCATATTTCATGTTTGTAGACATAAGCATTTTAATAAGCAATGCACTTACATAATGTAAGTTTATGTGTAATATAATATACATAATGATGGAGTCTTTTCTAAACATCCATTTTCAAAATGCTTTCTTTGCAGCATAAGTTTCTTTTGTAAAAGTTCATCTTTTTCACTGTTAGATTAGATATATTTGTTATTTCAAAGTTACTTGCTAGGTTGTATACTACTGAAACTATTTATAACAAAGATGAAGAAATTTGTAACGTATCTCCTTTTGTAAATGAAAAAATGTAACTCATTTTTTTTTGTAAATTTTTATTTTGAAATAATTCCGAACTTAGAGAAAAGTTTTAAGAATAATACAAGTAACTGCCACATAAGCTTTCCCCAGATTAACCAATTGTTTACATTTTGCCCCATTTGTTCTTTCTCTCATTGTCTCTCTCTCCCTCCTTTTCTTTCATCACACACACACATAAATACGTATATATGCACACATTGTTTTCTGAATAATTTGAGAGTATTTTTTTTCCGAAAGCGTTAGAGACATGTTACCCCTTACCCCTAAACATTCCCTCGTGTATTTTCTAAAACTAAGGACATTATCTTACATAGCCACAGTAGTTTACCAAAATCTGGAAATTTAAATATTCAATTATGTTACCTAATCCATAGTTGATAACCAGTGTGTCAACTGTCACAATAATGTTCGTTATAGATTTTTTTCCCCAGTTCAAGATCTGATCTAGGACCATCAATTAAATTTAATTTGTCATGTTTCTTTAGACTCCTTTAATCTGGAAATTTCCTTAGCCTTTATTTAACCTTTCTTGACCTTGACATTTTAGAAGAGTATTGGCTAGTTATTTTGTTGAATGGCCAATTCTTCCAGTGTGTCTGATATTTCTTCATGATTGGATTCAGTTTATAATTTTTTATGTCAATACCAGAGGTGAGGTTGTATCCTTTTCAGTGTATCCTATCAAGAGACATGATATTGATTTGCCTCACTATTGGCAATAGTAACTTTGACTACTTGGTTAAGGTGATGTCCTCCAGGTTTCTTCATTGTAAAAAATAAGTATTTTATGGGGAGATATTTTAAGACTGACTATCTCCTTCTTCCACCAACTTTCACCTAACTAGTTTTGGCATCTGTTGATAATTTTCTAATTCCAACATTCTTTTTATATTTATTAGTTGACATTCAACTGTAAGGAAAAGTATTCCCTACTCCCCCATGTATTAATTTATTCATGTATATGTATCACTTTGACTTCATGGATTTCTGTTTCATTTGCTGGGTTATCCACTATGTCATTTTAAATTTTGATGTATTGAAGATGTGCCCAGTGGGAGCCCTTTCTGGCTCATGATCTTGTGTTGTATTAATAGGTACCTATCATTTTTGTGTGTACTTCCTTACTTTCTGGGGCAACAAGAAGTTCCAAAGTTCCAACTCACCTTGTACATTTCCTGCCTTAGCCCTGGAATCAGGCTTTTTTGAATCCTTGTTCCTTTTAGTGGAGAATATTATTTAGAAACCAAGTACAAGAATAGGTCCCAGAAAGTTCCCTTGAATTCTTCCCAGTTAGTACCTCCCCTGCCTATTGCAACTACCTCTTTTCTGATCTGTTTTTTTTAAACATAGATTTATTTTGCTTCAACCTATCGCAACTACCTCTTTTCTGATCTGGTTTTTTAAGCATAGATTAATTTTGCCTGTTCTAGAACTTAATATAAATGGAATTATCAGTATGCATTCTATTGTCTCTGGTTTCTTTTGCTCAGAATATCATCTGTGAAATTTGTCCATGTTGTGTATATCAGTGCCTTGTTCTTTTTATTGCTGAATTGTGTTCCATTGTATGAATATACTGTAATATGTTATCCAGTTCACTCATTGATGGGTGTTTTTGTTTTTCTGGCTAATGAATAATGTTTTGGACTTTAAGAAACACCCTTCTAAATAACAAATGGGTCAAATAAATGAAAATGAATATTAGATTAATAAACATTTTAAAATCCCTAAAAATTGATCAGGAAGTATTTAGAATTATGTAATAATTAAAACACTATATATCAATCTCAGGGGATGCACTTAAAGTGGTATGCTGAAGGAAATATATAGCCCTAATATTTATATTAGAACAGAGAGACTGAAAATGAGTGAAGTAAACGTTCAACTTAAGTAATTAGAAAAAGGACAATAAAATACCTTATTTACAAAGAAACAAATTTGGAGGAGATATTACATGTAAGAGAAAAATAGAAAATAAATATACAATGTAGAGGATTAGAAGACCAGAAGTTTATTCTTCAAGAAATTTAATACAATTGACAAACCTGTGACAGTGTTTATCAACATAAAAACATAAAAACATAAAAAGTGATATTTGGAATGAAAGGGGGTTCATATGTAGATATGATTAAGGTATTAACCTTTATGAATAAATTTATGCCAATATGTTAAAAAACTTAAGTGAAATTGATGAATTCCCAGAAAAATATAACTTGCCAAAATGATTCAAGGAGAAATAGGAAGCCTAAATAGACCTATAACATTCCTGTCAACCATCAGTCCTACCAGAATACACACACACACACACACACACACACACACACACACACACACACATACATACACGTACCCCTCAGACTGTTTTACTGGCAGATTCTAACTGTAGTATTATATAAGCTATTTCAGACTATTGATATTGAAGAAATATTCCCCAACTCATTTTGTGAGGTTGGCATCACCTTGGTTCCAAAAACTTGATGAAGATAGCACAAGAAAGAAAAATTAAAGGCCAGTTTCATTCATGATTAGAGATGCAAAAATTCTAAACAAATTATTAAGAAACTAAATCTAACAATGTGTAGTAAGAATGTTTCCTCACCAAATTTTACATATACCAGGAATGTAAGATTAGTTTAACGTTAGAAAATTGAATAATCTTAATTACTGCATTACGTGATTAAATTGATCGTCTCAATCATATGTAGAAGAACTAAACAGTAAAAGCAGTCCTAAAAATGTATAGTTTACTGGCCAGGAATAGGAGGAAATTTCCTTAGTCTGGCGAATGGTATCAACCAAAAACTTATCACAACCATCATACTTAATGGAGCATTCCCTTTAAGATCTGGCATAAGACATGGGTGCCTGGTGTCATCTCTTCTAGTTGATACTGTAAGGAAGATCCTGGCCATTATAGTAAAACAAGACAAAGAAATAAAAGATATAATAACTGGTAAGAAAAAAGAAACTCTGTTTAGAATGATATGATTATCTACATAGAAAACAAAGAATAATCTACAGCTTAATTGTTAGAATTAATAAGAGGATTAGCTTAGCAAGTTGGAAGGATACAAAATGAATATTAAAAGTCAATTGAATTTTAACACAATAGCAAGAAATAGAAAACATAAAATTTAAAATATATGTCGCATTGATGATAAAGTGCCTTGAAACAAGGAGTATATGAAAATCATGATTAATTCAACCTCTGCACATAAGGGTTAAACAAAGTACTATTTATAAAAGTTTCAAAAAATAATGTATCTATGTATATGTGAATGTGATTAAAAGGGAAAATTTTAGGTTGCGTATATGCTACTAGAATAAAAAATTAAAAACCAAAAACAGGACTCTACAACACAGTGAACCCTATTGTAAATGATACACTATAGTTAGTACTATAATTATAAAAATGTTCTTTCATGAATTATAACAAATGCACCACACCAGTGCGAGGTGTTAGTAGTAGGGTAATATATGGGAACTCTATTTTATGCATGACTTTTCTATAAACCTACAACTTCTCTAATAAAAAATCTAGTAACAAATCCAATAAAAGGTATGTAATAACTTCATGAGTAAAATCATAAAACTTTATAGATGTTAAAGAAGACCTAAGTAAATTGAAAGATATGCCATATTCATGTATAGGAAGACAGCTTTTTTGTGTGTGGAACTTGTTAGGCTGATTTGAAAATGTACATGAAAAAGCAAAGAATCAAACATAGCAGTACACTTCTCAAGTAGAAGAACAAGGTGGGGGATATATATTGCCAAATATCAAGATTAAATATGGTGCTATAAATTTAGATACAGCATTACATTGTGCAGAAATAGACAAATTGACCAATGGAACAAAATAGGAAGCTCAGAAACAAAGTTACACATAGGTGGAAACCTGAATTACTACATACTGGCACTTTAGATAAGTGGGGAAAGTGAATAACTGGTGCTATGACAATTGGGTATTGTCTTAGTTTTCCAGGGCTGCTATGACAAATGCCACACAGTGGGTTGGCTTAAACAATAGGGATTTATTGTCTCACAATTTTGGAGTCTGGAAGTCTAAACTCAAGGTGTCAGCTAGGCCATGCTTTCTCCAAAGTCTGTTGTATTCTGGTGCTAGTTTTCCAACAGTCCTCTGTCACAATGCACTCTCTCTCTCACTTGCTTCACTCTCCTACTTTTGGTGTCAACTGACTTCTGGCTTCTTCTGATTGACTGTGTCCAAATTTCCTCTGTGTTTTAAAGACTCCAGTCATATGGATTAAGGACCACCCGGATTCAGTTTAGCCTCATCTAAATAGAATTTTCAAAGATCCTATTCACAAATGAGTCCACACCTTAAGATAATAATAATTGTCTTCAAAGGTCCTATTTACAAATGGGTTCACATCCACAGGAACATGAATTAAAGGCTTGAACATGTGTTTTTTGTGGGACATGATTCAATCCCCAGCAGGTATCCAAATGGGGAAAAAATGAAGTCTATCCTCCATCAAAAAATCATACATTAAAATCAATTCCAGGAAATCAAATGCTTACATGTTAAAGCAAAACTATAAAACTTTTTATAAGACATAAGAGGAACATACTTTTATGGCATAGAATTAAGAAAGGCTTTTAAAAACAAGACTTAGAAAGTACAGACTTTTAAAAAATTAAAAGACTGATAAATCAGACTACATTGAAAGTAAGAACTTCTGTTCACCAAAATAAATCATTAGGAGACTGAAAAATAGAAGTTACAAATTGGAAAAATATTTGCAACCCACATAACCAATGAAAAATAAATATCCAGCATATTGAAGAATTCGTAACAAATCACTAAGAAAAAGAACAAATAACTCCATATAAAAAGGGGCAATAAGTTTGAAAAGACAAATCACAGAAGAGGGAAAACAAATAACCACTAAACATGTAAAGTAATTAGTAGTAGGAAAAGTACAATAAAACCATAAGGAGATACCATTTTACAGCCACTGGAAAGGTAAAAAATTAACAAGTCTGACAGTATTAAGTTTGACAAGTGTGGTAGGCAGAATAATGGCCCTGCCATAGATGTCCCTGGAAGATGTAAATATGTTAGGTTACATGGCAAAGGGAAATTATGGTAGCATATGGGAATAAGATTGCTAATTAGCTGACCTTAAAATAGGGAGATTA
The DNA here is from genome assembly GCF_015220235.1 of Choloepus didactylus. Classification (NCBI taxonomy): domain Eukaryota; kingdom Metazoa; phylum Chordata; class Mammalia; order Pilosa; family Megalonychidae; genus Choloepus; species Choloepus didactylus. Next base: position 40,656,933 of record NC_051321.1, read on the forward strand.
TCCAGGATTGTCTAGATGAGACCGGTATGCTTACCTCTAGCATAGAACCAGAGTGGCCTCCTAAAGGCCACTCACAGCTCCTAGAGGCCGCCCACAGTTCCTTGCCACAGGTCTTCTCACAGACTCTCTCACAGGCCCTCTTGCAGTATCATAGCTTACTCTTTCCGGGCTGACAACAGGATACTTCTTGTCAAATCCTCTTCATGATTCAATTCTCTCTTTGTCTTCTGCAACCAGTGGGAGAAAACTGCTTCTAAAGGGTCTATATGATTAGATTTCTCCTACTTCGATAATCTTCCTATTTTAAAGTCAATGGATTAGTAAACTTAGATCTGCATCTTCTCTTTTGTTGTTATGATATAACATAATCATGACAGTAACACCAGGGGGTGGAGTTTGAGGGGGAGGAGGTTCATCTTAAAATTTTATCACACCCATTTTAGATATAAGGCAGTGGAGCTCAGAGAGGGTGACTTAGTTAAGGTCACACTGTCAAGGTTTAGAACCAAAATTCAACCCCACATTGAATTTGAAGATGATGAAACTCTTGTTCTGACAGATAGAGGAAACTCCTAATTGACTGGTTTCTCTTGCCTGATTAATCATATCACATTAATCACACAACTCGAATCACATCACCCCATGACTCCCTAACTTCCCAAATTAAATAAAAATTTTTTACCTTGACATTCAAAGACTTTCATGATATTGCAGCAGCTTTTCAGCTCCCTTTTCTCTCCTGCATCTAACTTATATTTCACCTATTCTCCTGGAATGTCTCATTTCTGTTTACCACAAAGGTTTTTGCCCATCTGTTTCAAAGTTTTTGCTTTTCTGTCTGGAAAGCACTTTCCTCTCTTCTTCACCTGTCAGAATCCTGTCTGTTCTTTAAAGCCACCTCTTTCACTAAACTATTGCTGTTGCTCCTTAACCAGATGTGCTGGTTTGTATATATTCTGTCCCCCAGAAAAAGCCATATTCTTTAATGCAGTCTTGTAGGGACAGACGTATTAGTGTTGATTAGGTTGGGATCTTTGGATTAGGTTGTTTCCATGGAGATGTGACCCACCCAATTGTGGATAATAACTTTGATTAGATTATTTCCATGGAGGTGTGACTCTGCCCATTCAACATGGGTCTTGATTAGTTAACTGTAGCCCTAAAAATGCTCAGACAGAAGGAGCTGGCTTAGCTCAGAGAAGCTTGGAGTTGTGGACCCCTGACGTTGGCTGCAGCCAAGAGAGACATTTTGAAGATGGCCATTGAAAGTAGACTTCTGCTACTCCAGAGTTTGCCTGGGCGAAACTAAGAGAATACCCCCAGACGCCTAGAGAGAAACGTCTTGGGAGAAAGCCATTTAGAAACATAACCTAGGAGCAAAGGAGGAAGACTGCAGCCACATGCCCTCTCAGACAACAGAGGTGTTCCAGACGCCATTGGCCTTTCTCCAGTGATGGTACCCTATTGTTGATGCCTTACCTTGGACACTTGATGGCCTGAAGACTTTAACTTAACCAAATAAACCGCATTTATAAAAGCCAATCCATTTCTGGTGTTTTGCAAAATGGCAGCATTAGCAAACAGGAACACCAGGTTTCCTTCCTTTGACTTCCCTTCTTTGACTTGCCATTTTATTATCTCTTAGCGATTTTCCAACTTTATGTAGTATCAATTGTATACTTGTCTAATATCCTCTCCTAGACTATATGCTCCATGAGGGAATAAATACCTTTGTAATCCATACGGAGCATAGGGAAGTTCTTTGTCCATCAGAGGTTCTTAGCAAATATTTGTTGAATAGAATAAAACAAATAGAGAACTCAGGGCAGGTAAAATAGCTATGAGAGTGGATGTGTCAGAGCTGTAATAACAGCAGCCACAAAAACTTCATATAGTATTTACTATGTATCAGACACTATTCTAAGGACTTTACATATAGGTAGGATTTTTTTCCATTTCACTGATAAGGAAACTAAATCACAGAGAGTTTAAGTGATTTGCCTGCATGAATTCACATAGCGAGTGAATGGCAGAGCCAGAAAAAGACAAGGGCCAAGGCATGTTTGGATAATGCCTTCATTAGAAGAGCTGGTAAAAAAAAAAAAAAGTGAGCTCTGAAAAGATAAGAGAACCAAAGTGTACTATGACTTGGAAATCAAGGGAAAAGAAAATTTTCTTTTATTTTTTTATTTTTATTATTATTTTTTTTGTGAAGGGTTTTTGTTTAATACATCTGGAAAGAATGCATATACAAAGAATTGAGACATGAGAAAGCATTGGTTCAAGACTAATGAATCTACAAGAATTAGGATTTAGGAAAGGTGGAAAAGATTACCTAAACATTAAAAAAAAAAAAAAAAAAAAGAAACTGCAACCAAAATAAGCTGATATTATCCGTATTAACACTTATGAAGAGTCTTCTTAAGACTCTCTCCGTGATTTTTTTACACTAGAGTGCCTCAACTGGCTGCTCTAGGGTTCCTCAGATGCAAAACAGAAATAAGGGGATCCCCCTGACTGGTACCCATGTTGTTAAATGTTCTCCCCACCCCCACCCCCACCCCAGCTTCTTAAGCCGGCCTCCATCCCCAACACTTGCACGAGGATGTGAATCATTCCATGGCCATCTGTCTTGTAGCACCACTCCCCATATTTCCTCCGTAGACCAGGTTTTCAGTTGTGTTCTAGGAACATCTTATCATATACTATTAAGCTGCACATCTATGCTAAGCATACAAGACAATGACTGACAGGGAAAATTTTTTTTTAAATTATGAACTCAATCCATTTGGTGTATTTCAAAAGGTGCAATACTTTGCTTCATTTATCAGTAAAAGTTGTTAGAAACTAACTTCAAAAAAAAAAAAAATCAGCAAATGGCAAACAAATTTCCTTGAAAGTCACAGTCATATATATAGTGCATCCCAGAAAAGAGGAGGGGCAAGACAGGTTCCACCCACTTTCATGAGTTTTATCAAATACTGAACCTACTCAAGGGTGGAGAGAAAAGGAAACTTTCAAAAAGGAGTATGTTATTAAATGAGGCATCTGTTATACTCCTTTCTAAGAGCACCAGGTGGGGAACATGTTTTCTAAACTAGATCTAGGAAGTGGAACGTGGAATCAATCCATCCTCCTCCCCTCCAGGGCTATCCACCACTGGTTAATGAATTAAAAAACAAGACTAAATAAAAACAAAACCCCCGCAAACTCCCCCCTCCCCCCAAAGAAAAGGGAAAGAAGGAAAACAAAACAAAACACTAGGATGTCCCAGATTACTCTCCAGAGTGGAACCAGGGAGCAGCTTCCACAATACAAATTAGTCTGTTACAGAGTCATCACAAGCATGCCTTGCTTTTAACCAAAAAAGAAAAATTTTTTTGAAACAACAAAACAAAAACTAGTACTGATCACTTTTCGGACAATACACAATTATTCAAAATTAACTAGTATTGGGAGGGGGCAAGAGGGCCATACCTATGGGCCTTGTCTCACACGAGTGCATGTGGTTAGGTGCAGGGCATTTGTCATTATTGCAAAAATGAATTTTAATTTTTAATCTTTAGTTTGATTTAAACATTGTTTTTAGTATGATGCCGATACCAGTTGTGCAGAAAGGGCTCTGGAGAGATGTTCATAGCAGCACACACCTGCAGCTCTTCTTCGGTTCTGGAGGCTCCAGGGCAGCCAATATTGCTTCATCAAATACATTCTTTAGGCCTTTCTGTGTGAGAGCAGAACACTCCACATATTTGATAGCCTTCAGGTCACGGGCCAGCTTTTCAGCAGTCTCCGGAGTGATAGGCTTCTGTTTGTTCTTGGCAAGTTTCTCAATAGTAGAGGGGTCATCTCTGAGATCAATTTGGGTCCCAACAAGCAAGAAAGGAGTCTTTGGACAGTGGTGAGTTATCTCAGGTACCCACTTTTCTTTCACATTTTCAAATGAGGATGGAGATACCACTGAAAAACAGACTAGAAATACATCTGTTTGTGGATAACTCACTGGTTGTAATCTGTCATAATCCTCTTGCCCTGCGGTATCGAAAAGTCCGAGAGTGTATGGCTCTCCACCAATCATAACTGTGGCTGCATAGTTGTCAAAAACAGTCGGTACATATTCAGATGGAAATTTGTTTGTTGTGTAGGATATCAGGAGACATGTTTTACCAACGGCACCATCACCCACAACAACGCACTTAATTGTCTGCATTGCTGAAACAGTTTTGTATCCACTTTAAATATTTCAAATTCGATGTTGACCTCAGCTCCTCCGCCGCAGAAAATTTTAAAATAGGATTTGGTCAACTGTCGTTACTGAACAGAGGGCAGGGTGGGTAAGCACAGTGGGAAAAAACCATGTATTTGTTGGTTAGTGTGTTCATTGGTGACTTTTAAGAGAATAGATTCAGTAGGATGGTATAAGGAAAAAACAAATTGTAAAAAGTTAAGAGGAAAATTAGTGGTGAAGATATAGGGGCAGATGTAGACTGCCTTTAGAGTAGCTTAAATTGAAGGAAGGAAGAGAATAATGGAGTCTAGCAGAGTAGTAGGGTCAAGGTGAAGGATTTCATACAGAGGGAGAGACTAAAGTAGGGGCATAGAATAATAAAGTGAACAGAATAGAAAATTGATGTGAGAAAGGTATCAGGAAGAATACAAGCAGAAGGGCTGAGATGTTGACTCCAGCAAGGAAGGAAGGATACTTCTTACTCAGAGACCGTGGAATCGAGGGAAAATAAATGCAGGGAGAAGTAGGAGGAGAAAATGGAAGTAGAAAAAGTTATTTTTTCTAGGCCTGAACTCAGTAAAGTCTCCTGGAAAGGTTAGGAGCTTTAAGAAAATTGAGACATCTACTGTGGAGAATGATAGGGTAGCCATACCCTTCTTTGTTTGGATTGTTTGTTCAAATTTCTTGGCTTTTGATTCCAGGCTCCTACCTACTCCATTCTGTCTGTACTAATCTCTTGATCGCTAAACCCATCTTGCTAACTCGTATGCATACCACCTGCCTGCCTCCTGCTTTGGTGGACTTACTGACTCAGCCTGGCCCATCTACTTGAGCTTTCTCCTAGCTGTTTGGTCTAGATGCCACCTGAATTCAGGTGTGATAGGGAGGCCATATATAAGAAATGCTAGAAAGAATTCTTTTATCGAATGGAAAGTTAAGACTAGATCTTCTAAATGCAGCATGTTTATGATTCCTTTATCTTTTGGGAAGCTGCTCTTACTTGCCACTAAAATTGTTTCCTCAAAGATGCATCATTTTTGGCATTACGCTTTTCCTCTCTCTTTTCTGGTAGCAGGACCTTTGCTGGGTATTCTCTTAACAGCTTGCCTCCCCGTCTGATCTTCAAGAGGTATTAGAGAAGCTGCAAAAGTCCAGCGTGGGTTTACCGAACAGCTGAGGGATGCCTTTCCTCCCCGTAGATCACATGACTAGGTATGCCTGTGGAGTTGGCTGTCCTTTTAAAGATCTGAGAAGTGTAGGAGTTTTTACCTACTATAACAGCTGCTAGGGATGATACATCTTCAGAGAAAAAATCTAGATGATAAGTAATGGTTGTTGGAGGGGGTGTTTAGCACTACATTCTCTGACTCTTCTGCATCTTTCTTTCTGAAGGGATTATGCCCCTTTTCAGACTTACTTAAAACATCTTTACACCTCCAGTCTGATGCCCTTGTTACATCATGAAGTGGTTTATAAATATTTTTTTTACCAATCCATTTTTTAATTTTTAAATTCTTGACATTACGGAACTAAACTGAAGTTTATTAACATTCCACCCTTACATTGCTTATCGACAAACAGAAATAAAATTCATGAGCCAAAAAACCCAAAACAAAACTAAAAACAGGGAAAAGCTTAGAAAACTAAATATGGACAGAACATCTATAAAAGAAAGTAAGCAGTTACTCCCCAAACTTTTAAAAATAACTTGTACTCTTGGTACTTGAGAAAAGAGTAGATAAGAACTCTGATATTTACCTTGAAGGCAGTTGGAGCACACAGCTCAGCCTGTTTCATGAGTTTACTCTAGCAGAGCCCTGAGATGGCATACTGAAATGTACAGTTTTTACACTCTGGAGAAATGCACCCTATGATGTTTGCCACTCTAAAATAACAAAAGAATGGTCTTAAGTTCAAAAGATGATTGGATCTGTGTGTGGTGGGGTCCTATGATATATTCCCGGATAAAGTGAAACCTGGTTTTCACATGTTTCTACAAGAGCAATTTGAGGGGCAAACAAGAAAACAAGCTGTTAAAAGAAACTCAGCACAGAACTTACTATCTGGAGAGAATAAAAGGATTTGTAATCACTGCTTTAGGATTCCTACCCTAGAAGAAGTATCTGAAAGGCCTCAAATGATCCCATCTTCAAGTTTCCCTGAACTGATTTTGGACTTAATTTCCAAGATCCTTCCCTAGGTCAGAGTGAGTACCTTGGACGTGGCTTTTCTTAACTATTCCTGTTGGAGGAGAAGTGTATCAGTCAAGTACTTATAATACCTTGTTACATTCATTTGTTTACATATCTGTGTCTGTGAGCTCCTCAAGTTTTTATTTTAGAGAGGGAAAGAGCTATCTTTTTCTTTTTTATATTAAAGTTAATTTTTGAATGTGTAATGCATTTACATATTTCAGAAATCAAAACTGTGTAGATAATGCACTCAGACATCTCACTTTCACACTCTTCCTTGTCCCCTATAGGAATCTTTTTTTTTTTTAAGTTTCTCTTATGTTCTTTCCTGTGTTTCCTTATGCAGATACAAGCAAATGTAAATCACATTTTCATTTTCCACCTTTTCTTAAAGAAAAGATAGCTACATATATAATGTATAGTACTTTGTTTTTTGCAGTTAATATATCCTGAATATCTTTCTATAGCCGTACATAGAGAGCTTCCTTATTCTTTTTTACAACTATATTGCATTGTATTAGATGTACCATAATTTATTTAATGATACCCCTATTAAAAGGAATGAGTTGCTTCCATTCTTTTGCTATTATAAACAATTCCACAATGAACAACTGTCATTTTCTTCATATGCAGGTATATGGCTCTATCTATAAGCTATTCTTAAAAGTGGGTTGTTGGGTCAAGGAGTAAATGCATTTATAATCTCTTTACATTTTGAACTCGTGTGTATCTTCAAGACCCAGCATCCATAGTACATGGAGCCTATACTCAGTAAATAATTGACTAAATGAAGAAATGAATAGGGGACACTTTTTTCTGGGTTTCTGGTCTGTTTTCCCTGTTGGAAGGGCAAACCCATCTCAAGGCTACAGTTCTTTAAGAGACCTCCAGTACAGGGTACCTATTCCATTAAAAATAACCCTCTATAGAAAGGACTTTGGGATATCTTTATAGCTAAACCCATAAAAGAACATTTCACCCTACTTTTATTGCAGTTTTACAAACACACACATAATTGAACTTAGTAAAAGGTACATTTACAAAAACTGGTGAATGCATTGCTTTATTTGGCTCTGATGGCTAAAGTCCTGAGTCAGAGAGCTTTTTTTCCCTCTTCCTCTCTCCCACCTTCAATTTTATTTTTTACCAAATGTTCATAAAAGTCATCCTATAGACAATGATATAAACACCACCTGTTATGACTAATCCTCCCTGTCTCTCCCTGTTTCAACTGCCTGCCACTATGAAAGTATTGAAAAGGAATAGCAAAGTACTGAACTGATAGAGGGATCCTTCAAATTATAGCTCATTTGCTACCTGCCTGGTATGGACACATTTTCAATTATGATATTAAATAAGAACTGAGTCTTTAAGTCAAGTACTACCAGTAATTATTCACTTGACCTTAGCAAACAGCCCTCATCAGCCTTCATTTGCTTATTTATAAGTGAGGAAATTAAGCCTTTATAAGTTGTAAAATATCTTCTACACCTAAGTTTTATGATTTATTGGGGTTAATTTTCTAATATATTGATTATATTTGATCTTTTTTTGATCAGTTTTTGTTGTTGCCATTTTGTAGTTTTTCTAGCTCCTACTTCCTTGCAAATTAAGGGCTCAGTTTTTCTACTTGATACTATACATGGTAGAAGCTTTGGCACTATTCAAAAATGGAAATAATATGGGTTTTGTACCTTAGGCTGGGGTTGAATCCTGGGTCTGTAACTTACCAGCCGTGTGACTCTGGAAGTTATTTAATCTTTCTTTCCTTATTTCCCCATCTGGAAAATAGGATAATAAAGAAGCTACCTTATAAGCTCATAAGGATAAATGAAATAATACATATAAAGCAGTCAGTTCCATGCCTGGCATATATGAAATACAAAAATGTTGGTGATAATATACACAAGCAGTTAAGTCATGGGAGGATTGTAATGGGACAGGGATTTCCATTACACTTACCCATGACTGACTGTACAACTTTTTTTACATAGTGAAATGTGTGACAGACAGTAGAATATAATCAAAATTTGTATACAATTTTAATAATACTAATAAAATGAAAACCCATGAACTCAGCACTCAGATTAAGAAAAAGAACACCAACACCTTACAAGCTCCAGTGAGTCCACTAAATCATATTGCCTCACCCTTTGCTCCAGAAGTAGCTATTATTAAGTTGATTTTAAAAAAGAGTTTTCTTACCTATGTATTTTTCCATAAACAACATACTGTTTGTTTTGAAAAACTGAATAGCAAACAAAACAGGATGTGTAGGGAAGGGACAGTATTGCCACTATTAGGTGAAGATTCTCAGGAAACGATAATCTGAGCATAGTCACTGGGTCAAATCTGGCTCCACCTTCCCTGAGAATGTGTTAGTCCCTTCTGGGAAAGTTAGTGGGCAAGGTCATGAGTGAGTCCTGGGAAACAAAGAGCGACTATTTGGGCATCTGGCAGAGCTATAATTTGGATTATGTATTAGGTGTCTGGCCTCTCCAGCTGTCAAGGAGTGCCATAAATTAAAGCTGAGAGGCGAAATTAGTGTCCTCAACTGATTCAAATAGAACAAAAAGAGAAGAGCAGGGACTTCAATACCAAACTGGCAAGAGAAGCCAAAGTACAGAGTGACTCTTGGCTGGGCTCACTTCTTTATTATAAATTCAGTTGGAAAAAAAAAAAAAAGAGTACAAAGTCAATCAGGATCTTGAGGATGACAGTCATTGAAATTACTACCTCCAGTCAATGTTTAGAATACAGCTCTCATCTTAAGCTTTTCTGATCCCTGGTCCTTTTTGTAACCTCTCCCTACCTCTGTCTCTATTTCTGTTAAATTCTGTTATTTTTCTTCAATTTCCTGAGACACTAAAGTATTGAAATTAGGCCAATTAATAACCATACAATGGCCTCAGAGTTCAAGTGAAAGAAGTGTCACATGTCTCTCACTTTAAATCAACAGCTAGAAATTATTAAGTTTGGAGAGGAGGCCATGTTGAAAGCTAAGACAGGCTGAAAAGCTAAGCCTTTTGTGCCAAACAGCCAAGTTGTGAATGCAGAGGAAAAGTTCTTGAAGGAAATTAAAAGTGCTACTCCAGTGAACACACAAATGATAAGAAAGTGAAATAACCTTGTTGCTTATATGGGGAAACTTTTAATGGTCTGGATAGAAGAGACACAAGCCACAGCATTCCCTTAAGCCAAAGCCTAATCCAGAACAAGGCATTAACTCTCTTAAATTCTCTTAAGGCTGAGAGAGGTGAGGGGGCTGCAAAAGAAGCTTGAAGCTAGCAGAGGTTGATTCATGAGGTTTAAGGAAAGAAGCCTTCTTCATAACATCAAAATGCAGTGTGAAGCAACAAGTGCTGATGTAGAAGCTGCAGCAAGTTCTCCAGAAGATTTAGCTAAGATAGTTAATTCAGTGTAGATGAAACAGGCTTTTATTGGAAGATGCCATCTAGGACTTTCATAGCTAGAGAGAAGTCAATGCTGGCTTCAGAGGTTCAAATGACAGGTTGACTCTCCTTTTAGGAGCTAATACAGCTGGTGACTTTAAGTTGAAGCCAGTGCTCATTTACCACTCTGAAAACCCTAAGTTCCTTTAAGAATTATAGTGTATCTACTTTGCCTGTGCTCTATTGACAGAACAACAAAGTCTGGATGACAGCACATCTATTTATAACCTGATTTACTGAATATTTTAAGCCCACTGGAATTGCTCAGAAAAAAAGATTCCTTTTAAAATACTATTTGCTCTGGTCACCCAAGAGCTCAGATAGAGATGTACAGTGATATGAATGTCGTTTCCATGCCTGCTAACACAACGTCCATTCTGCAGCCCATGGATCAAGGAGTCACTTCAACTTTCAAATCTTATCATTTAAGAAATATATTTTGTAAGGCTATAGCTGCCGCAGATAATGATTCCTCTGATGGATCTGGGCAAAGTAAATTGAAAACCTTCTGGAAAGGACTTACCATTCTAGATGCCATTAAAACGTTCGTGATTCATGGGAGGAGGTCAAAATATCAACATTAACGGGAGTTTGGAGGAAGTTGATTCCAGTCTTCATGGAGGCCTTTGAGGGGTTCAAGACTTCAGTGGAGGAAGTAACTGCAGATGTGTAGAAAGAGCAAGAGAACTAGATTTAGAAGTAGAGCCTGAAGATGTAACTGAATTGCTGCAATCTCATGATAAAACTTGAAAGGATGAGGAGTTGCTTTTTATGGATGAGCAAAGAAAGTGGTTTCTTGAGAAAGAATCTACTCCTGGTGAGGATGCTGTGAAAATTGTTGCATTGACAGCAAAGGTTTGAGAATATTGCATCAACTTAGTTCGTAAGGCAGCAACAGGGTTTGAGTGAATTGCCTCCAATTTTGGAAGAAGTTCTACTGTGGATGAATGCTATGAAACAGCATCATATGTTGCAGAGAAATCTTTCATGAAAGAAAGAATCGATGGGCCAAACTTAATTGTTACCTTATTCTAAGAAATTGCCACAGTTACCCAAACTTCAGCAACTACCACTCTGCTCAATCAGCCGCCATTCACATCAAGGCAAGACCCTCCACAAACAATAAGATATGACTCACTGAAGTCACCGATGATGGTTAGCATTTTTTTAGCAATAAAATATTTTTTAATACTTTATTAAAAATTTTTTAAAAGGTATGTACATTGTTTTTTTTAGACATGATGCTTTTGCGCACTTGAACTTCAGTACAGTATACACATAACATTTATATGCACAGGGAAACCAAGAAATTCATATGAAATGCTTTATTGCATTTTTTTTTTTTATTGCAGTGGTCTGAAACTAAACCCACAATATCTCTGAAGTATGCCTGTGATGCTTTTTTATTTTCTTTAAATATTTCTTTTTATAGCACCATCTTATTTCATGGATGTACTGTCCTCTCATCCCTCAGAAGAAATTAGTAACAAGTTTTTTTTTTTTTATCATTTTTTTTTATTGTGGATAGATATGGAAATAACATATTTACCTAGAAGTGATAACTTTCCAAGTACAATTTAACAAGTAGTTAGCAAATTTCAAACAATGTTATGGGTTACATTTCCACAGTTTCAGTTATTTCCTTATTGTGAAATATAATATATGCAAAAAGGTGATAACTTTTAATGTATGATTTAACAACTAGTTAAATAGGAAATTTCCAAGAATGTTATGGGTTATAGTACCATAGTTTCAGTTATTGTGAAATATAACATCTAGACAAAAAGGTGATAACTTTCAGATTACAGTTTAACAAGTAGCTATATAGCAAATTTCAAAGAAGGTTATGGGTCACAGTTCCACTATTTCAGTTCTTTCCTTCTAGCTATTCTAATACCCTAGCAACTAAGAAAAACAAAATTATATAGATATTCAATATTCATAATCCTTTGTTAAATTCTATCTTGTCTGTTGCTACCCCTTTCTCTAGTTTAAATCACTTTCCCAATCTTCAGGGATGTCTAGGCAGTGAACACCCTAACTTGCTCTTATTGAAAAGGGGTATCAACATTATGGGAAAGGGGGAAGCATCTGATTGATGTTCCTGAAGAGGCTGTTGCCTGTGGGTTTTGGGGATTAGCCAGCACAGGAACTCTCTGGAAGATTAAAGTTTCTAAAGGATAAACTTAGTGAGTGAAACTTTTATAGAGTCTCAGATACGAACCTAGGTATTCTCTAGGGATTTCGGGACTACTGTTGACTTGGGCTTATCATTCTTTGGCTATTTAGCATATCTAGCTGAAGCTTGCATAGAAGTAACCTTCAGGACATCTTCTTGACTCTATTTGAAATCTCTTAGCCACTAAAACCTTATTTTATTGTCTTTCTTTTCCCCCTTTTGGCAAAAAGGCATTCTCAACCCCTTGAAGTGAGGGTCATGCTCTTACCCAGAATCCATGTCCCATGTGGCCTGGGAGATTCAGTCACTGGGTGGTCCTGTCCCACATCAGGGGGAGAGTGATGAATTTATTTGCAGAGTTGGGTTTAGAGAGAGAAAGTCCACATTTGAGCTACAAAAGAGGTTCTCTGAAGGTGATTCCTAGTCGTAATTATAGGTGGTCTTAGCCTCTCCTTTAAAGCATGTTTCATAAGAGCAAACCTCTAGATTGAGGGCTTTACTTATAACGTAGGGGTTTCTAATTTCACAGCATATGTTCTGTCCACGATAATCAGAATCTCACATTGTCATTACTTAGTTGTACAATCCTCATCAATCTCCATTTTAAATAATTCTCATGACTCGTATACCCCATAGCTCTTACAGCCCTTAATTGTTTGTCCCTGGTATTTGTGTGGTACTAGTAAGGTATTCCTATTAATTAGAATCCCTAGTATGCAATAGGTAGATTTTTTCCATGTACTACTCTGTCGTCAACACTCTGTACCAGTGTCATACCTTAGAAGTATATCATGCAAGCACCTATCTATATTTGTAGTGCTGATCTGTGGGATACATGCCTTTAAACAACCCCTTTCAATCCTGTTTGCCTTCAAGGCAGCTCTGATGCTTATAATCCCATTAACAAATAATCATTACCCCTATCCACACCCATTCCTTTTAAGTCACCTTCATTAACATATCTGAACATGTAAGGTTATCATTCCCCCTTCACTAGCTTCTGTCTATCACTAGGTCCCCAATATTCTACATTAGAAGACATTGATTTTTACATTGTTCAGGGAGTTCATAGTAGTAGTAACATATAATATCTCTCCTTTTGTGTCTGACTTATTTCACTCAGCATTATTTCTTCAAGGTTCATCCATGTTGCCATATGTTTCAGGATCCTGTTCCTTCTTACTTACATCCATTGTATGTATATACCACACTTTGTTTATCTACTTGTCTGTTAAAGGACACTTGGATTGTTTCTATCTCTTGGCAATTGTGAACAATGCTGCTGTGAACATCGGTGTACAAATGTCTGTTTGTGTCACTGCTTTCAGATCTTCTGGGTATATACTGAGAAGTGGAATTACTGGATCATAGGGTAATTCAGTATCTAGTTTTCTGAGAAACTGCCAAACTGTCTTCCACAGTGGCTGGACCATTATACATTCCCACCAGCAATGAATACAAGTTGCTATTTCTCTACATCCTCTCCAGCATTTGTTGTTTCCTGTTTGTTTAATGGTAGCCATTATTATTGGTGTGAGATGGTATCTCATTGTGGCTTTGATTTGCATTTCCCTAATAGCTAGTGAAAATGAATATTTTTTTGTGTGTTTTTTAGCCATCTGTATTTCCTCTTCGGAAAAATGCCTTTTTTTAATCTTTTGCCCATTTTGTAATTGGGCTGTTTGTACTATTGTTGTTGAGTTGTACAATTTCTTTATATATGCAGGGTATCAGTCGCTTATCAGATATATAGTTTCCAAATATTTTCTCCCATGGAGTTGGCTGCCTCTTCCTTTTGACAGTCTTTTGAGGCTCAGAAGATTTTGATGAGGAGGAGTTCCCATTTATCTATTTTTTCTTTTGTTGCTTGTGCTTTGGGTGTAAGGTCTAAGAAGCTACTTCCTATTACTAGGTCTGGAAGATGTTTCCCTATATTATCTTTTTTTTAATTGCTATTTTATTGAGGTTTATTCACATACCATACAGTCATGCGAAGTGTACAATTATTCACAGTATCGTCACATAGTTGTGCATTCATCACCACAATCAATTTTTTGAACATTTTCCTTATTCCAAAAAATAAGGAGAATAAAAATTAAAATAAAAATTAAAGTAAAAAAGAACACCCAAAACATCTCATACTCTTCCCTGCCCCCCCATTATTTATTTACTTTTTGTCCCCCTGTTTTCTACTCACTTGTCCATATGCTGGATAAAGGGAGTGTGAGCCACAACGTTTTCTGAATGATACAGTCACACCATGTAAACTATATAGTTATACTATCATCTTCAAGAATCAAGGATACTGGAGTGCAGTTCAACAGTTTCAGGTATTTCCTTCTAGCTATTCTAATACACTAATAACTAAAAAGGGATATGTATATAATGCATAAGAATAGCCTCCAGAATGACTTTGACTCCATTTGAGATCTCTCAGCCACTGAAACTTTATTTTGTTTAATTTCTCTTCCTCCTTTTGGTCAGGAAGTCTTTCTCAAACCCATGATGCCTGGTCCAAAGGCTCATCCCTGGGAGTTGCTGTCTTGCATTGCCAGGGAGATTTATACCCCTGGGAGTCATGTCCCACATAGGGGGAGGGCAGTGAGTTTACCTGCTGAGTGGGCTTAGAGACAGGCCACATCTGAGCAACAAAAGAGGTTCTCTGGGGGTGACTCTTAGGCACCATTATAAGTAGGCTTAGCCTCTCCTTTGCAGTAACAAGCTTCATAAGGGCCAGCCCCAGTTAAGGACTTGGCCTACTACAATGGTAGTCCCCAATGCTTGTGAAAGTATCAGGAATTCCCCAGGTGAGAAAGTTTAATGTTTCCACGTTTTTCCCCAGGCCCTCAAGGGGACTTTGCAAATACTTTTTAATTCTCTGCCCAAATTACTCTGGGATGTATCGGGATTTCATTCTACCCTGTACAAATCAACCAGATCTCTCCCCCATTCAAGTTACCATGTAATTATGGTGTTTGAATAAACTGAACATAAAAGTTAAATTATATAGCATGCTATGGAAAGTATAGATTTTGCACCAAATAAACATCTCTTCCTTTGGTCTCACACAGAAGTTGAAGTTTTAAAACATAGTCAATGTCATCCTTTTCCCTTTAGTCTGGTTTACCTTAGTTCTAATCAAGTCCATTTCATTCATATCTCTAATTGAAGTCTCATCTCTTTTTCAGCTTCTTTAACATTTGCTGTATGGGGTAATGCTGACATTCACAGCTGCTGAACTCTGGCTCTGAGTCTCATGTGTCACACAGAAACCTGAAATTACAGGGACTGACCAGGTTATATACAAAGAGCTCAGCATCTCAGAATTTAGAGATAACCATAACGACTCATGAATAGATGTGACTGCTGTAAGAGCTTACAATCTAGGAACCTTTACCATAAGCCTTCCCCTGATAACCTATGCTCTCAGATTCAATTCTCAGAGTTTGCACTTTATAGTTAGTCCATATTAGTGAGGCATTATAATGTTTGTATTTTGGATTCTGGCTTACTTCACTCAACATGTATATTTGTCGACTCAAGGTCCATTCACCTAGGTGCATACCTCAAAATTTCATTTCTTCTTGCTGCCTTCTAGTATTCCTTTGTATGTATACACCACTGTACATCATTGTGTTTATCAGTTGATGTACCCTTAGGCCATCTCCATTCCTTGCAAGTCATGCATATCACTGCCATAGACACCAGGGTACAATGTCCATTCATGTCCCTGCTCTCAGTTCTTCCAAGTATATACCCAATAACAGGATTGAAGGACCATATCACAACCCCATAGTTAGCTTTCTGGAACCACCAAATTGCCCTGCAGCTGGGCTGCGCCATTCTACGTCCCTACCAACAGGAAATAGGTATATCCCTTTCTCCACATTTTCTCCAGCATTTGTATCCCTCTATTTTTTTAAAACAGTTTTGTTCACACACCATAGAATCCACCCCAAGTAAACAATCCATGATTCCCAGTATAATCACATAATTATGCGTTCACCACCACAATCTGAGGACATTTCCATCTCTTCACCAAAGAAAGAGGAAAAAGAGAAAAAAAAATGAAGGATAGAAATACAAAAGATAGAAGAAAAATGAAAATAAAATACAACAAAAAGGTCAGACAGCATCACCACCACCAAGAATCCCATATCACTCCCTTGTATCCCCCCCTTATAGACATTTAGCTTTGGTATATTGCCTTTGTTACAATTAATGGATGCATCTTTCATTGTTACTGTTAACTATAGACTGTAGTTTGCATTGATTGTATTTTTTCCCCTATGCCATCCAGTTTTCAACCCCTTGCAATGTTGACATTCATTTGCTTTTCCTCATTTAAAACCATTCTTATATTTATACATTTAATCACAATCATTGACCACTCTAAGTTTTGCTAACTTACACAATCCCAGTCTTTATCTTCTATCTTTCTTTCTGGTGTCATACATACCCCTAGCCTTCCTCTTTCAACTGTACTCACACTCATATTTGTTCAGAGTACTTACAATATTGTGCTACCATCATGCAGTATTGTGCTATCCATTTCTGGATCTATACAGTCAATCCTGTTGAACATTCCATACTCCTTCAGTATCAAATGCCCAATCTGTAACCTCTTTCTATATCCTGATAACCTGTTTTCTCAGCTCTCAAATCTCACTCATCATTGTTAGTCCATATTAGTGAGACCATACAGTATCTGTCCTTTTGTTTCTGGCTGTTTTCACTCAATATAATGTGTACTGTCTACTGTTTTGTCTTTTGGATTTTATATGTCGTATCTTACTTTATTTTTATTTTTTCCCTGTGTTCTAGTTTGCTAATGCTGCCAGAAATGGATTGGCTTTTATAAAGGGGGTTTATTTGGTTACAAAGTTACAGTCTTAAGGCCATAAAGTGTCCAAGGTAACGCTTCAACAATTGGGTACCTTCAACTGGAAGATGGCCAATGGCGTCCGGAAAACCTCTGTTAGCTGGGACTAATATCCAGCTTGGAGCAGATGACGTGACTGTCATCTGCTCCAAGTTCTGGTTTCTAAATGTCTTTCTCCCAGCCTGTTCCTCTCTAGGCTGAAGCTCCTCTTCAGAAAGTCATTCTCAGTTGCTCTTGGGGCATTTGTCCTCTCTTAGCTTCTCCAGAGCAAGAGTCTGCTTTCAACAGCTGTCTTCAAACTGTTTCTCATCTGCAGCTCCTCTCTCCACTCCTGTGCGTTCTTCATAGTGTTCCTCTTGGCTATAGCAAGCTTGCTCCTTCTGTCTGAGCTTATATAGTGCTCTAGTAAACTAATCAAGGCCCATGCTGAATGGGTGGGGCCACACCTCCATGGAATTTATCCAATCAGAGTTATCACCCACAGTTGGGTGGGGTGCACCTCCAAGGAAACAACCTTATCCAAGCATTCCAACTTGATCAACACTAATATGTCTGCCCCCACAAATTGCATCAAAGAACACAGCTTTTTCTGGGAGACATAATATATACAAACTGGTACACTCTGTCTCTCTCTCTTTTTACCTTTACTGATAGTCTTCATTTCTACACTCTTCTCCAAACCTCTCTCTCCTGTCTTTTCATGTCTGCTCCCTTTGGTATTTCTTGTATAGCAGGTATCTTGTTTACAAATTGTCTCAATCTGAAAATATTTTAAACTCTCCCTCATTTTTGAAGGACACTTTTGTGGATATAGAATTCTTGGTTGGCAGTTTTTCTCTTTCAATATCTTAAATATATCTTACCATTGCCTTCTTGCCTTCATGGTTTCTGCTGAGAAATCCACACAGTTTTATTGAGCTTCCTTTGTATGTGATTGATTGCTTTTTCTTGCTGCTTTCAGAATTCTGTTTTTATCTTTGACTTTTGATAATCTGATTACTAAGTGTCTTGGAGTTGGTCTACTCGAATCATCTGTGTGGCGTATGCTGCACTTCTTGGATCTGTAATTTTATGTCTTTCTTAACAGATGGGAAATTTTCAGTGATTATTTCCTCCATTACTCTTTCTGCCCCCTTTCCCTTCTATTCTCCTTCTGGGATACCCATGACACGTGTATTTGTCCATTTCATGTTGTCATTTAGTTCCCTGAGACCCTGCTCGTATTTTTTCATTCTTTTCCCTCTCCGTTCTTTTGTGTGTAGGATTTCAGGTATCCTGCCCTCTAGTTCACGAATCCTTTCTTCTGCCTCTTCAAATGTGCTGTTGTGTGTCTCCATTGTGTTTTTCATCTCTTCTGTTGTGCCTTTCATTCCCATAAGTTCTGCCGATTTTGTTTTTTCAGACTTTCAAGTTCTTCCTTATGTTTGCCCAATGGCTTCTTTATATCCTTCATCTCTTTAGCCATATCTTCCCTGACTTCGTTGATTTGATTTGTGAGTTGATTTACGAGGTTTGTTTGATTAATAATTAGTTGTTTCACCTTTATCTCAGTTGAAGTGTATGTTTCTTCCTTTGACTGGCCATATCTCCATTTTTCCTAGTGTGATTTGTAATTTTTTTGTTGCCTGGGTATCTGGTTTCCTTGATTATCCCAATCAGATTTTCCCAGACCAGAGGGGCCCAGTTCTCATGATGAGGCTGTATTCAGTAGCAGGTTTCCCTAAGGGTGAGACACAGAAGATTGTCAGACTTTCCTGTGAGGCCTCCAGACCCTGTGCTTTTCCTATCCTGCCCATCATGTGGCACTTGTCAGTCTGCAGATCCACACCAGTGTAATGAGATGTGGTATATTTAATTCTAAGTGAACCCATCCTGGCCAGGGATCAAGGGTGTCAGAAGCCAAGCTTAAGCTATTTCTGGATTTTCCCCTCCCATCCCAAGTCCTGGGGTCTGGGTTCTCTGAGTGAAGGCAGCCACATGTGCTGGACCCTGCCCTCTCTTTTCTTAGGGAAGATAATCCCTTTAGGGAGTTGTTTCTTATACTTGAGTTTTTCCTTTGACTCTCTATCTTAGCTCCACCTTTGCCTGGGTCAGTGCTGATAAATGAAAATGCCTGAGGGTTTCTCTTATGAGCTATTTAGAATGAGAGAAAAAAAAAAGGAGGGGAGCAAGAAGTTCCCTTTTCAGAACCAGTCCCTAGCCCTCCAGTTCACTAGGCAAGAACTGGTATTGGTACCTGGTTCTGTGTGCCCCTTTTCTTGGGGCACAGTCCTTTTCCAGTTTTCTGATCTCAGTGGACTCCAAAATCCTCTGTTTTTATTTATTTATGTATTTTTTTCCATTAGCCCTGTCTTCTCTCTGTCAGGATAAACCTCTGGGTTCTTTTCCTGCTTGCTCTGGGTTTATCTGTGCTTGTAGCCTGTATTCAGTAGTCTAGATTTGTTAATTAAAACTGCAGCTGGAGCTTGGTTGCGCTACATTCCCTTACTCCCTGCAGGAACCTTTTCCCTCAGCAAAGTTTTGCAACTCAGCCTGCCATGCCGTTGGGGGAGGCGCATCAACTCTGCAGTTTGGGGAGCTTTTCTTACAGTTTTATGATGCAATCTCAGCCATTCCACCCATCCCTGACTGGTGTATGATGTTGTACGGTCACAGAATCCCCCCAACAGTTGTTCCAGACTGTTTTCTAGTTCTTCCTGGCTGTTTACTAGTTCAAGAATGAATTTTGAGTCCCTATATTATCTTTTTAAGAGTTTTATTGTGCTGTCTCTTATATTGAGGTCTTTGATCCACTTTGAGTTAATTTTTGTATAGGAAACGGTATGTGAGGTAGGGGTCTCTTTCATTCTTTTGGATATGGATATTCAGTTCTCCTTGCCCCATTTGTTGAAGAGATTGTTCAGTCCCAGTTCAGTGGATTTGGGGGCCTTATCAAAAATCAGTTGACCATAGATCTGGGGGTCTATTCTGAACTCTCAATTCCTTTGATCAGTATGTCTATATTTGTGTCAATTCCACGCTGTCTTGAGCACTATGGCTTTATAGTGGGCTTCAAAGTCTGGAAGTGTAAATCCTCCTACTACTTTCTTCTTTTTTAGGATGTTTTTCTCAATTTGAGGCCTCTTTCCCTTCCAAAAAAATTTGATAACTAGCTTTTCCAAGTCTTCAGCATAGGTTTTTGGAATTTTGATTGGATTTGCATTGAATATGTAGATCAGTTTAGGTAGAATTGACATCTTCAGGATGTTTAGCCTTCCTATCCATGGACACAAAATATCTTTCCACCTAATTAGGTCCCCTTTGATTTCTTTCAGTAATGTTTAGTAATTTTCTGTGGAGAGGTCTTTTATTTACAACCTTGTAAATTTATTCCTAGGTACTTGATTTTTTTAGTTGCTATTGTGAATGGAATTTTTACATCCTTGTAAATTTATTCCTGGGTACATGATTTTTTTAGTTGCTATTTTGAATGGAATTTTTTTTTATTGCTGCTTCAGTTAGATCATTACTAGTGTATAGGAATATTGCTGACTTATGTGCATTAATCGTTTATCCTGCTGCTCTGCTGAATTGTTTGTTACCTTAAGTAGCTTTGTCATCAATTTCTCAGGATTTTCTAAGTATAAGATCATATCATCTGCAGATAATGACGGTTTTTCTTCCTCCTTTCCAGTTTGGATACCTTTTATTTCTTTGTCTTGGTGAATTGCTCTGGCTAGAACTTCTGGCACAATGTTGAATAATAGTGGTGACAGTGGGCATCCTTGTCTCATTCCCAATCCTAGGGTGAAGGCTTTCAGTCTATCAGCATTGAGTACTATGCTGGCTGTGGGTTTTTCATATATGCCCTTTATTATATTGAGGAAGTTTCCTTGAATTCCTACCTTTTGAAGTGTTTTTATCAAAAAGCGATGCTGAAATTTTGTCGAATGCTTTTCATTATCCATCAAGATGATCATGTGATTTTTCCCTTTCGATTTGTTAACGTATTGTATTGTAGTAATTGATTTTCTTGTGTTGAACCACCCTTGCATGCCAGGAATGAACCCCACTTGGTCGTGGTGTATAATTCTTTAATGTGCCTTTGGATTCGTTTTGTAAGTATTTTTGTTGAGAATTTTTGCATCTGTATTTAGTAGGGAGATTGGCCTATAGTTTTCCTTTTTTGTAGTGTCATTATTTGGTTTTGGTGTCAGAGTGCTATTAGCTTCATAAAATGAGTTAGGTAGTGTTCCTTTTTCTTCAATTTTTTGAAAGATTTTGAGCAGTAATAGTGTCAGTTGTTTTTAGAAAGTTGGGTAAAATTCCTCTGTGAAGCCATCTGGCCCTGGACTTCTATTTGTAGATGGATTTTTGATGACTGATTGGATCTCTTTGCTTATGATTGGTTTGTTGAGATCTTCTATTTCTTTGTCAGTCTGGGTTGTTCCTTTGTTTCCTGGAAATTGTCCATTTCCTTTAAGTTGTCTAGCTTGTTGGCATACAGTTGTTCATACTATCCTCTTATGATTTTTTTTTATTTCTTTGGGATCCATAGTAATTACTCCACTCTCATTTCTGATTGTTTATTCGGGTCTTCTCTCTTTTTTACTTTTTCAGTCTAGCTAAGGGTCTGTCACTGTTGTTGATTTTCTCAAAGAACCAACTTTTGGTTTTCTTTATTCTCTGTATTGTTTTTTTTTTCCCCCTCCCATTGCACAGCTTATTTATTTCTGCTTTAATCTTTGTTATTTCTTTTCTTCTGCTTGCTTTAGGGTTAGTTTTCTGATCATTCTCTAGCTCCTTTAGTTCAGTTTGGTCTTTGGTATTAGTTCTTTCTTGCTTTTTGATGTATGCATTTAGAGCTATAAATTTCCTACTCAGCACTGCCTTCACTGCATCCCATAGGTTTTCATATGTTGTATTCTCATTTCCATTCATCTCTAGATATTTACCTATTTTCTTACAATTTCTTCTTTGACCTTCTGGTTGTTTAGGAGTGTGTTGTTTAACCTCCTTGTATTTGTAAAAGATCTGGTTCTTTGGTGGTTATTGATTTCTAGTTGCATTCTGTTATGGTCCAAGAAGGTACCTTGAATAATTTTAATCTTTTAAAATTTATTAAGACTTGTTTTGTGCCCTAGCTTATGATTTATCTTGGAGAACGTTCCATGAGTGCTAGAGAAGAATGTATATCCTGGACTTTGGGATGATTTATATATGTCTGTTAAGTCTAATTCATTTATCACATTGTTTAGGCTCTCAGTTTCTTTATTGGTCCTCTGTCCAGTTCTCTCTATAGAAGAGTGGTATATTGAAGTTTCCCACTATTATTGTAGATGTGTCTATTGCTACCTTCAGTTTAGCCAATATTTGTCTCATGTATTTTGGAGCTCCTCAGTTGGGTGCATGAACATTTATGATTGTTATCTCTTCTTGGTTTATTGTCCTTTTTATTAATATATAGTGTCCTCCTTTGTCTCTTAATGACATCTTTGCATTTAAAGTCTATTTCTTCTGGTATTAGTATAGCTACCCCTCTTTCTTTTGGTTGCAGCTTGCTTGGAATATTTGCTTTCTATCCTTTCACTTTCAGTCTTTTTGTGTCACAGGGTCTAAGATGAGTCTCTTGTAAACAAGTTATCAATGGGTCATACTTTTTAATCCATTCTGCTAGTCTGTATCTTTTAATTGGAGATTTTAATCCATTCATATTCAAAGTTACTACTGTGAAGGGAGTTCTTGAACCAGCCATCCTATCCTTTGGTTTTTAGTTGTCAGATCTTTGTTTCCCTCCTCCCTTTTTTCCTTTAGGTTGCCCTTACTAATACTCTTAAGTTCTTAGCCCTTCTCCAGACCTCTTTCTCCTTTCTTTTTTTTCTCAGCCAGTACAGCTCCCTTTAGTTTTTCTTGCAGGGCATGTCTCTTGTCAACAAATTCTGTCAGCATTTGTATGTCTGCAAAAATATTAACCTCTCCCTCAGTTTTGAAGGAGAGCTTTCCTGTATAAAGAATTCTTGGCTGGCAAGTTTTGTCTTTCAGAATCTTAAATATGTCATACCACTGTCTTCTTACCTCCATGATGCCCATTGTGTAGTCAGTACTTAGTCTTATGTTGTTTCCTTTGTATGTGACAAATTGGTTCTCTCTTGCTGCTTTCAAGACTTTCTTCTTTTCATCATTACCATTCTGATCAGTATACATTTCAGAGTGTGTTTATTTGGATTTATTCTATTTGAAGTTCATTGTGCATCTTTGATTTGTATATTTATGTCATTTAGAAGGGTTGGGAACTTTTCCCCAACTATATCTTGAAACACTCTTCCTAACCCTTTTCTCTTCTCCTTCTGGGATACCAGTGATTCTTAAATTTGTGTGCTTCATGTTGTCCGTCATTTCCCTGAGATCTATTTCAAATTTTCCAATTTTTTTTTCACCATTTGTTCTTTTGTGTATTCACATTCAATTGCTTTATTCTAGTTCACTTGTTCTTTCTTCTACCTCTTTAAATTTGCTGTTGTGTGTGTCTGGTATATTTTTAATTTGATGAGCAGTAGCTTTCCATAAGATCTGCTATTTTTAAATTTACTCTTTCAAATTCTTCTTTATGCTTTTCTAGTGTCTTCTTGATGCCGTTTATATCTTTAGCCATCTCCTTGAAGTTGTTTTGGAGATTTGTGTACTTCTTTTATTAATTGCTCCAAATTTTGTGTCTCTTCCAGCTTTTTAATTTGTTCATTTGGCTTGTACGTATCTTCTTGCTTCTTCAGGTGCTTTATGATTTTCTTTTGGCTTTGGGGCATTTGCTTATCTTGGTAACATTATTTTGGGAAATGCCAGATTATTTGAGCATTTGTATATAATTTGGCAGAGCTACAGGTAGCTGGAGTGCACTTTCCCTGTCCTACCAGAAGCTGGCACTCTTGAGCTACCTCTTACTCTCAAGACAGCTTTCCCCCAACTTGACCTGTGTGCTGAGTGGAGTCCAAGTGGGTAGGAATCCAATCAGTGCACCAGTTCTCCCTGTGCACTGGGGACTACTTGCCCTGGGGATGCAATGTGGGCCCTGTGCAGTTTGGCAGGGAATCCACTCAAGGGCACTCTCCAGCACAAAGGTGCCCAGCTCCCTGCCTGCTGTGTGCCCGCAAGCCTCTGGGGTGTGGGAGGGGCTCCTGGTGCTTCCACGTGGTGCCTTCTCTTACCCCATTTCTTGTCCGTATACACTCTGGACTTCCATGGGGGGATAGTAAATATGGTCAGTACTCATCTGCTGCCTTCTGGGTTCCCTACTGGGAGCTCCCAGCTGTGTGGCTGTGGTCGATTATCTCCCCAGCTAATTCTTAAGGTGTGTGCATGGGCATGGAGAGCCATTTCTCACTCCCTTGCCTGGTGGTTGGCTGGCTGCTGCCGGCCCGGGAAGTGGTCCTAGTTGATGAAACTCACCCTGTCCCTTGAGTCACATTCCTCTGCCTTTCCATCTGTGTCCCCACCACATACTATAGGAGTCCCTCTATGGCTTTTCACACCCTGAAACCACTTGTCCTGGGCATCCTCCATCTCCTCTTTAGTTTCCTTCTTGGAGGAGAAGCCCACTCTACCTCACCCACTCCTCCATCTTCCCTAGTAATAGGTTTTTCAAAAAAATTTTTTTCCCCTGCATGGTTTGAAATTCTGCCAAGTTGCTTTTGTGTATTTGTTAGGGTCTCTATTTTCCACATTGAAGATTTTCATCAGAGTTTGATAATTCTTCATTTTCAGCTCATGGTTAAGAATTGGGGAACCAAATTATGGTTGTAAGATGAGATATGAATAAGATTTTTTTGACCATGAGCTTCATTTTAAGGTACTGTTGATTGGGGAACCCCAATAGCAGTATCTTTATTTCTTTCTGGGTTGATCATATTTTCCAAAAAATATCTGCCAGCCTTCTGTCTGGGGAAGGGGCCAGGTAAGTTTCTGGCTACCAGTATTGTGTTTGCTGGGGATGGGGGCTAGAAGTCTCTGCATTCATCACTTAGGATCATCAATTTGTTATTTATTGCCCCTATTTTTTGGTATAGTTCTTATAATCTCATCTGTGTATGGTGTTCGCCAAGTCCAAAGCCCTCTGTTTGTCCTCTCCAAATAATAAATGTTCAGACTTCTGTTTGGAGAGGGATGGGACAGGAATTATTTCCCAGTCGCAGGGAGAGGGTCTAATGATCTTTTACTTCAAGCAGTTTTTACTATAGTTTTTTAAACTGTAGCCCCACCCCCACTTCCATATTTGTACCCTTTGAGGATTCTGTCATGTAAATCAGTGTGCTGGTTTGTATATATTATGTCCCCCAGAAAAAGCCATAGTCTTTAATGCCGTCTTGTGGGGACAGATGCGTTAGTGTTGATTATATTGGAATCTTTGGATTAGGCTGTTTCCATGGAGATATGACCCACCCAACTGTAGGTGATAACTCTGATTAGATCATTTCCATGGAGGTGTGGCCCTGCTCATTCAGGATGGGTCTTGATTAGTTCACTGGAGTCCTATTAAAACAGCTCACAAACAGGGACCTCGGAGCAACCGAGAGTGACATTTTGAAGAGGAGCTGTGGCTGAGAGAGGACAAAATACCCCAAGAGCTACATTTTGGAGAATGCCATTTTGAAATGCAGCCTGGAAGCAAGCAGACACCAGCCATGTGCCTTCCCAGCTAACAGAGGTTTTCCGGATGCCAGTGGCCATCCTTCAGTGAAGGTAGCCTATTGTTGATTCCTTACCTTGGACACTTTATGGCCTTAAGACTGTAACCTTGTAACCAAATAAACCCCCTTTATAAAAGCCAATCCATTTCTGGTGTTTTGCAAAATGTCAGCATTAGCAAACTGGAACAATCAGGTTCCTTTTCATCTATCCCTTTTGGGCTTGATATTTAGCTTTCTCAGGTTTGTCACAGATCTGCCTATTTTCTAACTTCTTTATACCTTTAAGGCTATTCTATTCTTTTCATTGTCCTTGCAGGTTTATGTCTTTTAAACAACAACAACAGAATCTTTTACATAGTTTTAGTGGGATTTTGGGAAGAATTTAGGGAAGTTTTGGAATGATTTAGTGGGATTTGGAAAGGATTTGAGAGTGATTCACTAAATGTCTGTGCTTAATCTGCCATCTTAACCTGAAAATCCCCCCATTGTGTGTTTGCCAGATGAAGAATATGAGATTCTAAGAGATTACATGATGTATTTAAGGTCACATGTTCCAGTCACATGTTCCAGTCTTTTTTGTTCATAATAATTAACCACCCCAAAACATAGTGGCTTAAAACAACAGCAATAGGTATTTTGCTTGGAAACGTGCGATTTGGGTATGGCTTAATGGGACATCTTATCTCTTCTCCTGAGCTTCAGCTGAAGTGATTCAAAGGCTGGGGTTTGGAGTCATTTAAAGACTTGCTCACTCACATGTCTGGTGATTGATGCTGGCTATAGGCTAAGACCTTAGATTGGGCTGAGACTGAAACACCTACCAATGGCTCCTTGGCTTCCTTACAGCATGGTGCCTGGATTCTAAGGGCAAGCATCCCAAAAGGAGAGAGCCTAGCAGAAATTGCACTGCCTTTCAAAATGTAGTCATGTAGCTTCACTTCTGCCACATTGGGAAAGGAATTAGGCTCCATCTTTTAATGGGAAGAATGTCAAAGAATGTGTGGGCGTATTTTAAAACCACTTCATCATGCGACTGTAAAACATAGATCCAGAACTAGAAGCCAGGCCTTTTGACTCATTTTGGAACTTTTTCTTATACCATGCTATAGAGGAAGAAGTCATAGCTAAAATCAAGTTTATAGATGACTTCTACCTTTTAAATTTCCATGCTTCCTCAATTTCTCTATTACAAGTCACTATAAAGGTCACTCTAATCAAGATTTATCTTGATTTTTTATTAGTTTACAAGTCATATCTATTTTGTTCTTACATTAAATATGTGGAGTGGTAGAGATGGAAGTGATGTTATAAATTATGTAAACCAGTGGTTTTCAAACCAATTTTTTTTCTTATTTTTTTATTTTGTAGCAAAATACCTAAAAAAAAAAAAAAGGTTTTTTCTTGTAGCATCGTTATTAAGCATAGAAAAGCTGAACTGCTCTGAATAAACCTATCTACTGAGCACTATTTCCCTGAAGTGCCCTTGAAGTTCCTCTTTAGAGTCTTTAGGCTCTTCAGCCCCTATTTGAAAACTACTAAATTAGGCCATCTCCTTCATTTTATAATGTCAAAACTGAGGCCCAAGGAGTTTCAGTGACTTATCTAAGGTTAAGAAAGTTAGTTACCCAACCAGCAACAAGACTACAGTCCCTTTACTTCTGAGGCTAGTGCTCTTTCCATTATTTCTTTATCACTTATTTAATTACAAATTATTTATGATGAAATTTAGGTTATAACATTTTGCAAGAGTGTGTCACCAGCACCAAAGATTTTATATCAGGGCTTTGTCCCCAGCATGGAGCTGAAGTTCCTCCTACTGAACAGTCAACTTTCTTAAAGACCCTTGTTTACCTCTGATGCTGCTGTTGCCATCTGTGCTTCCTGGCCGGGAATACTCTTCAATCTCCTAATCATGTGGCCAGTTTAAATGCTAGTCTTAGTTTGGGTAGCTACAGTGTAGAAAGCTATATAATACTAGTTTCTAACCAGAGTCAGTCTATGATAGCTTCTTGAAAACAGTGAGCTGGCAAAATCTGGCTCATAATCTCACACCCTTAAACATGGTTGTATTATGTTCTTCACATTTTTTTATATACTGCCAGCCCCCACCACAAGCCTTATTCTTCTTGCACTGTCTTCAAATGTTTTACTTAATGTTTCTAAGCAACCAACTAAAATTGGCAATGCTATATTAAAAGAAAGGGAAAATGATTACTGCTTATTAGTTTAGTACAGAGTGTTCCCAAGTATTGGCTGAATGAAACCTACATGACAGGTTTTCGCTGATAAAATATATTGTAGCTTTTTTTAGCATATCATGCTATTCTGTGTTGCAGAAAAGCCTGTATATGACAGAACAAAGATTTGCCTGTTCTATTTGTAATATCATTTTGAGATTCAATTAGTCTCTCATCACCACATTATTGATTTTCTCTTTTGAATTGGATTTTAATAACCATCTGTGAGAACAGGCAGAACGCCTGTCTCTGGAAACAATGCCTTGATATTCAGGGACGTGAGAGCAGCTGTGAGCTGTTATTCTGCCTTTCTTAATAGCCGAATGTCACATCCTGTAGTTTGGCTTTCATTCACTAATGTGAGCAAAGGATTCTGCCTTTATTTCTGACTCAAGTTCCATTAACACAGTGTGTTAACATTCTGCATTACTTTTCAGTCCAAGTTACTTTCTGAACTAAAAATAAATCCCATCTGGGTCTCTCATTCTAACCTCATCCTATAATCTTCATGGCCTTGGCATTACTATTTCTCTTATATAAGAATTTCCTCATCCTCAGACTTTGCCAAAATCCAGTTCTCTTATTAACGTGAATTTCACTCTTCCTCCACCTCAGCATGATATTAATAAAAATGAGTGGGTATGGAAATGTGTATATATGCTCTGTGAGTGAATAAATGAATTTATATTTGAATGAGTCTGTTTATGTCAAATAGTGGGTGTTTATAGCCAGGTTGGGAAAGGTGTGTGGGAAGGGATAGGAAAGGGTAAGCTTGGTGAAGAGGAACTGTAGAGGAACCACAAAATATAATAGTAATAAGACTGGTGTTGGAAGAGAGGAAAAAACTATTTATCATCTATTTCTTTTCTATTGAAATGCCCTTTTCTTTCTCATTAATAAAGATTTCCAAACATAATTCTCAAGTAACAAGTTGTGATGATATCTGTTTTATTTGCTAGTATATTAAATATCCAATTTGTGCTTAAAGTACAAATTACTAGAAATTTGGTATATTTAATAAAGGGCATAAAATTAATTACAAAGCTGAATTACAGAAATTTAATCATTTCTTTTATATTGTCAGCACCATTGTTCTCTCATCTCTCACTGTTAAACATTGTTTCTCAACATTTGGCTCCCAGACTAGCAGCATCAGCATTATTTGGAAACATGATATAAATGCAGATACTTGGACCCCACACCAAACCTACTGAATCAGAAATTCTGGTGGGTGGGACCCAGTCATATGTGTTTTCAACAAGCTCTCTGGATGATTCTGAATTGGTATTTCTACACTATCTTCCATTATGAAAGTTTACTTTAAAAAATATCCCAACTTTCATGAAATTTATCTTGATCTGTTAAAGTTGGTATAGAGGCAAGGATAGATGATTGATTAGGAAGATGGGTAAGTGAAAGAAAGGAAGAAAAACCTATGGCTATATTAATTCTGCATTTACTAATAGGGCAATATTTCCTTAGTGGAAAACATATCCTGATTATATTAGAATATAGATAAACTCTATATATGTGTATTTCATTGTAGAATTTAAAATGATAAAATACTAATCTTTTCTATTGCTTTAGAAGTATTAATACTTGATTTATCTTTATTCCATTTCTGCTGCTCCCTACTCATCAATTAAAAATGGCCTATATAAATTATATAACCCTTAAAAGGTATTTTAACATGCCTTAAGAAACACCAAAATGTTTATTATTAAAATCTAATGAAATATTGATATAGAGATACCTTCATGTTCTCCTTAATAGTCTATATTTTTCTGTCTTGGCCTCTGTATTAGTTAGGGTTCTCTACGGAAAGAGAACCAACAGGAGATATCTGTAAATATGAGACTTTATAAAAATGTCTCATGCATCTGTGGAGATGCACAAGTCCCAAATTCCGTAGGGCAGGCTACAAGCTGACAACTCCAGTGAAGGTGTTCAGTGAATTCCCCAGGAGAGGCTGGCTGGCTGAAGTAGAGATGAAAATTCTCTCCTGATCGCTGAAGTTATCACTTCTCCTTTTAAAGCCTTCGACTGATTAGATTAAAAAATCTCTCGTTGCAGAAGACACTCCCCGTAGTTGATTGTGGATGTAGCCAGCCACAGATGCAATCAACTTAATGATGTTAGTCCACGAAATGTCCTTGCAGTAGCAGTTAGGACAGTGCATGCTTGACCAGACAGTTGGACACCATTGCTTGGCCAGGTTGACACATGGCAGCACTTCTGACATTTTTGTAAATAGTAGGAAAAAAAAGGAAATATAAATTATGAAATAATTAGTTTGACAATTACAAAACTTTATATGAGGAAGAGGAAGCATAGAAGAAAAAGGCAGTGTAAAAGAAAAGAAACATTGGAAAAATGTTAATGTAAAACCAAAATAGAAAGGAAAATAGATTGTCAAAAGTATTTTAGAAAGTGAAGTAATGTATATAAAAATATAGTGGTGAGAGACTTGCACTTCTGGGAAGGTGGAGTAGACATACCTTTCCCTGTTTCTCTAAATACAACTAAAACCCCTGAACATTATTTATAATACAGATTAGGAAGTGGTCCTTCTGCTTCTATTTTCTGGAAGATATCATTAAAAATTGGTATAATTTCTTTTTTAAATGTTTGGTAGAATTCTTTAGTGAATTCTGGGTCTGGTGCTTTCTCCTTCATAAGGTTCTTAATTGTTGACTCAGTTTCATTAGTAGAAGTAGGGATATTCAGTTACCTATTTCTCCTTGTGTGAGTTTTTGAAGATTGTGTTTTTCAAAGTATTGATGCATTTCATCTAAGTAATCTAATTTGGGGGCATAGAGTTGTTCATAATATTTATTATCCACAGGATCAGGTATGATGGCTTCTTTTTGTTTCTAATATTAGTAAAATTTGTCTTTTTTCTTTTTTTGAATAGCCTTATAAGAAGTTTATTAATTTTATTGATTTTTTCAAAGAACAAGCATTTGGTTTCATTGTTTTGTGCTGTTAATTTCCTGTTTTCATTTTAATTGATTTTTAATTTTTATTTATTTTATTATTTATTTTCTTCTGATTATTTTGGATTTAATTTCCTTTAATTTTTTGAGTTTCCTAAGGTAGTTTAGATTGTTTATTTTAGATCTCTCTTCTTTTCTAATATATGCATACAGTGTTATAAATTTTCCTCTAAGCTCTGCTTTGATTGAATCCCATAAATTTTGATAAGTTATTTTCATTTTCATTTGGTTCAAAATATTTTTCTAATTTATCTCGAGACTTCTTCTTTGACCCATGTTTTATTTAGAAGTACATTGCTTAGACTCCAAATAATTGGGATTTTTCTAGCTATCTTTCTATTATTGATTTCTAGTTTAATTCCATTGTGGTATGAAAGTATACATTGTATGATTTCTATTCTTTTAAACTTGTTAAAGTGTGTTGTATGGCCCAGGATGTCTTGGTGAATGTTCCATGTGAGCTTGAGAAGAATATGTTGTATGAAGTTCCTGGATGAAATATTCTGTAAGTGTTGATTAGATCCAGCTGATGATGCTATTCAACTGTATCCTTACTGATTTCCTGCTTGCTATATCTGCCAATTACTGATAGATGGGTATTGAAGTCTCCAACTATAATAGTAGATTTGTCTGTTTCTACTTGCAATTCTATCAGTTTTTGCCGCCTTTATTTTGACACTATGTTACTAGGCACATACGCATTGAGGATTGTCATGTTTCCTTGAAGAATTGACCCCTTTATTAAGATATAATGCCCCTCTTTATCCCTGATAATTTTCCTTGCTCTGAAATCTGATTTGTCTGAAATTAATATAGCTAATCCAGCTTTCTCTTTATTAGTGTTAGCATTATATATCTTTCTCCATCCCTCTGCTTTTAACCTATCTGCATCTTTGTATTTAAAGTAGGTTTCTTGTAGACAGTATATACTTGGATCTTGATACCCACTCGGATAGTCATGTCTTTTTTTTATCATATTTTTTTGTTGTAGATTATAACATACATACATAGAAGTGATAACTTTTCCAAGTGCACATTAACAAGTAGTTAAAAAGCAAGTTTCAAAGAATAGTATAGGTTACAGTTCCACAGTTCAGTTATTTCCTTATTATGAAATATAATGTATATACAAAAAGGTAATTATCTTTAAAAGTATGATTTAACAAGTAGATATATAGGAAATTTCCAAAGTTGTTATGAGTTATAATACCATAGTTTCAGTTATTTCCTTACTGTGAAATACAGCATATATACAAAAAGGTATAGCTTTCAAATTACAGTTTAACAAGTAACTATAGAACAAATTTCAAAGAATACTATGTGTTACAGTTCTACCATTTCAATTCTTTCCTTCTAGGTAGTCTAATAGCCTAGCAATTACAAAAAAGAAAATTATATAGATATTCAGTATTCATAATCCTTTGTTAAATTCCATCTTGTCTGTTGCTACCCCTTCCTCTAGTTTAATCACTTTCCCAATCTTTAGGGATGTCTAGGCAGTGACTACCCTAACCTGTTCATGTTGAAAAGGGGTGTCAACTTTATGAGCAAAGGGGACACATATAGTTGATGTTCCTGAAGAGGCTATTGCCTCTGGGTTTTGGGACATAGCTGGCATAGGAGCACTTTGAAGGATTTAAGTTTCTGATGAATAAACTTAGTGAGTGAAACTTTTATAGAGTCTCAGATAGGATCCAGGTATTCTTTAAGATTTTGGGGACTACTGTTGACTTGGGCTTATATTGTGGTCATTTGGCATATCCAGGTAAAGCCTGAATAGGAGTAACCTCCAGGACAGCCTCTTGACTCTATTTGAATTCTCTTAGCCACTGAAACCTTATTTTGTTGCCATTTTCCCCCCTTTTGGTCAAAAAGGCATTCTCAGTCCCTCGACGCCAGGGTCAGGCTCATTCCCGGAATCCAGGTCCCACATTGCTAGGAAGGCTCATTCATCTTTGGGGTCCTGTCCCATGTCAGGGGGAAGGTGATGAATTTATTTGCAGAGTTAGGCTTAGAAAGAAAGTCCAGATTTGAGCAACAAAAGAGGTTCTCTGGAGGTGACTCATAGGTATAATTATAGGTGGTCTTATCCTCCCCTTTACATCCATAATCTTCACCCAAACAAGCCTCAAAATTGAGGGCATGACTTATAAAGTAGGGGGTTCCTAAGTTCACATAGCATATGTTATGTCCATGATGATCCATCCATATCTCACATTATCATCACTTAGTTGTACAATCCTCATCAGTCTCCATTTTAAGCAATTCTCATGACCCAAAACATCTCATAGCTCTAGTCAGCCCTTAATTTTTTGACCCTAGTATTTGTGTAATGCTAATATGGTGTTCCTATTAATTATAGTCCCTAGTGTATAATAGATAGATTTTTCCCATATACTACATTGTTAATCCTCTGTACCAGTATCATATCTTAGAAGTATATCATGCAAGCACCTATCTATATTTGTGGTGCTGATCTCTGGGAAACATGCCTTTAAACAACCCCTTCAATACACCTTCAATATATCTATTCACCTTCAGTACAGCTCTGATACTTATAATCCCATTAAAAAACAGCTGTCAACCCTATGCATTACCATACCTTTGAATTCACCACCATTAACATATTTAAAAATATTAGATTATCATTCCCCCTCACTAGCTACTGTCTATCACAAGGTCCCCAATGTTCTATATTATAAGACATTGATTTTATGTTGTTCAGATAGTTCATAGAAGTGGTAACATACAATATCTCTCCTTTTGTGTATGTATGACTTATTTCACTCAGCATTATATCTTCAAGTTTCATCCATGTTGCCTTATGTTTCAGGACCTTGTTGTTTCTTACTGCTGCATAGTATTCTGTCACATGTATATACCACATTTTGTCTGTTGAAGGACACTTGGACTGTTTGCATCTCTTGGCAGTTGTGAACAATGCTGCTGTGACCATTGATGTACAAATGTCTGTTCATGCCAATGCTTTCAGATCTTCTGTGTATATACCAAGAAGTGGAATTGCTGGATCATAGGGTAATTCAATATCTAGTTTTCTGAGAAACTGCTAAACTCTCTTCCAGACTGGCTGTACAATTATACAGTCCCACCAGCGATGAATAAGAGTTCCAGTTTCTCTACATCCTCTCCATCATTTGTAGTTTCCTGTTTGTTTGATGGCAGCCATTCTTATTGGTGTAAGATGATGTCTCATTGTGGTCTCAATTTGCATCTCCCTAATAGCTAGTGAAGATGAACATTTTTTCGTGTGCTTTTTAGCCATTTGCATTTTCTCATCGGAGAAATGTCTTTTCATATCTTTTGCCCTTTATTATAACTGGGCTGTTTGTACTATTGTTGTTGAGTTATAGGATTTCTTTATATATGCAAGATATTAGTCTCTTATCAGATACATGATTTCCAAATATTTTCTCCCATGGAGTTGGCTGCCTCTTCACCTTTTTGACAGATTCCTTTGAAGTACAGAAGCTTTTGATTTTGAGGAGTTCCCATTTATCTAATTTTCTTTCATTGCTTCTTCTTTGGTTGTAAGGTCTAAGACGCAACCTCCTAATACTGGGTCTTGAAGATGTTTCCCTACATTTTCTTCTAGGAGTTTTGTGGTACTCTATTGAGGTCTTTGATCCACTTTGAGTTAATTTTTGTATAAGGTGTGAGGTAGGGGTCCTTGTTCATTCTTTTTGTCATGGCTATCCAGTTCTCTGAGCCCCATTTATTGAAGAGATGGTTCTGTTCCAGTTCAGTGGACTTGGGGGCCTTATCAAAAATCAGTCGACCATATATCTGGTGGTCTATTTCCGACCTTTCAATTCGATTCCATTGATCAATATGTCTATCTGTATGCCAATGCCATGTTGTTTTGACCACTGTAGCTTTACAATAGGCTTCAAAGTCTGGAATTGTAAGTCCACCTACTTCGTTCTTCTTTTTTAGGAAGTTTTTGGCAATTCACGGCCCCTTTCCCTTACAAATAAATTTGATAACTAGCTTTTCCAAGTCTGCAAAGTAGGTTTTTGGGATTTTGATTGGAATGTTGTTGAATCTATTGATCAGTTGGGTAGAATTGATATCTTTTTTTTTTTTTCCATTTTTATTGAGATTGTTCAGATACCATACAATTATCCAAAGATCCAAAGTGTACAATCACTTGCCCCTGGGTACCCTCATACAGCTGTGCATCCATCACTCTTAATTTTTATTCAATTTTTAGAAACTTTTCATTACTCCAGACAAGAAATAGAGTGAAAGATGAAAAAAGAAAAAAAGAAAAGAAAACTCTAATCCTCCACTATCCCTAACCAACCCCCCTCAATTGTTGACTCGTAGTATTGATATAGTACATTTGTTACTGTTTATGAAAAAAATGTTGAAATACTACTAACTGTAGTATATAGTTTGTAATAGGTATATAGTTCTTCCCTATATGCCCCTCTATGATTAACTTCTAATTGTATTGTCATACATTTGTTCTGGTTCATGGAAGCGATTTCTAGTATTTGTACAGCTGATCATGGACATTGCTCACCATAGGATTCAGTTTTATACATTCCCATCTTTTGACCTCCAACTTTCCTTCTGGTGACATATATGACTCTGAGCTTCCCCTTTCCACCTCATTCACACACCATTCAGCGCTGTTAGTTATTCTCACATCTTGCTACCAACACCCCTGTTCATTTCCAAACATTTGAGTTCATGCTAATTCAACATTCTCCTCATATTAAGCAACCACTCCCCATTCTTAAGCCTCATCCTATATCTTGGTACCTTATATTTCATGTCTATGAGTTTACATATTATAATTAGTTCCTGTCAGTGAGACCCTGTAATAATTGTCCTAATGTGTCTGGCTTATTTCACTCAGTATATTGCCCTCGAGGTAGGAAGCAGCAAAAGGAAAAATAACCTTAAATCAAAGTAGAATAAAGAATTAGACAATACCACCAATGTCAAGTGTCTAACATGCCTCCCCTATCCCCCCTCTTATCTGCATTCACCTTGGTATATCACCTTTGTTACATTAAAGGAAGCATAATACAATGATTCTATTAGTTACAGTCTCTAGTTTATGCTGATTGCATCCCTCCCCCAATGCCTCCCCATTTTTAACACCTTGCAAGGTTGACATTTGCTTGTTCTCCCTCGTAAAAGAACATATTTGTACATTTTATCACAATTGTTGAATACTCTAGATTTCACCAAGTTACACAGTCCCAGTCTTTATCTTTCCTGCTTTCTTGTCGTGTCTCACATGCTCCCCACCTTCCTCTCTCAACTGTATTCATAGTTACCTTTGTTCAGTGTACTTACATTGTTGTGCTACCATCTCCCAAAATTGTGTTCCAAACCATGCACTCCTGTCTTCTGTCACCCTGTAGTGCTCCCTTTAGTATTTCCTGCAGGACAGGTGTGTTGTGCACAAAGTCTCTCATTGTCTGTCTGTCAGAAAATATTTTGAGCTCTCCCTCATATTTGAAGGACAGCTTTGCTGGATATAGGATTCTTGGTTGGCGTTTTTTCTCTTTCAGTATCTTAAATATATCACACCATTTCCTTCTTGCCTCCATGGTTTCTGATGAGAGATCCACACATAGTCTTATGAAGCTTCCTTTGTATGTAAGGGATCGCTTTTCTCTTGCAGCTTTCAGGATTCTCTCTTTGTCTTTGACATTTGATAATCTGATTATTAAGTGTCTTGGCATAGGCCTATTCAGATCTCTTCTGTTTGGAGTACGCTGCACTTCTTGGATCTGTAATTTTATGTCTTTCATAAGAGATGGGAAATTTTCATTAATTATTTCCTCTATTATTGCTTCTGCCCACTTTCCCTTCTCTTCTCCTTCTGGGACACCAGTGATACGTACATTATTGTACTTTGTTTCATCCTTGAGTTCCCGGAGACGTTGCTCATATTTTTTCATTCTTTTCTCCATCTGCTCCTTTGCGTGTAGGCTTTCAGGTGTTTTGTTCTCCAGTTCCTGGGTGTTTTCTTCTGCCTCTTGAGATCTGCTGTTGTATGTTTCCATTGTGTCTTTCATCTCTTGTGTTGTGCCTTTCATTTCCATAGATTCTTCTAGTTGTTTTTTTTGAACTTTTGATTTCTGCCGTATACATGTCCAGTGCTTCCTTTACAGCCTCTATCTCTTTTGCAATATCTTCTCTAAACTTTTTGATTTGATTTAGCATTAGTTGTTTATATTCCTGTATCTCAGTTGAAGTGTACGTTTGTTCCTTTGACTGGGCCATAACTGTTTTTCTTAGTGTAGGTTGTAATTTTCTGTTGTCTAGGCATGGTTTCCTTGGTTATCCAAATCAGGTTTTCCCAGACCAGAACAGGCTCAGGTCCCAGAGGGAAGAAATATTCAGTATCTGGTTTCCCTGTGGGTGTGTCTTAGAAAATTGCTCCACCCTTTGATGCCTCAGGTCACTGTGCTTTTCTGCCCAGCAGGTGACGCCTGTTAGCCTATAATTCTTGACTGGTGTGAGGAGGTATGGCCGTGTTCCCCCAGGCTCTGGGGTCTGGTTCTGAATGGAAAGGGCCCCACCCCTTTCCTCCTAGAGAAGACAGACCCCCCAGGTTGAGGTCATTAGCATTTCAATGGTCTCGCTCTC
The DNA here is from genome assembly GCF_015220235.1 of Choloepus didactylus. Lineage (NCBI taxonomy): Eukaryota > Metazoa > Chordata > Mammalia > Pilosa > Megalonychidae > Choloepus > Choloepus didactylus. The sequence continues at coordinate 40,694,392 of NC_051321.1, forward strand.
TGCTTGTGGTGTCTCCACCCTTCCCCGAGTCACAGCCCTGGAAACTGAAAATGACTGGGGCTTTCTCCACTGAGCCGAAAAAGAAACAAATAGTCCCCTTCAGACCCAGTCCAAGGCGACCCTCCGGCTCTCCCAGGTCAGTCGTCACCCAAAGCCTCTGTCTGTTTTTTGGGGATGCGTACCTGTAGTGAGCAGTTCACACTCGCTCCTTAAAACCCCAGTTGGAGCTCAGCTGAGCTGTATTTGCTTGCTAGGAGAGAGCTTCTCTCTGGCACCACGCGGCTGTGCAGCTCGGGCTATGGGGGAGGGGGTCTCACGACTTGGATCCGCAGGTTTTACTTACAGATTTTATGCTGTGTTCTCGGGCATTCCTCCCAATTCAGGTTGGTGTATGATGAGTGGATGGTCTCGTTTGTCCCCCCGCAGTTATTACTAGTTGTTTCTGGTTTTTTGTAGTTGTTCCAGGGGGACTACTTAGCCTCCACTCCTCTCTATGCCGCCATCTTGCCGGAGTCCTAGAATTGATATCTTAACAATGCTTAATCTTCCTATCTGTGAACATGGAATACCTTTCCACCTATTTAGATGCTTTTTTATTTCTTTTAGTAAAATTTTGTAATTTTCTGTCTAGAGGTCTTTTATGTCCTTGGTTGAGTTTATTCCTAGGTACTTGATTTCTTTGATTGCTATTGTGACTGGAATTTTTTTTAATTACCTCTTCAGTTAGGTCATTACTAGTGTATAGGAACATTACTGACTTATATGCATTAATCTTGTATCCCACCACTCTGCTGAATTTATTAGCTCAAATAGCTTTGTGGTCGTATTCTCAGGATATTTCAAATATAAGATCATATCATCTGCAAATAATGACAGTTTTACTTCTTCCTTTCCACTTTGGATACCTTTTGTGTCTTTGTTTTGGCAAATTGCTCTGGTTAGAACCTCTAGCACAATGTTGAATAATAGAGGTGACAGTGGGCATCCTTCATTCCTAATCTTAGGGGGAAGGCTTTCAGCCTCTGACCGCTGAGTATTATGCTGGCTGTGGGTTTTCCATATATGCCCTTTATCATATTGAGGAAGTTTACTTTAATTCCTACCTTTTGAAGTCTTTTTATCAAAAAGGGATGCTGAATTTTGTCAAATGCTTTTTCAGTGTCTATTGAGATGATCATTTGATTTTTCCCTTCTGATTTGTTAATATGTTGAATTACCTTAATTGATGGTCTTATGTTGAACCACCTTTGCATGCCAGGAATGAACCCCACTTGGTCGTGGTGTATAATTCTTTTAATGTGCCTTTGGATTCGATTTGCAAGTATTTTGTTTAGGGTTTTTTGCATCTATAGTCATTAGGGAAATTGGCCTATAGTTTTCCTTTTTTTTGTAGTGTCTTTATCTGGTTTTGGTATCAGAGTAATATTGGCTTCTTAAAATGAGTTAGGTAGTGTTCCTTTTTCTTCAATTTTTTAAAAGTGTTTGAGCAGGAATGGTGTCAATTCTTTTTGGAAAGTTGGGTAAAATTCCCCTGTGAAGCCATCTGGCCCTGGGCTTATATTTGTAGGTAGATTTTTGATGACTGATTGGATCTCTTGGATTTTTAATGATTTCTTGAGGTCTTCTATTTCTTCTTTGTCAGTCATGGTTGTTCTTGTGTTTCTAGGAAGTTATCCATTTCCTTTAAATTGTCTCACTTATTGGCATAGAGTTGTTCATAGTATCCTCTTAGGATTGTTTTTTAAATTTCTTCGGGATCTCTAGTAATTATCCCTTTCTCATTTCTGATTCTGTTTATTTGGGTCTTCTCTCTTTTTTACTTTGTCAGTCTATCTAAGGTCTGTCAATCTTGTTGATCTTCTCAAAGAACCAACTTTTGGTTTTATTTATTCTCTCTATTGTTTTTTTTGTTTGTTTGTTTTTGTTTTTCTCCAGCTTATTTATTTCTGCTTTAATCTTTGTTATTTCTTTTCTTCTACTTGCTTTAGGGTTAGTTTGCTGATCATTCACTAGCCTTTTCAGTTGTTCAGTTAGGTCTTTAGTTTGAGCTCTTTCTTGCTTTTTGATATACCCATTTAGAGCTATAAATTTCCCTCTCAGCACTGCCTTCACTGCATCCCACAGGTTTTAATATGTTGTGTTCTCATTTTCATTCATCTTTAGATATTTACCAGTTTCTCTTGCAATTTCTTCTTTGACTCACTGGTTGTTTAGAAGTGTGTTGTTTAACCTCCATGTATTTGTGACAGATCTGGTTCTTTGGTGGTTGTTGATTTTTAATTGCATTCCATTATGGTCAGAGAATGTGCTTTGAATAATTTCAGTCTTTTAAAATTTATTAAGACTTGTTTTATGCCCCAGCATATGATCCATCCTGGAAAATGTTCCATGGGCACTAGGGAAGAATGTATATCCTGGTACTTTGGGATGTAACAATCTATATATGTCTGTTAATTCTAATTCAGTTATCATATTGTCAGGGTTCTCAATTTCCTTATTGGTCCTCTATCTATAGAAAAGAGTGGTATTGAAGTCTCCCACTATTATTGTGGACATGTCTATTACTCCCTTCAGTTTAGCCAATGTTTGTCTCATGTATTTTGGAGCTCCTTGATTGGGTGCATAAACATTTATAATTGTTATTTCTTCTTGGTGAATTGTGTGTTTTATTAATATATAGTGTCCTTCTTTGTCCCTTAAGACATCTTTGCATTTAAACTCTATTTTGTTTGATATTAGTGTGGCTACCCCAGCTTTCTTTTGATTGCAGTTTGTTTAGAATATTTTTTTCCATCCTTTCACTGTCTTTGTGTCACAGGGTCTAACATGAGTCTCTTGTAAACAGCATATCAATGGATTGTATCTTTAAATCCATTGTCACAGTTTGTATCTTTTAATTGGAGAGTTTAATCCATTCACATGCAAAGTTATTACTGTGAAGGGAGTTCTTGAACCAGCCATCTTATCCTTTGGTTTTTAGTTGTTAGATCTATTTTTCCCCCGCTCTCTTTTTTTCTTTTAAGTTACCCTTACTTAACTCTTCAGTTCTGTGCTCTTCTCCAGACCTTTCTGTCCTTTTTTTCTCAGCTATAGGGCTCCCTTTAGTATTTCTTGCATGGCAGGTCTCTCGTTAACAAATTCTCTCAGCATTTTTTTGTCTGAAAATTTTAACCTCTCCCTCAATTTTGAAGGAGGGCTTTGCTGGATAAAGAATTCTTGGCTTGTCTTTCAGAATCTTAACTATGTCATACCACTTCCTTCTTACCTCTGTGGTGCCCACTGAGTAGTCATTACTTAGTCCTATGTTGTTTCCTTTGTGTGTGGTGAATTGCTTCTCTCTTGGTGCTTTCAGAAGTTTCTCCTTCTCTTCAGCATTTGACGATCTAATCAGCATATGTCTCAGAGTGTGTTTATTTGAGTTTTTCTATTTGGAGATTGTTGGGCATCTTTGATTTGAATATTTATGTAATTTAGAAAGTTTGGGAAGTTTTCCTCAATTATGTTCTTTCTAGCCCTTTACCCTTCTCTTCTCCTTCTGTGACACCAATGATTCTTATATTTGGTCACTTCCTGTTTTCTATCATTTCTTTGAGATCTATTTCAAAATTTTCAATTTTTTCCCCATTTGTTCTTTTGTGTGCTTGCATTCAATTACTGTCCTCTAGTTGACTTATCCTTTCTTCTGTGTCTTCAGATATGCTATTGTCTGTCTCTAGTATATTTTTAATTTGAGCCACAGTACCTTTTATTTCCATAAGTTCTGCTATTTTTTTTAATTTACTCTTTGAACTTCTTCTTTATTCTCTTCTAGGGTCTTCTTGATTTCCTTTATGTCTTTAGCCATCTTGTTAAGGTTGTTTTGGAGATTTGTTTGTACTTCTTTAATTAATTGCTCCAAATTTTATGTCTCTTGAGGCTTTTTAATTTGTTTGTTTGCCTTGTCTATATCTTCTAGATTCTTCAAGTGCTTTGTAATTTTCTCTTGGCTTAGGGGCATTTGCTTGTCTTGATAGGGCTATTATGGAAGGTGCAGAATTATTTGAGCATTTATACATAATTTGGTTTTGTGGAGTACAATTTCCCCATCCTACCAGCAGTTGTCACTCTTGAGGCACAGCTTGCCAAAGTGCAGCAGGTGGTGCTCAAGAAGGTCTTTCCTGAACTTCTCCTGTGTGGTGGCTGGAGTCCATACTGCATGAGGAACCAATCAATGCACCTGTTCTCCATGTGCACTGGGGAGTACCTGTTCTGGGGCTCTGATGCGGGCCCTGAGCAGGCAGGGAGTCCAGTCAAGGGCAACCTGCAGATGGAACATGGGCCCTGCCTGTCCACTCTCTGCCTACCGTGTGCTTGTGATTTTCTAGGGTATGGGAACAGCTCCTGATCACCAGTATGGTGCCTCTCCCTTCTCCGCTTCTTGCCGTTGCACCCCCCCCCGCCCCTAACTTCCATGCAGGGAGAGCAAACACTGCCCACTGGGTTCCCTCATGGGAGCTCCCCACTATCTGACTGTAGAGGATCACCCCCATCAAACTGTAAAGGTAGGTGGATAGGAGTGGAGAGCCACTGCTCACTCCCTTGCCTGCGGCGGTTTTGCTGCTGCCAGCTGGTGGACGGTCCAACTGGAACACACTCACCACATCCCTCCAGCTGCCATCTCTCCTCCACTTTTGTTGGTGTCCCCTCCACATTTTGTGGGGGACCCTCTATGGCCGGTCACACCCTGAAACCACAGTCCCTGGTGTCCTTAGGCCTCTGTCTAGTTACTTTCATGGACGAGAAGCCCGTTTTGCCTCACCTACTCCACCATCTTCCCAGAAGTCTGCGTGTCACAGTCTTTTAATTTGTGCACGTAGACCATTCACATTTAAAGTGGTTATTGATATAGTGGATTAATATCTGCCATATTTGTAAATGTTTTCTACATGTTGCCATTGTTTGTTCTTTCTTTCTTTTTTTTGGCCTCTCTCTCTCTCTGCCTTCTCTGGCTTTAACTGAGCATTTTTTTATGATTCTTTTTTCTCTGCTATCTTAGAATTTATCAATCATACTTTTAAAAAATTCTTTTAGTGGTTGCCTGTGGTAGCTTGGAGTTATGTACCTCAGAAAAACGTTTGTTTAATCTTAATCTGTTCCTGTGCGTATGAACCTATTTGTAAGTAAGAATTTTAATGAGGTTACTTTGGTTAAGATATGGCCCAGCTGAATCAGGATGGGTGTTAATCCTATTACTGGAGGCCTTATAGAGCGGGCCACAGAGGAATAAGCTATGGGGAGCAGCCAGTAGCTGGAAGTAAATGGAACCTGTTAGAGAAAGAAGATGCTGCCATGTGCCTTGTCATGTGACAGGAAAGCTAAGGATGAAGGATTGCTGGCAGACAGCCCTGAGCGCCATTGTCTTCTGGGAGAGAGCATCACCTGACAGCTCAGTTTTGGACTTCTAGCCTCAAAACCATGAACCAATAATTCTTGTTGTTTAAGTCAACCCATTGTATGGTATTTGTTTTGGCAGCTAGGAAGCTAAAACAATTGCTTTTATGTATTTCAAAATAAAAGATTTTATTTTGCCTTCTTTTATTCCTTCTCAAATGCCCTTCTTTTCTTTATTTAGATCTGAATTTCTGACCTGTATTATTTTTCTTCTCTCTGAAGAATATCATTTACCATTTCTAGAAAGGCAGATCTACTGCTAAAAATTCCCTCAGTTTTTATTTGTCTGAGAAAATCTTGATTTCTACTTCAGTTTTGAAGGTTAATTTTTGTTTTTAAAGATATAGGCATTTATTCAGGACATCTACTAAATCTCTTCAAGAACAGTGAGAGTCTGTGGTAGGCATTTGAGCTTCCCTCCCTCTCGTCCCAGCTCAGTGTAACAGAAGCTCTACTCCAGGTGGTGAAATCAAGAACATACAGCTCTCTACCTCCCAGCACCCAATTTATGACTAGGGTATATCTCCAAGAGTGGCAGACCATCAGTATTTCTCATATTCCTCCAACCCCATCCCAGCACCATATTGTAAAAGCTCTGTTCCAGGCCAGAGCAGCTGAGATGTCTGGGGCCATTTTCAAAATATCTGTCTCAACTCCAGCTAGCCATGAGCTCCTTCTGTCTGAGTTTATATAGTGCTCCAGTGAACTAAAGAAGGCCCAGGCTGAATGGGTGGGGACATGCCTCCATGGAAATTATACAATCAGAGTTATCACCTACAGTTGGGTGGGTCACATCTCCATGGACATTGGACCAGTAGGTCCCAACCCAATCCACACTAATACATCTGCCCCCACAACAATGCATTAAAGAATATGGCTTTTTCTGGGGGACATAAATATACAAACCGGCACATTCCACCCTGTGGACACCAGAAAGACATATTCTTTCCAAATACAAAAATACATTCATTCCATCACAATATCGCAAAAGCTTAAATCATTTCCATAACAATAGGTGAAGCACAAAATCCCGTCAAAATCAGTTACAGTTGTGGTCTGTCCAAAAGCAAAATTCCCCTCTGGCTGTGAACCTGTGAAACTTAGAACAAGTTATCTGCTTCCAATATTCAAAGGAGAGATGTCATAGGATAAACATTCCCATTGCCATAAGGAGAAACTGAAAGGAAAACAGGGCTTAAGGGACCAAAACAATTCCTAAAACCCTGAGGGCAAACTCCATTAGATTTCAAAGTCTGGGAGTCATTAACAGAACAAAAGGACATTGTATCCTTGGGGCTTGAGAGAATGGGAGTCCAACCCTTTCCTAAGGCTTTCCTGGCAGCCTTTTTCTCTCCAAATGCTGGGGTGAGTGCTCCAACATATCCACACATTGAGGAGGCCCCTTTTTCAGCCCTACCCTCCTCAAACATTGGGGTGCCACCCGGACTCTGCCTCTCGGGGCAAAGGCTCCCCCCTCTTCAAACACTGGGATGGTGGCCAGGCTCTCCCATTTCTCTGGGAATGTGTTCCACTGTCTGTGGGGCCTGGGGTGGCAGAACTCTTCCGGAGCATTGAGGTGGAAGGCCCACCCTCGACCTCCAGGGCCAACTCACCTTTTCCATGCCTGTGGGGCGCTCTGCTCTCCCAGCCTGAGACCTCTTGACTCCAGACCTCAACCTCCATGGCTCTGTCTTTGAAGAAATTTTTCCTTCAATTTGTTCCTTGTCTGTCTCCTCCAGTCCAAACCTGCAGCATCTCCGTCTGTAAAGATCTCACAAAAATTCTGTTGGCTTCACATGAAGCTCACTGGTCAAAGCTGTCAGACAATAGGACTTTCCACAAATCCTTTCTGCTTAACTCCTTCTCCAATTTTGGCTTGTACTGAAATGGCAGCCGGGTTCCATGTTTGGTTAAATCCTCACATTGGGCTGTAGCTTCTGAGGTTCCATCCCCTGGAAGCTCAGAGTTTTCCAAGCCATCAACTTCTGGTTTCTTTGAAACCAAGAGTTCAGTTCTCAGCTTATCTGTCTTCTCAAATTTTACTATGAGCTGCAAGGAGAAGCCATGCTATATCTACAACTTTTAGTTCTGAAATCTCATCAACAAAGTACCCCAGCTTGTCGCCTTCAAATTCTTCCTTCCATTGGACACCAGGACTCAATTTTGCCAAATTTTCTGCCACTTTAAAACAAGGATCACCTTTCTTTCAGTTTGCAACAACACATTCATCATTTCTGCTCAAGGCCTCTTCAGAACTATCTTTCGAGTCCATATTTCCACAGTCTCTTCAAAGTAGTTTAGGCCTTTTCTATCAAGCTCCTCACAGTTGTACCAGAATCTTCCCATTATCCATTTAAAAAGCTGTTCCAACATGTTTGGTATTTGCAAACTCAGCAGCACCCGAATTCTCTGGTACCAAAATCTGTTCTAGTTTGCTAATGCTGCCAGACTGCAAAACACCAGAAATGGATTGGCTTTTAAAAAGGGGGGTTTATTTGGCTACACAGTTACAGTCTTAAGTCCATAAAGTGTCCATCAATAGAGGGTACCTTCACTGGAGAAAGGCCAATGGCGTCCAGAAAACCTCTGTTAGCTGGGAAGGCATGTGGCTGGTGTCTGCTTGCTCTCAGGTTGTGTTTCAAAATGACGTTCTCCAAAATGTATGCATCATCTTCCACTGGCCATCTTCAAAATGTCTGTCTTGAAGGTTAATTTTGCTGGCTACAGAATTCTAAGTTCGTAGGGTCTTTTCTTTCAACACATTAAATATTTCACTCTATTCTTGCTTGCATGGTTTCTGAAGAAAAGCCTGATGAAATTTTTGCTTTTGTTCCTTTAAAAGTAAATTTCTTTTCCCCCTCTGGCATGTTTCAAGATACCCTCTTTGTCTTTTATTTTCTGTACTTTAAATATGATATGTCTAGGCCTAGATTTTTGGTACTTTTCTTGCTCGATGTTCTCTGAACTTCCTAAATCTGTGATTTTATATCTGTAATTTTGGAAAATTCTCAGCTCCTATTACTTAAAATATTTATTTTGTTCCTTTCTGTCTTCTGATATTCCCATTATTCAGTGTTACACCTTTTTTAATTGTCCCACAGTTCTTGGATATTCTGATCATTTTTTTTTCAATCTTTATTCCGTTTGCTTTTCAGTTTGGGAAGTTAATATTGATGTATCTTCAAGCTCATTGATTCTTTCCTTGGCTGTTTTCAGTTTACTGATGAACCCATCAAAGGCATTCTTCATTTCTCTTACAGTGTTTTTAATTTCTAGGCTTTTCTTTTGATCCTTTCTTGGAGTTTCAATCTCTATGCTTACATTACCCATATGTTCTTGCATGTTTTTCGCTTTTCCCATTAAAGTTATCGCTTATTAATCATAGTTATTTTAGATTCCCAATCTGATCATTACAAAATCTCTGCCATATTTTCATCTGGTTCTGATGCTGGCCTTGTCTCTTTAGACTATGTTTTTTTTATTTTTGCCTTTTAATGTGCCTTGTAATTTTGTGTTGAAAGCTGGATATGATGTATCAGGTAAAAGGAACTGAGGTAAATAGGCCTTTAGTTTGAGGGTTTATGTTTGTTTAATTAGAGTAAGGCTTTGCTTACTGTTTGTTGTAACTGTAAGTGTCAGAGGATCAGAATTCCTCTGATGTCCTTGTTTTTGTCTCCCCTATTGTCTTTGAGTTTCCCTGGAGACTCCTTCTTAAATAGGATCTTAACAGTTCTTTTCAACTGTGGTACCTGTTACTATACAGAGCCCTAGTGATGTAATGGTAATATGTGGGGGAAGTGAAGCATTCTGAAGTCCTCTGATTAGGTCTCAGTCTTTTAGTGTGCCTGTGCTCCTGTCATATGACCTTCACAAATGCTTCTAAGCTTTATATTTTTTTCCCACCTCTTTGGTGAAACAGGAAGGCCTGCAGGACCTTGTAGAAAAATTCCTCTTAAGAGTTCTCTGTACTTGTTATCTCCAGTTACTCTGCTCTTATTCTTCCTTCAACCCAACTCCAGTTAGGTTTCTGCCCCCCCAATACACCATGAAAAGTATTCTTGTCAAGGTCGCCTGTGCCAGTTTGAATGTATTATGTTCCCCAAACGCCATTATCTTTGATGTAATCTTGTGTGGGCAGACCTATCAGTGTTAATTAGATTGAAATTCTTTGAGTGTTTCCATGGAGATGTGCCCCACCCAACTGTGGGTGATGACTCTGATTGGATAATTTCCATGGAGGTGTTGGCCCACCCATTGGGTGGGTCTGAATTAAATTTCTGGCGCACTATATAAGATCAGACAGAAGGAGCAAGCTTGCTACAGCCAAGAGGGACACTTTGAAGAAAGCACAGGAGCTGCAGATGAGAGACAGTTTGAAGATGGCCGTTGAAGCAGACTCTTGCTCCAGAGAAGCTAAGAGAGGACAAACACCCCAAGAGCAACTAAGAGTGACATTTTTGAGGAACTGCAGCCTAGAGAGGAACATCCTGGGAGAAAGCCATTTTGAAACCAGAACTTTGGAGCAGACGCCAGCCATGTACCTTCCCAGCTAACGGAGGTTTTCCGGACACCATTGGCCATCCTCCAGTGAAGGTACCCGATTGCTGATGTGTTACCTTGGACACTTTATGGCCTTAAAACTGTAACTGTGTAACCAAATAAACCCCCTTTTATAAAAGCCAATCCATCTCTGGTATTTTGCATTCCAGCAGCATTAGCAAACTAGAACATCGCCCTTGACTCCCACATTGATAAAACCAGTGATCAGTTCTCAATCCTTATCTTGTTTAGCAGATCAGTGCATATGACACAGTTTATTACTTCCTCACTTTTTTTTATACTTTTCACACTTAGGGAGTTCCAGCTGAGTATTTCCTTTCTCTCGTGTTGGAGGCTAGAGAGGTCTGGAATTGTGTATCTCCTTTCCCCCAGATTGGTTAGTCTGTGGTAAGACTCATGTTGGCAAAATAGCAGGCCTTTCTTAATAAGAACAGAACACTGTGGTTTTATTTCAAAATGGTTACATTTGTCCTTCTCCTGCCAGAAGCATGAGGGGCTTTTCAACTCCAGTCTTCACAGTGAGAAACCTGGTGGGGCAGTTAGAAGTAAAACTCGTGAAATTATAGGAACCGCCCCTAAGCTTGGGCCTCCAGGAGTTTGTTTTCTTTTTTTTTTTTTTTTACATTTTTAATTGTGAAATATAACATATATACAGAAAAGTAATAACATTCAAAATACAATTTAACAAGTAGTTAAGAGCAAATTTCAAAGAATGTTATGGGTTACAGTTCCACCATTTCAGTTATTCCCTTACTGTGAAATACATATACAGAAATGTGATAACTTTCAAAGTATAATTCAACAAGTAGCTATTGAGCAAATTTTGAATCATGTTATATGTTACAGTTCCACCATGCCAATTATTTCCTTCTAGCTATTCTAGTACCCTAGAGACTGAAAAAAAAATATTTATATAAAGATTCAGTATTTGGAATCCTTTGCTAAATCCTACTATCTTGTCAGTTGCTACCCGCCCCCTCTCTTTTTTTTTAATTAAATTCAGTTTTATTGAAATACATTCACACACCATACAATCATCCATGGTATACAATCCACTGTCCACAGCATGATCACATAGTTATGCGTTCATCACCACAATCTATCTCTGAACATTTTCCTTACATCAGAAAGAACCAGAACAAGAATAAAAAATAAAAGTGAAAAAAGAACACCCAAATCATCCCCCCATCCCACCCCATTTGTTCTTTAGTTTTTATCCCCATTTTTCTACTCATCCATACACTAGATAAAGGGGGTGTGATCCACAAGGTCTTCACAATCACACTGTCACCCCTTGTAATCTACATTATTATATAATTGTCTTCAGGAGTCTAGACTGCTGGATTGGAGTTTGGTAGTTTCAGGTATTTACTTCTAGCTATTCCAATACATTAAAACCTAAGAGGTGTTATCTATATAGTGCATAAGAATGTCCACCAGAGTGACCTCTCGACTCCATTTGACATCTCTCAGCCACTGAAATTATTTCGTCTCATTTTGCATCCCCCTTTTGGTCAAGAAGATACTCTTCAGTCCCACGATGCCAGGTCCACATTCATCCCCGGGAGTCATATTCTGCATTGCCAGGGAGATTTACACCCCTGGGAGTCAGGTCCCACGTAGGGGGGAGGGCAGCGAGTTCACCTGTCGAGATGGCTCAGTTAGAGAGAGAGAGGGCCTCATCTGAGCAACAAAGAGGCACTCAGGGGGAGACTCTTAGGCACCATTACATGCAAGTTTAGACTCCTCTTTGTGGTAATGAGCTTCATAAGGGCAAGTCCCATGCTCGAGGGCTCAGCACATCAAACCGCCAGTCCCAATGTTTGTGACAACATCAACATCAGTCCAGGTGAGGATGTCCAACACATCCGCACCTTCCCCCCGATCCTCAGGGCTGGGGAGGGGGAGGCTGTAAATATATTTTTTATTATCTGCCCAAATTACTCTGGGATGTGTCACTATTTCACTCCAGCCTATACTAACCTACCGTATCTCACTTCCTATTCAAGGTTCCATGCAATTGCGGTGTTTGAACAAATTGACTGTAGAGTTGTACTGTTTAGAAAATTTGGATCCTGTACCGAATAGATATCTATTCCCTTGGTCTCATATGGAAGTTGAAGTTTTAAAACACAATCAGTTTCAGCCTTTACCCTTTGGCCTGGCTTGCCCTGGTCTTAACCAGATGTGCTTCATTCATATCATTAATTGAAGTCTGGGCTCTTTTTCAGCTTTTTTTTTTTTTTTTTTTTTTTGACAGTGGCTATATGCACTAATACTGACGTTCATATCTGCCGAGCTCTATCTCTGAGTTTCAAGTGTCTCAGAGCTATGCATTGTTCCAGAGACCAATCAGGTTATACGCTAGGGGATCAGCATCTCAAAGTTTAGAGATAGGCATTACAATTCAGGGGTAGAGTTAACTGCTGTAAGAGCTTACAGTCTAGGGACTATTACAATTATTATGTCCACGTTAGGCTATGTTCTAAGATTCATTTCTGAGTTTACACATTGTAGTTAGTCCATATTCGTGAGGTATCATCCCTCTCACCATGTTTTCTCCAACACTTTTACTCCTATATATATATTTTCCTACAATTTTATAGAGTTATAGTCACATACCATACATTTATCCACAGTGTACAATCAGTTGTTCATGGTATCATCATAAAGTTGTACATTTGTCACCACAATCAGCACTTGAACATACTGATTACTACAAGAAAAATTGTTTTGTTTTGTTTTTTAGCAATAAGGAAAAGTGATAAAAAGAAAAATAACATGTCATACAATACAATATACTAGTAAGGACAGCAAATAACACCACTACCAAGAATCCCATATTCCTCCCCTATATCCCCGTCTCATATACATTTAGCATTGGCATATTGCCTTTGTTACATTTAATGGAGGTCTATTACAATGTTACTGTTGACCATAGACTCCAGTTTGCTTTGATTATGTTTTTTCCTGAGTACCTTTTCAAATTTCTACAGGGTTGACATTCATTTGCTTTCCCACATGCAAAAACATTTTTATATTTGTATATTTAGTAACAGTCATTGGCCACTCTAGTTTTTGCCACGTTATACAGTCCCAGTCTTTATCATCTATCTTTACCTCTGGTGTCATACATTCTCCTGTCCCACCTCTTTCAGCTTTACTCACAGACATCTTTGTTCAGTGTACTTACAATACCGTGCTACCATCACACTGTATTATGCTATCTATTTCTGGATCTATGCAGTCAATCCTAAACATTCTGTAGTCCTTCAGCGTGAAATGGCTGATCTCTGCCCTCTTTCTATCTCCTGGTCACCTGTGTTGTCAGCTTTTAACTCCCAAAGTTTGTTCATTAATGTCTGTTCATATTAGTGAGACCATACAGAATCTGTCCTTTTGTTTTTGACTAACTTCACTCAACATAATGTCCTCAAGGTTCATCCACATTATTACATGATCCATGTCTTTGTTCCATCTTACAGCTGCATAATATTCTATCATGTGTATATACCACAGTCTGTTTATCCACTCGTCCTTTGATGGACATTTGGGCTGTTTCCATCTCTTGGCAGTTGTGAATAATGCTGCAATAAACATTGGTTTACAAATGTCTGTTTGTGTCTTAAGTTTCAGTTCCTCTGAGTATATACCCAGCAATGGAATAGCTGGGTCATATGGCAAATCCATATTTAGCTTCCTGAGGAACCTCCATACTGTCTTCCAGAGTGGTTGCACCATTCTACATTCCCACCAACAATTAATAAGTGTGCCTCTTTCCCCACATCCTCTCCAGCACTTGTCATTTTCTGTTTTTTGGAGAATGGCCATTCTGGTAGGTGTGAGATGATATCTCATTGTGGTTTTGATTTGCATTTCCTTAATAGCCAGTGAAGTTGAGCATTTTTTCATATGCTTTTGAGCCATTTGTATTTCCTCTTCAGAAAAATGTCTGTTCATCTCTTTTGCCCATTTTTTAATTGGATTGTTTGTCTTTCTGTTATTGAGATGCAGGATTCCTTTATATATTCGGGATATTAAACCCTTATCTGATATGTGGTTTCCAAATATCATCTCCCATTGTGTAGGTTGCCTTTTGACTTTTCTGACAAAGTCCTTTGATGTACAAAAGTGTTTAATTTTGAGGAGATCCCATTTGTCTATTTGTTCTTTGGTTGCTCGTGCCTTGGGTGTGAGGTCCAAGAAACCACCTCCTATCACAAGAACTTTAAGATCTTGCCCTACATTTTCTTCTAAGAGTTTTATGGTCTTGGTGCTAATGTTTAGGTCTTTGATCCACTTTGAGTTAATTTTGGTATAAGGTGTGAGACGGACATCCTCTTTCATTCTTTTGGAAACGGATATCCAGTTCTCCAAACACCATTTATTGAACAGGCTGCTCTTTCCCAGTTGCTTCGGCTTCACTGCCTTATCAAAGATCAGTTGTCCGTAGATGCGAGGGTCTACTTCTGAACACTCAATTCGATTCCATTGATCAGTATATCTGTCCTTAAGCCAGTACCATGCTGTTTTGAGCACTGTAGCTTTGTAGTATGCTTCAGAGTGAAGTAGTGTGAGACCTCCCACTTCATTCCTCTTTCTCAAGATATTTTTGGCTATTCGGGGCACCTTACCATTCCAAATAAATTTAGTTATTGGTTTTTCTATTTCTGTAAAGTAAGTTGTTGGGATTTGAATTGGTATTGCATTGAATCTGTAAATCAGTTTAGGTAAAATTGCCATCTTAACTATATTTAGTCTTCCAGTCCATGAACATGGTATGTTCTTCCATTTTTTCAGGTCTTGTTCAATTTCTTTTAGCAGTTTCTTATAGTTTTCTATGTAAAGGTCTTTTGTGTCCTTGGTTAAGTTTATTCCTAAATACTTGATTCTTTTGGTTGCTATTGTAAATGGGATTTTTTTTCTTGATTTCCTCCTCTTGTTGCACATTACTTGTGTATAGGAACACTACAGATTTTTGCGTGTTGATCTTGTAGCCTGCCACTTTGCTGTATTCATTGACTAGTTCTAGTAGCTTTGCTGTAGATTTTTCTGGATTTCCTACATATAAAATCATGTCATCTGCAAATAGTGAAAGTTTTACTTCTTCCTCTCCAATTTGGATGCCTTTTATTTCTTTTTCTTGCCTAATTGCTCTAGCTAGAACTTCCAACACAATGTTGAATAACAATGGTGATAGTGGGCATCCCTGTCTTGTTCCTGATCTTAGAGGAAAAGCTTTCAGTCTCTCCCCATTGAGTATGATGTTAGCTGTGGGTTTTTCATATATTGCCTTTATCATATTGAAAAAGTTCCCTTCTATTCCTATCCTTTGAAGTGTTTTCATCAGGAAAGGATGTTGAATTTTGTCAAATGCCTTTTCTGCATCAGTCGAGATGATCATGTGGTTCTTCTGCTTTGATTTATTGATGTGGTGTATTACATTAATTGATTTTCTTGTGTTGAACCAGCCTTGCATACCTGGAATACATCCCACCTGGTCGTGGTGTATAATTCTTTTAATGTGCTGCTGGATTCGATTTGCGAATATTTTGTTGAGGATTTTTGCATCTATATTCATTAAAGAAATTTGTCTATAATTTTCTTTTTTTGTAGTATCTTTGTCTGGTTTTGGTATTAGGGTGATGTTGGCTTCATAGAAAGAGTTAGGTAGCTTTCCCTCTTCTTCAATTTTTTTGAAGAATTTGAGCAGGATTGGTACTAATTCATTCTTGAATGCTTGGTAGAATTCACATGTGAAACCATCTGGTCCTGGGCTTTTCCTTTTTGGGAGCTTTTTGATGACTGACTCAATCTCTTTATTTGTGATTGGTTTGTTGAGGTCATCTATTTCTTCTTGAGTTAACGTTGGTTGTTTATGCTTTTCTAGGAAGTTGTCCATTTCATCTAAGTTGTCTAGTTTATTAGCATATAGTTGCTCATAGTATCTTCTCATTATCTCCTTAATTTCTGCAGGGTCGCTAGTTATATTTCCTTTCCCATTTCTGATTGCATTTATTTGCATCTGCTCTCTCTTTTTTTTGTTAGCCTAGCCAGTGGTCCATCAATTTTATTGATTTTCTCAAAGAACCAACTTCTGGTTTTGTTGATTCTCTCTATTGTTTTCCTGTTCTCAATTGCATTTATTTCTGCTCTAATCTTTGTTATTTCTTCCCTCCTGCTTGCTTTGGGGTTAGTTTGCTGTTCTTTCTCTAATTCCTCCAGGTGAGCAGTTAACTCTTCAATTTTTGCTCTCTCTTCTCTTTTAATATAGGCATTTAGGGCAATAAATTTCCCTCTCAGCACCACATTTGCTGCATCCCATAAGTTTTGATAAGTTGTGTTTTCATTGTCATTTGCCTCGAGGTATTTACTAATTTCTCTTGTAATTTCTTCCTTTACCTACCGGTTTTCTAAGAGGGTGTTGTTTAGCCTCCATATGTTTGTGAATTTTATGACCTTCTGCCTTTTTTTATTTCCAGCTTCATTCCATTGTGGTCTGAGAAAGTGTTTTGTATAATATCAATATTTTTAAATTTGTTGAGACTTGCTTTGTGACCCAACATATGGTCTATCCTAGGGAATTTTCCATGAGCACTTGAGAAAAAAGTGTATCCTGCTATTGTTGGATGTAGTGTTCTATAAATGTCTGTCAAGTCTAGTTCATTTATCATACAATTCAACATCTCTGTTTCTTTAGTGATCCTCTGTCTAGATGTTCTATCCATTGATGAGAGTGGTGTATTGAAGTCTCCAACTATTATTGTAGAGGTATCTATTTCTCCTTTCAGTGATCGCAGTGTTTGCCTCATGAATTTTGGGGCATTCTGGCTTGGTGCATAAATATTTATGATTCTTATGTTTTCTTGATGAATTGACCCTTTTATTAATATATAGTGTCCTTTGTCTCTTTTAATTGTTTCGCTTTTGAAGTCTAACTTGTCTGATATTAATATAGCTACTCCCACTTTTTTCTGGTTGTTGTTTGCATGAAATATCTTTTTCCAACCTTTCACTTTCAGTCTATGTTTTTTGTCCTTGTGTCTAAAGTGAGTTTCTTGTAGACAGCATATAGATGGGTCCTGTTTTTTAATCCATTCTTCCAGTCTGTGTCTTTTTATTGGGGAGTTTAATCCATTTATGTTTAGTGTTATTACTGTAAGGGCAGTACTTTCTACTACCATTTTGTTTTTTGGAATTTATTTTTCATATCTTATTTTTTCCTCTCCTTTTACCTTTCCTGATAATCTTCATTTCTGTACTCTTCTCCAGCACTCTCTCTCCTGTCTTTTCCTATCAGCCTGTAGCACTCCCTTTAGTATTTCTTGTAGTGGCAGTCTCTTATTCACAAACTCTCTCAGTGTCTGTTTGTCTGAATGTTTTAATCTCTCCCTCATTTTTGAAGGAAAGTTTTGCTGGATATAGAATTCTTGGTTGGCAGTTTTTCTCTTTCAGTATCTTAAATATATCATGCCACTGTCTTCTTGCCTTCATGGTTTCTGCAGAGAAATCTGTACATACTCTTATTGACCTTCCCTTGTATGTGATGGATCGCTTTTCTCTTGCTGCTTTCAGAATCCTCTCTTTGTCTTTGACATTGGACAATCTGACCAGTAAGTGTCTTGGAGTACCTCTGTTGGGATCTTTTCTATTTGGGGTACGTTGTACTTCGTGAATCTCTAATTTTCTGTCTTTTATACGAGTTGGGAAAATTTCAGTGAATATATCTTCTATTACTCTTTTTGCCCCTTTTCCCCTCTCTTCTCCTTCTGGGATACCCATAACATGTATATTTGTGTGTTTCATGTTGTCACTCAGCTCCCTAAGACCCTGCTCATATTTTTCCATTTTTTTCACCATCTGTTCTTTTGTGTGTATGAATTCGAATGACCTGTCTTGCAGTTCACTGATCCTTTCTTCTGCCTGTTCAGATCTACTGTTGTGTCCCTCCATTGTGTTTTTCATCTCCTCCATTGTGGCCTTCATTCCCATGAGTTCTGCCATTTGTTTTTTTAAGTTTATGAATTCTTCTTTATGGTCATCCAGTGTCGTCTTTATATCCTTCAGCTCTTTTGCTATTTCTTCCTTCATTTCATCGAATTTATTTAGCATTGGTTGCCTCCACTCCTGTGTCTCAGCTGAGCTATTAGTTTGTTCCTTTGGCTGGTCCATGTTTTTGTGTTTCCTGGTATGGCTTGTTATCTTAAGTTGTCTAGGCATCTGATTTTCTTGATTAGTTTATTTTGGAGCTTGTTTCCTATCTTTTACCTAGTGGTTTTCTTGTTGGTTGGCTTTGTTCTCTGGCCTCTGTTATTCAGTTCAACTTATTCTAGACCTCTAACTTAGGTTCTATTTAGTTGATCAGAATTTTTCCCCTCTTGTTTTTTCTGTTTCTTGCTCTGCCTCTATGTAACCTTTTTGTGAGTGGGTCTCCTCAGATATGGTGGACTCTAGTCAGATTTCCCCAGTCTAATGAGGCCCAGGTCTCATTGGGAGGGTATGGAGTTTTCCTGAGAATGAGACCCTCCTATGAGGCCTTTAGAATTGGTGCTTTTCGTTTCCTGTCTAGCAGGTGGCGCTTGGCAGCCCGCAGCTCCCCCACCAGTGTAAGGAGGTATGTAGACTTTAGTTCTGGTGACTCTGATCCTGTTGGGGGCATGGCTGACTGAAGCAGGAATCTGAATTCCAGCCCCTGGGGTCTAAGTTCCCAGAAGGAGGACTGCCCATTGAGCTGGACCTCCCTCCACTCTCCCAATCCTCAGAACTCCAGTTGTCTCTCAGGGGCACTACTCCCTTCTCCCCTCTCCTCTTTGGGGCCTCTCCAGGTAGATTCCTTGGTCAGCCTGAGTTACCAATTAAAGATGGGGGTGGAGGCCTTCAGTAGTGAATATGGAACTCAAAGACACTGTGGATACTCTGTCTCCCCCCAAGCCCAGCCCAGTCCCTCAACCTGGGCTTTCTGATAGAAAATAACCACATATATTACTTTTAGATTAAAAAAAAAATACAAAAGAAAAACAAGAAAAAGAAAAAAGAAAAAAAAAAAGAGTCTCTTTTAAAAGTCTTTCCCCAGCCTGGAAGTTTTGTCAGTGTCAGAATAGAGCATTTAAAGTTATGCTTTAGGCTGTTGTCTGATAATCACTCTCCAACAGCTTCAGTTCCACCCCTGCTGGGGGCTATTGAAATGGAAAAAGATAAGGGGTCAGTGAGAAGCCAGAAGGGACAAAATGTAGGGGAAAAAAAAATGGCTTTTTTGGAGTCTGGGAATGGGTGACCGCTTTTACGTGCCCCCACTTCTCGGAGCCCAGCCCTTCTTTAGCACCCCAGCTCCCAAAATTAGTTAATTAATTTGTTAATTAATTCTGTAGTTGAGGCTGGGTTGAGCCTTCCTTCTTGCCCTCAGCAGATTGCTGTTTTTTGTTTTTTTTTTCCCCCCCTTTCAGGGAGCTGGCAGCAAGACAGTCTGTGAGGTCTGGGTGGGGAGGGGCACCAGACCCCTGGTCCTGGGAACTTACAACGTTCGCTGCGATCTCAGCTTTTCCTCCAATTCCAAACTTGCGTCCAATGTGTGACTGGTTACTGGAGACCCTGAAAACACTGTTTCATATAGTTCTTGGGTAATTGCCAGCTGCTCTAGGGGAGAGACGAAATTCTGCTCCTCACCACTCCGCCATCTTGCCCCGCCTTCCTCCAGGAGTTTTTAATCTCTCAAGCTAGACAATGCTTAGACTCCAGCAGTTAGTGAAATACTTTTTAAGTATTCCTTCCCAGTGCTTCAGCAGTGCTTTATGCTCCCAGTAAGCTGTGATTCTCTGTATTTATGTAACTCTCCAGTTTTCAGGGTGGTTGTTTGCCTTGTGATCTCAATTCTCTGATGTGTCTAAGAACTGTTGATTGTCAGTTTTTTCTTGTGAGGATGGGAGGGATTACTTCCAAGCTCTTTAAATGTTGAAACAGAAACTAGATAAGCAGATCATTTTTACATGGGTAGAACCTCCACATTCTTTATTTTTTTTTGGGGGGGGGGTTGTTTTAAATTCAATTTTATTGAGATTGTTCACATACCATACAGTTATCCAAAGTGCACAATCAGTTGCCCATGGTGCCATCACACAGCAGTGCACCATTATCACAATTAATTTTTTTTTCAATTTTCAGAACATTTTCATTACTCCAGAAAAGAAATAAAAACAAAAAAGAAAACTCAAATCCTCCCATACCCGTAACTGCCCCTCCCCATTATTGATTCATAGTATTGGTATAGTACATTTGGTACTGTTGTTGAAAGAATGCTAAAATACTACTAACTATAGTACATAGTTTGCAATAGGTATATTTTTTCCCTATATACCCCTTCTTCGGGTTTGCTAATGCTGCCAGGATGTAAAATACCAGAAATGGATTGGCTTTTATAAAGGGAGTTTATTTGGTTACAAGGTTACAGTCTTAAGGCCATAAAGTGTCCAAGGTAAGGCACTGAGTGTAGGGTACCTTCATTGAAGGATGGCAATTGGTGTCCAGAAAACCTCTGTTAGCTCAGAAGGCACATGGCTGGCATCTGCTTGCTCCCAGGTTGCATTTCAAAATGGCATTCTCCAAAATATTGCTCTTGGGGCATGTTCTAGTTTGCTAATGCTGCCAGAATGCAAAACACCAGAGATGGATTGGCTTTTATAAAAGGGGGGTTTATTTGGTTACACAGTTACAGTCTTAAGGCCATAAAGTGTCCAACGTAACACATCAGCAATATGTTACCTTCACTGGAGGATGGCCACTGGTGTCTGGAAGACCTCTGTTAGCTGGGAGGGCATGTGGCTGGCATCTGCTCCAAAGTTCTGGTTTCAAAATGGCTTTCTCCCCAGACATTCCTCTCTAGGCTGCAGTTCCTCAAAAATGTCACTCTTAGTTGCTCTTTGGATATTTGTCCTCTCTCACCTTCTCCGGAGCAAGAGTCTGCTTTCTCATCTGCAGCTCCTGTGCTTTTCTTCAGAGTGACCCTCTTGACTGTAGCCCCTCTCCAAAATATCACTCACAGCTGCACTGAGTTCCGTCTGTCCGTCAGCTCATTTATATGGCTCCAGTGACTCAACTTAGACCCACCCTGAATGGGTGGAGCAACACCTCCATGGAAATTATCCGATCAAACATTTCACTCGCAGTTGATTGAGTCACATCTCCATGGAAAAACACTCAATCAAATAATTCTAACCTAATCATACTAATATGTCTGCCCCACAAGATTGCATCAAAGAACATGGCTTTTTCTGGGGGACATAATGTATACAAACTGGTACACCCTTCTATTACTAATTTCTAGTTATAGTGTCATACATTTGTTCTAGTTCATGAAAGAGATTTCTAATATTTGTACAGTCAATCATGAACATTGTCCACCACATGATTCACTGTTTTATACATTCCCATCTTTTAATCTTCAACTTTCCTTTTGGTGATATACATGATCTAAGCTTCCCCTTTCCACTACATTCACACACCATTCAGCACTGTTAGTTATTCTCAGAAACATGTTCCCATGAGCCCTGTCCATTTCCGAACACTTAAGTTCAACCTAGTTAAATATTCTGCTCATAGTAAACGACTGCTCCCCATTCTTTAGCCTTGTTCTATATCCTGGTAACTTATATTTCATGTCTGTGAGTTTACATATTATAATTAGTTGATATCAGTGAGACCATAGAATATTTGTCCTTTCTTGTCTGACATTTCACTCAATATAGTGCCCTCAAGCTTTCTTCATCATCCCGTTTTTTTAACAGCAATTTTGTTCACATACCATACATACCATCCTAAGTAAACATTCGGTGGTTCTCTGTATAATCATGTATTTATGCATTCACCACCATCACCACTATTATATAAGGATATCTCCGTTTCTTCCACAAAGAAGGAGGAAGCATCAAAGAAGGTACAGAGACAAGAGAAAAAGAAAAAGAAAAAAAGGTGACAAATAAAAAGCAACAAAAGGAAAGAATTAAACTAAAGTACAATAAAAGTCAGACAACGTCACCAATGCCAAGAGTGCCATACCCCTCTCTTATATCCCCCTTTTGTAGGCATTTAGCCTTGTTATATTGCCTTTGTTACATTAAAGGAAGCATAATACAATGCACCCATAAATTTGACAACTTAGATGAAATGGACCAGTTCCTCAAAAAACGTAAACCAACACAACTCACCCCATGTGAAATGGACACTTTGAATAATCCTGTATCTACTAAGGGTATAAAATTCAGAGTTTAATGACTCCCAGAAGATAAATCTCCAGGTTCAGATGGCTTCACAGGAAAAATCTACAAAACATTCAAAGAAAAATTAATACTAGTTCTAGGGGAGAAACTAAAATGGCGGCTAGGTGAGACAGGACAAAGGTACACCTCCATGAAAAACACTAGATAAGGACCAGAGAGTGACCCAGAATACTGGTTACAGCGATGCGCCAGCTGGACGAGATCTGCTAGTTCCCAGGGGCTGTATACTTGGTGAAACCGGGAGTCTGCATTCTGAAACGAGTGAGTAAGCTGGCTGGAAGTCCCGCAGCTGCACAGCGATCTGGGGAAGCCAGGGTTTGGCGTCTGGAGACCAATGGGCTCTTTCAATAAAAAAAAAAGGAAAAACCCAGGAGCATCTGGTTTTTCTTGGTTACCCTAATCAGATTTTCCTAGACCAGAATGGGTTCAGGTCTCAGAAGGAGGCTATATTTGGTGTCAGGTTTCCCTGAGGGTTTATCTTAGAAGATTGACAGACTTTCCTGTGAGGCCTCTAGCTGCTGTCCTCTTCCTAACCTGCCCAGCAGGTGGTGCCTGTCAGCCCGTCATTCCCAACTGGTGTAAAGAGGTGTGGTCCCTTTAGTTCTCAGCTTAGGTTGTTTCTGTTTTGACTGTTTTTCCCCCAGACCCTGGGATCTGAGTTCTTAAGGGAGGGTAGGCAGTACAGCTGGGCCCCACCTCCTTCCTTTTAGGGAAGATACGCCACCTAGGGAGTTATCCTCTGCATTTGAATTACTCCTTTGTCTCTCTGACTTAGTTAACTCCACCCCTGTCTGGGTCAGAGCACTGAGAAATGAAAATATCTGAGGCTTTCTCCACTGAGCCACTCAGTCTCAGTCAGAGAAAAAGGGAAAGAAAGCCCCTTTTCAGAGCCAGTCCACATACCCTCAGTTTTGCCCATCGGTCAGAGAGAGCACCTGGTCTTCTGCACTCCCTTTCCTTGGGCACAGGCATTTTCTGGCTCTCTAAGATAATTTGTCTCTAAAAGCGTGTGTATTACTTTTTAAATTTTTTTTTTAGTCAGCCCCACCTCCTCTCCACTGGGAGCAACCTTAAGGTACTTTGTTGCTTGGTAGAGGTTTGTCTACATTTGTAGCTTGTATTCAGTAGTCCACATTTGTTAATTAAAACCCCAGTTGGAGCTAGGCTGAGCTATATTTGCTTGCTCTGGGACTGTTGCTTTCTGCCACAGTGAAGTCTTGCAGCTCAGCCTGCCATGAGGGGCGGGGGGCTCCCGGTATGGTTCCGCAGATTTTACTTATAGTTTTTATTCTGCCATCTCAGCCATGCCATCCAATCCAGGTTGGTTTATGATGTGTGGACAGTCACGGATATCTCCCAGCAGTTGTTCCCTCCACATTCTTTTAAAGTGCCCATGGAATATATACCAAAGTAGACCATATCCTGGGCAATAAAACAAACTCAAAAATTTAAAAGAATTAAAATAATATAGACTGTGCCTTCCATAGTAGGTTCAAATTAGAAATCAATAATAGAAAGATGACAGGAGGGGGAGTCTCCAAACACTTGGAAACTGAAGAACACACTTTTAAATAACATATGGGTCAAAGAGGAGATAAGAAATTATCAGAACTGAAAGAAGATGAAACATGTCAAAACTTGGAGGATGCTGCTAAAGTAATGGTGAGGGAGAAATTTATAGCACTAAATTCATGCATTAGAAAAGAGGGAAAGTTACAAGTCTAAGCTTCCATCTCAAGAACCTAAAAAAAATGAAGAGTAAAATAAACCCAAAGCAAGAAAAAGAAGGAAAATAAAAAGTCATGAATAAAGATCAGTGAAATCTAAAAGTGAAAAATAATAGAAAAAATAAATGAAACAAAGAAATGGTTCTTTGAAAATATCAATAAAATTGACAAACTTCTAGAAAGACTGACAACAACAAAAAAAGACAAAAATTAACAGGCTTACAAATGAAACGGAATATCACAACAGACTCTATAAATATCAGAGTTAATAAGGGAATATTGTAAACAGCTCTGCACCCATAAATTTGACAACTTAGATGAAATGGACCAGTTCCTCAAAAAACATAAATCAATACAACTCACCCCATGTGAAATGGACACTGTGAATAATCCTGTATCTACTAAGGGTATAAAATTCAGAGTTTAATGACTCCCGGAAAATAAATCTCCAGGTTCAGATGGCTTCACAGGAAAAATCTACAAAACATTCAAAGAAAAATTAATACTAGTTCTAGGGGAGAAACTAAAATGGCGGCTAGGTGAGACAGGACAAAGGTACACCTCCGTGAAAAACACTAGATAAGGACCAGAGAGTGACCCAGAATACTGGTTACAGCGATGCGCCAGCTGGACGAGATCTGCTAGTTCCCAGGGGCTGTATACTTGGTGAAACCGGGAGTCTGCATTCTGAAACGAGTGAGTAAGCTGGCTGGAAGTCCCGCAGCTGCACAGAGATCTGGGGAAGCCAGGGTTTGGCATCTGGAGACCGACGGGCTCGTTCAATAAAAAAAAAAAGGAAAAACCCAGGAGCGGCTGCAGCTGCGATTGTGGGAACCACGCAGTAAAACACAGCAAGATGTGGCTGGGCCGGCCTCTTGATGTCTGGCCTGGAAGATAGCCTGCTGCAGATATTCCTGGGGCCGGGGGAAAAAAGGGGAGAGCCAGAAGCGGAAAGAAACCCTGCGGCTCTCAGCTGGCTCCCCAGAGGGCTGGATAAACTCCTGCCTGGGGCTGTGACCACAGCCCAGAGCCCCGCCAGTTGTCCTGGAGCTGGGAAGGAAGAACTGTGCAAGGAGAGGGGTGTGGAGACGCCCTGTTCGGCCATTTTTGCATCAGGCTGAAAGCGAGCCGGCATGACCCGGCGGCCCAGGGCTTCCCTTGAGGGACAGCGTGCACAGGTGATGTAGCACGGCATTCCCTCGGCAGAGGTCCTGGAGGATCGCAGCTGGTCAGGGGACCCGCTCGGAGAACCCAGGGACGCTACACCAAGTCCAGTGCTTTGTGGGACAGTGAAAGAGAGGGTCTGGGGCTGAAATGAAATGAAGGCTTGGACTCTTGCGGTGGCCTTGAATCTCCGGGAACCGGGGGAATTTGAATATTGAGGCTTTCCTTCCTCCCTGGCCACCTGTACCAGCGCCCCGTATTCAGGGTTGACGGCTCCAGCAACACACCCGGGCTGAGTTCTCCGGCTGGACCCTACAAGAATCATTTCCCCACACACCGCAGGGACAAGGTGGAGAACTGACTTGAGAGGTATAGGTGACTCACAGATGCCATCTGCTGGTTAGTTAGAGAAAGTGTACGTCGCCAAACTGTGTTTCTGAAAAATTAGATAGGTTTTTTTTTACAACTTGAAAGAACCCTGTCAAGCAGAGCAAATGCCAAGAGACCAAAAACAAAAGAAAATCTCAATGCATATGATAAAACCGGATGACATGGAGAATCCAACTCCAAACACACAAATCAAGTTATCAGAAGAAACAAAGTACCTAACAGAATTAATCAAAGAAATACAATCGAGGAATGAAAACATGGCAAAGGATTTAAAGGACATCAAGAAGACCATGGCCCAGGATATGAGTGACATAAAGAAGACCCTAGAAGAGCATAAAGAAGACACTGCAAGAGTAAATAAAAAAATAGAAGATCTTATGGAAATAAAAGAAACTGTTGGCCAAATTAAAAAGACTCTGGATATTCACAGTACAAGACTAGAGGAAGCTGAACAACATCTCAGTGTCCTAGAAGTCCACAGAACAGAAAATGAAAGAACAAAAGAAAGAATGGAGAAAAAAATCGAAAAAATCGAAATGGATCTCAGGATACGATACATAAAATAAAACGTCCGAACTTAAGACTCATTGGTATCCCAGAAGGAGAATAGAAGGGTCTAGAAGAAAGGTCTAGAAAGAGTATTCAAAGAAATTGTTGGGGAAAACTTCCCCAACCTTCTACACAATATAAATACACAAAGCATAAATGCCCAGCGAACTCCAAATAGAATAAATCCAAATAAACCCACTCCAAGACATATTCTGATCAGACTGTCAAATACTGAAGAGAAGGAGCAAGTTCTGAAAGCAGCAAGAGAAAAGCAATTCACCACATACAAAGGAAACAACATAAGACTAATTAATGACTACTCAGAGGCCACCATGGAGGTGAGAAGGCAGTGGCACGACATATTTCAAATTCTGAGAGAGAAAAATTTCCAACCAAGAATACTTCATCCAGCAAAACTCTCCTTCATATTTGAGAGAGAGCTTAAATTTTTCACAGACAAACAAATGCTGAGAGACTTTGCCAATAAAAGACCTGCCCTACTTCAGATTCTAAAGGGAGCCCTACCAACAGAGAAACAACAGAAAGGAGAAAGAGATACAGAGAATTTTAACAGACATATATAGTACCTTACATCCCAAAGCACCAGAACACGCATTTTTCTCTAGTGATCACAGATCTTTCTCGAGAAGGGACCATAAGCTGGGACATAAAACAAGCCTCAAGAAAATTAAAATATATATATATATATTGAATATACTGAAAGTACATTGTCCAACCACAATGTAATACAAATAGAAGTCAATAATTTTTGAACTGTAACTCCACTATTTACTTCCTACATGATATAAAATACACAAACTCTAAGGACAAATCAGTGGTTTTGAACTCAATGTAAAATATGTAATTTTAGACAACTATATAAAGGTGGGGAAATGGAGGAGTATAGGAACATAGTTTATGTGTCCTATTGAAGTGAAGGTGGTATCAAAGAAAAGCAAGATTGATACAGATTTAAGAGGTTAATTTTATCCCCCACAGCAAACAAAAGAAATTGTCAGAGAATATAACCATAGGGATGAAAAGTAGAGTTTGGGTTAAGAGAAATGGAGGAAGGAGCAATGGGGAGTTAAGAAATGAGTGTAGGGTTGCTGTTTGAGGTGAAGGGAAATTTCTAATAATGGATGGTGGGAAAGAGCATTGCAACATTCTAAATGTAATTAATTCCACTAATGGAAGGCTAGGGAGGGGGTGGAATGGGAAGATTTAGGCTGTATATATGTTTCCACAACTGAAAAAAAAAAGTCTGAATAGATGATGATTGAATGCCAAGGATGAACTTGGATGGGATTGGAGGATAGAGGACAGGTGCCTCAAAGGGACACAGTTGAGACATAAGGTAAAGGAAATATAGAATGTAAGCTTTGTATCATTGTTGAATCTCTTGTACTTCTTAGCTGCGCTTAATGGGATTGCACAAAAGAATGTTCTTGTTCATGGGAAGTGTATACATGAATTTTAGTGTATGTTCAAGGATGTGTGCAGCTAGCCTTCATATGTTCAGAAGACAGAGCAATAGATGATGGATGATAGGGAGGGAGGGAGGGAGGAGGGAGAGAGGGAAAGAAATAGCAATGTGACAGCATGTTAAAGTTGGTGGATTGAGCTATTGGGGGAGGGGGGTCAGGGTATGATGGAATTCTTTGTATGGGGTCAGTATTGTTTTTGCAACTGTTCCCATAACTTTGAATTTATTTCAAAATGAAAAAAAATTAATAGTAGTTCTAAACAGTCTCTTCCAGGAAATAGATTAGGATGGAGCACTTACCAACTCTTTTTGTAAAGCTTGTATTACTCTGATACCAAAACCAAAGATAGTAAAAAAAAAAAAAAAAAAAGAAAATTAGGGACCAGTTTCCCTCATGAATATAGATGCAAATGTCCTTAAATATTAGCAAATAAAATTCAGTAAAGATAAAAAGGTAGAAAGCATTATACACCATGACCAAATTGGGTTTATTCTAGGAAGACAAGATTGATTCAGTATTTGAAAATCAGTTGATAGATTCTACTATTGAACAGATTTTTTAAAAAATCACATGATAGTATCAATCCATTCTGAGAGAAAGTATTTGGCAAAACTCAACACCCATTTATACTAAGCTCTCAGACAACTAGGAATAGAAGGTTTCTTTCTTAATCTGCAAAAAAAAAAAAAAAAAAAAAAAAAAAGTACAGGTAATATTTTCCTTAATGGTAAAAGACTGAATGCTTTCACTCCCTCAAATCAGGAAGAAAAGAAGGCTCTCACCACTCTTATTTAACACTCACCACTCATTTAACACAGTTTGCTCTCACCACACTTATTTAACACAGTGCTGGAAATACTAGCTAGTACAATAAGAAAAGAAAAAGGAAATAAAAAGATGTAGACCAGAAAGTAAGAAATAAGACTGTCTCTATTTGCTGATGAAATGATTATTTATGTAAAAACATGCCAAGAAGTCTTAAAAAATTTGTAGAACCTGTAAATGAGATCAGTAAGGTTGCAGGATACAAGATAAATGTACAAACATAAACATAGAAAAATTCATTTTATTTCTTTCTGCTAGCTGTGAATATATGGTCACTAAAATTTAAAATTCATACCATTTACAAACTCTCAATAAAGAATAAAATATGTAAGTGTAAATCTAAGAAACATTAAAGGATTTATGTGCTGAAAATTCTGTAGTGCTCATGAAAGAAATCAAAGAAGATATACATAAATGGAGAGACACATCATGTCCATTGGTTGGAAGACTTAACATAGTAAAGATACCAATTTTCCTCACTTTTTATGCAAGTTTAATATAATCCCTATCAAAATCCCAGCAATTTCTATTTGTATATATAGGCAACAGTATTCTAAAATGTGTATGACAGAGAACTAGAATAACAAAACAGTTTTGTTTTGTTTTTTGCTGCAGCTTTCTATTTTCTTTATAAAGCATACTTGGGCCCCGTGCTACAGAAAAACATGAACAACATTTTTATCATCACAAAATAGCCATTATCGTATAAAACTAGTTTTGCGGTCTCAGAGTTGTTGAACTTTGATTGGGACAAAATGTTCAGACAGATATTCAGCTTTATAAGCCCCATTCATTGATAGTCTGAGAAATTTATAATTAATAACATGCTTAGGTGGACTGTTAGTATTTTGATGTAATTATGTATTTAACATAGGAAAATAAGCTTAATACTGTAAAGATCTTTGTTTTGTTTTGGCTTCCATCAGAAATTATTTTTAGAAATACTTTTGGGGCTTCTCAATCCCTCAAGTTCTTCCTCATGAGTTAAAAGGATCCAAGACAAAGGTTGATAACACTTGAAAAACTGTTCACAATTTGGTGATGGGTCATCACAGAAGGGGTATTTAATATATACTAATGGAGCCTGAATGATCCACATTGTTAAAATTCAGTTGTGGAGAAAGAAAAATCATCCTGACCTTTCTAGGAACCAGCTGGTACATAAAAAATATGATCACCATATTTTTAAAAAATGTGATCTTGTTACCATATTCCTTAGGCGACAAAATAAAAGTTCTATTTTCTATGTAGCATATATATATATATATCCATCTATTTAGAAAAATATGTAAAAATAAGACAATAAGAGGCATGAGGAGGTGTGGCAGGCATTTAGTGGGCACAATGAATGCTTAAAGAAATACCATGTGCTTATTTTGAGAGATTTAACATCCTGCCCAGGTGGTGGCAGTGAACACTGATGTGACAACATCATTCACATACTGTTTACTGTGCCAAAAATCCTCCATGCCAAACAGTTTTGAAAAAGAAAAATAAAGTGGGAGAAATCAATCTACTTTATTTTCAAAATTTATTATAGAAGTTCAGTAATTGAGACTGTAGTATTAGTGGAGGAATAGATACAGAGATCAAAAGAACAGAGATCCCAGAAATAGACCAATACAAAAGTGCCCAACTGAAATTGACAAATGTTCAAAAGCAATTCAATGGAGGAAAGTCTTCTTAACAAATGATACTGGAATAATTGAACATCTATAGGCCAAGATTAATTAGAAGAACAAGCATCAATTCAAATCTCATACCATATACAAAAATTAATTAAAAAGGGATCACTGACTTAAATGTAAAATTATAAAACTTTGGGGGAAAAAATCATAAGAGAAATATCTAGGATTAGGAAAGAGTTCTTAGACTTGACACCAAACACAGTCCATGAAAGGAAAAATTGATAAATTCGACTTCATCAAAATTAAAAACTTTTGTTCCATGAAGGCCTTGTTAAGGGGTTAAAAAGACAAGCTACAGAGTAGGAGAAGATATTTTCAAACCACATATACAACAACAGATATTCTGCTTTCTAGAATGCATAAAGAACTCTCAAAACTCAAGCAATCCAAATAGAACATGAACAAAAGACATGAGATGTTTCACTGAAGAGGTTATACAGATGGCAAATAAGCACCTGAAAAGATGTTCAAAACCATTAGTCTTTAGGGAAATCCAAATTAAAACACAATGAGATACCACTATACACCCATCAGAATAAAAAATAAGTAAAAAAATAGTGACCACCAAATGCTGTTGAGGAAATTGCGAAACTGGATTACTCATATGTTACTCGTGGGGATATAAGTGGTACAGCCACTCTGAAAAATAGTTTGGCAGATTCTTAAAAAACTAAGCATGTAACTACCATAAAACCCAGAAATTGCACTTCTAGACATTTATCCCAGAGAAATAGAAATTTAGTTTCAAGATAAAAACCTGTACGTGATTGTTTATAGAAAAGTTTATTCAAAGCCATGGAGTGCTACTCAGCAATAAAAGGAACACATTATTGATATACGCAACAACCTAGATGACTCACCAGAGAATTAGGCTTAGTGAAAAAAGCCAATCCAAAAAGGTCACATATGTTTGATTGCATTTGTATAACATTCTTTAAATGACCAAATTATAGAAATAGGGAACAGATTAGTGGTTGCCAGGGGTTAGGGGACATAAAGGTAGGAGGGAAGTGGGTCTGGCCACATAAGGGCAACATGAGATCCTTGTGATGGAAATATTCTTTATCTCAACTATATTAATGTCAATAATCCAGTTGTGATATTATACTATAATTTGCAAGATGGGGGAAACTTGGTAAAGATACACAGTGTCTCTATTATTTTTTTACAACTGCATGCGAATCTTCAACTATCTCAAAATGAAAACTTTAGTTTAAAATATTAAGAATGATAACTAGATATTCTGGAAAATTTTTTTGGATCCTTGGCTGTACAAAATATGATTAATTCTAATTCTGTTGTGACTCCCCTCATTGGTCTGTGTATGGCCCTATGATTGCTTTATTTTAAGGATAGGATAAGCTAGGAAAGGAAATAGTGTTAGATGCAGTATAATAAATAATATAACATAATAATAATATATAATATAATAATATTTAATGTAACATAATATAATTTAACTTAACACTCATGACCTCAGTACCTAAAACATGAGTTCTAGGACAAACATTGACAGTAGTAGACCAACATATATGCTCTTCCTTAATCCCAGATAATCACTATTCTAAATCTTGTATTGATCATTTCCTTGCTTTCTTTTTCATGTAGTTTTAACTTACATGTATGTATGTCTTAAAAGCTTATAGTTCTGTTTTATTTGATTTTGTAGCATTATTAAAAGGACATCATTATACTGAATATAATCTGTTTTGGATTTACTTTTTTTCATTCAAAATTAAATTATTTTGCTAAGACCTATCCAGATTGTTATTTTTAACTATAGTTTATTTGCACTAATGGTTGTGTAGTATTTCATTGCATAAAAATACCACAATGTATTTGTCAATTCTCTGCTTAATGGATAGTTGGGTTATTTTTAGATTTTTTCCTATTGAAACAGTACTGTTGTTAACATTTCCTGATGTACTGATGCAAAATTTCTCTTGGGTATTTGTTTAGGATTAAAGATGCCCGGAAGTAGGGTGTATGAATATTCAAATTTCTAAGACAATGCCAACCTGTTTTCAGGCTTTTTGTACCAGTTTATACTCCTACCAGCAATACATGAAGTATCCTATTGATCGGCTTCCTCTCTAACATTTGGAATTGTCACGTCTTAATTCTTGGCAGTCAAATGGGTATAAAGTTGTATCTCATTGTGTTCTTTATTTGCATTTCCTTAATCACTAATGAAACTGAACATTTCTTCAGGTGTGTATGTGTTGCCTCTTTACTAAAATGGCTCTTTGGTTCTCTTGTATATTTTTCTTTTGGATTATTTGTCTTTTTCTTACTGATTTCTAGGAAATATCTGTATATTCTTGATATTAATCCTTTGTATATATATATGTTTCAAATATTCTCTCCCAATTTAACTTCTTGTTTTATTTAAGGATCAAGAAGATTTTAATTTTAACATAGTAAAAAAAATCGTTCTTTTATTTTATAGTGGTGATTTTAAATTTCTTTTAAAGAAACCTTTCTCTATCCCAATGTTAGAAGAATTTGTTCCTATAGTTTTGCTTTTGACATTGAGGAGTGAGATAGGGATCCAACGTCATTTTTCCCCCACATGGTCAACCAAATTTTCAGATTCTCCCTTTTTTCCAGTGATCTGCCATGTATTTCATATATTGAAGTTTCAAATATGTATGGGTATGATTTGAGGCTCTTTTTTATGTTCATCTGTTTCTCCAGTCCTGTTTCAGTAAAACACTGTCTTGGTTGCTAGAGCTTCAAAAGTTCTCTTATCTAGTAAGGCTGGATCCCCCTCCTTACTCCTTTTCTTTATAATGCCTTGGCTATTCTTGTCCCTTTGGATGTTCCATTTAACTTTTAAAATCAGTTTATCAAGTTCCAAAATGCTGCTGAGATTTTTATCGAATTGCATTCAATCTGTGGATCGGTTTGGGGAAAATTGACATGGTATTCAGTGTCCCTAGCCATAAACATGATTTATCTTTCTATTACTTAGGTCAACAAAGCACCATTGTTTTCTCTATAGAAATTTTGCAATTTATTCCTTGGTACCTAATATTTTATTGTTTTGAAAATGTCTTCTTTTAATTAAATTTTCTGGTATTGTCATTGGTATTTAGAAATATGGTTATTATATTGATTTTTTTAATCCATCCACCTTGGTAAACTCATCTATTCTTTCTAATTTTTTGTCTATAGATTCTTTTGGATTTTCTGTTTATAGTAAAATCACCTGGAAATGGCAGATTTATTTCTTCCTTTCTAATTCCTATGTGTTTAGTATCTTTTTCATACTTTGCACTCACTAGAACCTCCAGTACATTTTTGAATAAAAGTGCTGATAGTAGGTTTTTTTGTGTGTTGTCTGTCTCGATCCTTATTTAAATGTGAGTACCTGTAAAATTTCATCATTAAGTATGGTGTCTGCTATAGGTAAGTAATTTTGTACCTTTAAAATAGAATATAGTATTTGTTTTATACAAAATTTACAAAATATAGACAAAGTAATTTTCAGTAAGTTACCCACATGAGGAATTGTAAAGTCTACATTGCTTGACTACAATGCCAAAAACTAGAATTAATAATGAAAATTTAAGCATATGACCTAGAAATTTTTAAAATAGCTTTCTTAATTTCTGAGATAAAAAGTGGAAAGTACCATTTAGAAAATAACAACTATGAGAATACTGCATCTTATCTTTGAAAGCATTCATCTTTCAATGTCAGAAGCCCTGGGCTCAGTTCCCAGAGCTCAGCTCTCAGACTTCTTTATTTACACTCATTCCTTAGGGATCTCATTAGTCCCATGACTTTACTACCTTCCATAAGCTATAAACCTATACACTTCCCCCTGCACTCCATATTCATATATTCAGTTATCTACTCAAAATCTGCACTTGGATGTGTACTAAGTATCTTATATTTAACATGACCAATGAAAACTCTTAATTCCCTTTCCCACCCCACCCCACAAAAAGGGAATCTTACTCCTTCTCTAGTGTTCTCCATTTCAGTGAATGACACCGTCATTTACTCAGTTGTTTAGGCTAAATTATTGGAGTTATCTTTGCTCCTATCTTTCTCTTAGCAAATCATGTCAGTTTTCCTTTCTCTCAACATAATTTCCAACATGTTCTGTCAACTCCATATTCAGAATATACCACAAATCCAGCCATTTCCCATCAGATCCACTACTACCACTCCATTCCAAGCTACCACCCAAGCCCATTGCCCTACCAGATATTATTCAACTGTTGTGACCAAAATAGCATAATACGAGTGCAATAACAGGCAGGTCAGTAGAATCATACCTATCTCAATAATAGACTCTAGTTATAAAATCATTTAATATATGACAAAAGAAGTATAAAAAAAATGTGAAATGACACACTTTTAAGTGGTATAATGTAATTAGCCATTTAGGAAAAAAAATTTCTCTTCTAAAATAAAATAAATTCCGGAAATTTTATTGGGCATTCACTATTTTCCAGGTAATGTACTAAGTGCTTCTCGAATACTATAATGAAGAAAGCATAGATTAGAAGAGATATATGACTGACTATCTGATCTCTAGAGAGGGAAAATGTACTGATCATAAAAAATAATGAACTAATAAAGGAAAAGACTGAAATTAGCTAAACAAAATAAGCTATAAGTATTATATTAGTTAAATATTTATCTGTTTTCAGACATAAAAATAAAGATAAATAACAGAATCTTGGAAGATAGCAGCAGAAGCAGCATTGTATTTTATTTTATTTAATTTTTTAATTTTTAATTTTATTTCATTTTTTATTTTGAAATAAATTCAAAGTTACATGAATAGTTGCAAAAACAATACTAGCCCCATACACGGAATTCCATCATACCCTGACCCCCTCCCCTGATAGCTCAATCCACCAACTTTAACATGCTGTCACATCTCTATTTCTTTTCCTCCCTCCCTCCCTATCTATCTTCCATCACCTATTGCTCTGTCTTCTGAACATATGAGAGTTAGCTGCACACATCCTTGAACATACACTATAATTCATGTATATACTTCCCATGAACAAGAACATTCTTTTATGCAATCCCATTAAACATAGCTAAGAAGTACAATAGATTCAACAATGATACAAAGCTTACATTCTGTATTTCCTTAACCTTATGTCTCAGCTGTGTCCCTTTGAGGCACCTGTCCTCTATCCTCCAATCCCATCCAAGTTCATCCTTGGCATTCAATTGTCATCTAGTTAGACTGTCTTTTTTTTTTTTTTTTTTTTCTTTCTTCAGTTGTGGAAACATATACGCAGCCTAAATCTTCCCATTCCATCCCCTCCCTAGCCTTCCATTAGTGGAATTAATCACATTTAGAATGTTGTAATGCTTTCCCACCATCCATTACTAGAAATTTCCCTTCACCTCAAACAGCAACCCTACACTGATTTCTTAACTCCCCATTGCCCCTTCCCCCATTTCTCTTAACCCAAACTCTACTTTTCATCTCTATGGTTATATTCTCTGATAATTTCTTTGTGTTTGCTGTGGGGCTTAAAATTAACCTCTTAAATCCCTATCAGTCTTGTTTTTCTTTGATACCACCATCACTTCGGTAGGGCACATAAACTATGTTCCTATACTCCTTCATTCCCCCACCTTTATATAGTTGTCTAAAATTACATGTTTTAAACTGAGTTCAAAACCACTGATTTGTCCTTAGAGTTTGTGTATTTTTTATCATGTAGGAAGTAAATAGTGGAGTTACAGTTCAGAAATTATTGACTTCTATTTGTATTCCATTGTGGTTGGAGAATGTGCTTTGAGTATATTCAATTTTTTTTTTTTTTTCTATTTCTTGAGGCTTGTTTTATGTCCCAGCTTATGGTCCCTTCTCGAGAAAGATCTGTGATCACTAGAGAAAAATGAGTGTCCTGGTGATTTGGGATGTAAGGTACTATATATGTCTGTTAAAATTCTCTATATCTCTTTCTCCTTTCTTTGTCTCTCTGTTGGTAGGACTCCCTTTAAAATATGAAGTAGGGCAGGTCTTTCATAGGCAAAGTCTCTCAGCATTTGTTTGTCTGTGAAAAATTTAAGCTCTCCCTCAAATTTGAAGGAGAGTTTTGCTGGATAAAGTATTCTTGGTTGGAAATTTTTCTCTCTCAGAATTTTAAATATGTCATGCCACTGCCTTCTCACCTCCATGGTGGCTGCTGAGTAGTCACTACTTAGTCTTATGTTGTTTCCTTTGTATGTGGTGAATTGCTTTTCTCTTGCTGCTTTCAGAACTTGCTCCTTCTCTTCAGTATTTGACAGTCTGATCAGAATATGTCTTGGAGTGGGTTTATTTGGATTTATTCTATTTGGAATTCACTGGGCATTTATGCTTTGTGTATTTATATTGTGTAGAAGGTTGGGGAAGTTTTCCCCAACAATTTCTTTGAATACTCTTTCTAGACCTTTACCCTTCTCTTCCCCTTCTGGGACACCAATGAGTCTTGAATTTGGACGTTTTATTTTATCTATCGTATCCCTGAGACATGTTTCGATTTTCTTTATTTTTTTCTCCATTCTTTCTTTTGTTCTTTCATTTTCTGTTCTGTGGGCTTCTAGGACACTGAGATGTTGTTCGGCTTCCTCTAGTCTTGTATTGTGAATATCCAGAGTCTTTTTAATTTGGCCAACAGTTTCTTTTATTTCCATAAGATCTTCTATTTTTTTATTTACTCTTGCAGTGTCTTCTTTATGCTCTTCTAGGGTCTTCTTTATGTCACTTATATCCTGGGCCATGGTCTTCTTGATGTCCTTTAAATCCTTTGCCATGTTTTCGTTCCTTGATTGTAGTTCTTTGATTAATTGTGCGAGGTAGAGTGTTTCTTCTGAAATCTTGATTTGTGTGTTTGGAGTTGGATTCTCCATATCGTCTGGTTTTATCATATGCATTAAGATTTTCTGTTGTTTTTGGCCTTTTGGCATTTGCTTTGGTTGATAGGGTTCTTTCAAGTTGTAACAAAAAAAAGGATATCGATCTAATTTTTCAGAGGCATAGTTTGGTGATGTACATTTTCTCTAACCGGCAGATGGCATCTGTGAGTCACCTATATCCCTCAAGTCAGTTCACAACCTTGTTCCCGTGGTGTGTGGGGAAATGATTCTTGTGGGTTCAGTTGGAGAACTCAGTTTGGGTGTGTTGCTGGAGCCGTCCGCCCTGAATGTGGGGCGTGTGTACGGGTGGCCAGGGAGGAAGGGCAGTTTTAATGTTCAAATCCCCCAGGTTCCAGGAGATTCAAGGCCACCGCAGGAGTCTAAGCGTTCATTTCAGTTCAGCCCCAGACCCTCTCTCTTGCTGCTTCACAAATCACCGAACTTGGCGTAACGCCCCTGGGTTCTCCGAGCAGGTCCCCCCTCCCAGCCGCGATCCTCCAGGAGCTCAGTCGAGGGAATGCCGTGCTACGTCACCAGTGCATGCCATCCCTCAAGGGAAGCCCTGGGCCACCGGGCCATGCCACGGCACGCTCTCAGGTTGTTTCAGAATGCAGAATGTCTGAGGCTATCTTTACTGCAATGCCTTGCGGGCTGAGAACTGCTGAGGTTTTCTCCACAGAGAGAGAGTGGGGGACAGAAAAACTCCCAGGTTCACACGTCAGCCAGAGATAGCACCCGATCCTCTGGGCTCCCCGTCCTGAGACAGATATGTTCCCCCATTCTCCCAAGGTCAGTTGTCACCAAAAGCCTCTGTCTGCCTGTTGAGGATTTGCAGTCTGTATTGAGCAGTTAATATTAAAACCTCACTTGGAGCTGGGCTGAGAGAGTGCACGGTGCGGCTTCCTTGAAGGAGGGGCTCTCGGCTCTAGGCTCTCTGCTCTCAGCAGAGGTCCGCAGTTTTACTTACAGATTTTATGCTGTGATCTCGGGCATTCCTCCCAATTCAGGTTGGTGGATTATGAGTGGGCAGTCACGTTTGTCTCCCCGCTGCTATTCCAAGTTATTTACTGTTTTTTTGTTCATTTATGAATTGTTCTGGGGGAGACTAAGTCTTCCACTTCTCTCTATGCCTCCATCTTCCCAGAATCCCCCGAGCATTGTTTTCTAAATCTCCCTGAGATTAAAAACACACTGAACGATAGCAAAGTAGAAACTCATGGACATCATTTAACCACAAGCAGCTGATATCACCAAAAGCCATAAGACCTTCAGGGTGTTAGTTTCTAAACAGAAGAAAGCAGAAGGGAGCATCAGAACTATTTAATGGACCTGAGAACTGGACAACTTCAAAATAAGCAAAAGGCATTCATTGAAAAGCTCAGCAGGCTGATTTGAGAACAAATGCTGAAACTGCCAAGAGCAGGCGAATGCATATGGTCCATAGTCTAAAGGAAACAGTGTAGGCCCCTTTGAATTCTCAGAACTGAGTAGCCATGGTCCCCTTCCACACCAGGGCCCCACACTGAGATAAGCATCAACACTGAGCAGGGTAGTGACACTAGATAATAAGGAAAGAGAATTCTTGAATAAAATTGAGGGAGGGAAGTAGGGCCTGGAAACCTCAGAAAGCAAGCCACCATGTTTTTGTTATTCTACATAAAAACAATACACCTTCAGAAAATTTTGGAAAAGTATTTACAAATAAAAATCTGCACTAGAAAAGGATCAAGGTAAAATCCTATTGTGTAATTGCAAAATTTTATTGTAATAAAAAAGAATAAGAAACAATAACATACCTCTGTTCAGATGGTGAAAGTACATCAGAAACACATGCCAACGAACATAGATAAAAACCACCTATTTCAGAATGAGTTAAAATATTTTAAAATGATATTACACTTGAAAGAACAAATCAGAATCATAAAAAAACTAGAAATGAGGTGACAGAATGAAGAAATTTGAAATACAAAAAAAAAATTAGAAACAAATAAACTAGAAAAAACACCAAAGCAAACAAACGCAACAGATGATACCTTAAGAGAGGTAGCAGATGAAAAGGAGGAAATGTTTAAAAGAAATGAAAAGATAATAATAATTTGAGAAAAAGTACCTAAAATTGAAATAAAAAAAGATTATCCAACATATGGATAAGTGGAACAAGGTAAAGACCCAATATATGAAAAAATAGATGCAAGGGAACAGAATATATACTAAAAACCTGTAATTCAAGGAAAATTTCCTGAAATTAAAAGACATTTAAAACTACTGTGCACTGAAGGACCCATTGAATTATAGAGACTGTCAACCCAATGCAACCAACACCAAGACATATTCCAATAAATTTACTAAAATTTAAAGGGGAAAAAAAAGATCCTTTGGGTGTCTAGGCAAAAAGAACATGTGACCTATATGAGAAAGAAAATTAGATTATATCAGACTTTGCAGCAACAATGCTTTCTGTCAATAGAGATATTTAAGGAAAGAAATGTGAACTAAGAATTTTATACCCAGCCTGACTATCAAGCATGAAATTCACAACTATTATCAACATGCAAGAATACTTTTCCCATGAGCTCTTCCTAAGAAATGTAGATAAATGAGTTTCAGACAATCAAAATGACTAGAGAGACCTTGACATAAGGGATGATGGTGAGAAAGTATAGTTACTTGAAGAAATGAGACTTAAGGTTAAAAAAGAAAAAATATGTTAATGGCTACATAATCTGACAATGTAGGTGTAGTACAGCCATTAAAAAAGCAGAGGTAAAATGAAGAGAATGTATTCACAAGATGTTTAATTTGCTTTTAGTAATTACATTGGTGTTTGTCATTAATATTGTTATTCTGACACTGTTATATGGAGTATGAGATAAAGAAAAATGAGTAATTATGAGATATTCTAATTCATGCATCCCTAGGGTCCTTAAGAATTAGGATTCTTGGAGTGGAAGAAAGCAGTTAGAGAGATGTCAGAAGAGGTTAAGTAAAAATTCTCTAGTTCTGAATTTTAATTGGAATGATACTTCTTAATTCTTTCTACTGAAAAGGTCTAGAAACAATGACCAACCCAGTAGCAGTGAGCATGCCCATCAATGAGATTGTTGTGATTGTTAGATAATATTTCCCATTAAAATAACTAAAGCTTGTTGGAGAGATGGCTTATTCCAGGTCTGGGGCAATAAAATATACTAGAATATACTAGAGTATTTTATCACACCAGATAGCAACAAACTATCAAAGATGGCTAGAAATATGTCAAAAGGACTCTGGATCTCTCTAGCCAAAAATGGGATAATTTGACCTTTAGTATGGATTTTAAAAATGTAATGGGTGGAAACCTATCAAATATGTTTAAATCCATAAATTCATACCAGTATTTAAAAAAATACCTTCAGAGAAAGATAGAAAATCTTTTTATTATCTTGAAAACTGGCAAGTAAAAGAATCAAGCATCTATCTTGCCCTTCCTATGTGAATTGTTCTGCTTGGTAACCAAATAATTGAAAAATATTCAAATTAATGAAAAAGATGTGATATTATATTGTTGTCATTGTACAAACTCCCAGTGACTTAATTAGTCTAAGTATTGGGCCTCAGTGGCTAGTAACATCTCAAAAAGACGTCTAGACAACCAGACACATGACTACTGACAAACAAACACCGCACCACCTAAAGTCTTGCCAAAAACTGAGTTTGATCAAGGCTGTGGGAATCAACAGCCCATTTGCTTGAATACAGAGAACAGAGAAGTTTATTGATCTGCACCATGAGTGTGCAATGAACACTATCCAGACTCTAGGAAACTTTACCAAATGGCCCGGATTCTTTCACAGATAAATTGTTAGGAAAAGAAAGGATAGAGGGGGAAAGCTGTAGATTAACAGGGACTTAAAAGACATATAAAATTAAAAAAAAAAAAGCAAGACTAAAGTGTGCAATCTATGTATACACAACTAGGCAAATAACCTATACAGAAACACAAGGAAATAATAACTATACAGTCAGGGTAATGGTTACTTTTGTGAGAAAGGAGGTTTTGATTGAGATAAAGGGGCTTCTGGTGGGGGGGTGGAGGTAATATCCTATTTCTTGACTAGGTGGTGGTTTCAGAGGTGTTTGCCTTGTAATAATTCATTAAGCCATATGTTTATTTTGTGAGATATTTCTGTATTTGTTTTACTTTACAATTAAAAGATTATACATGCAACAGAAAGGTAAACAATGAACTGGCAAATATTTGCAAAAATACATTAAAATTTCCTGCAAGTTAAAAGTGCCAAATATAATAAAAGTGCTAAAACTCCAATAACATTACAGACAACGTAAATAATTTACATATATTCAAGAAGCTAAAATATTTAACACATTGAGCCTCACTGCAATAATCCCCAAAAGACAACATTGGGGAAGGTAGAAGGGAAAAGAAACACTGTCTTACATTTACAGACAACTTCTAGGTGGGAGGGAGAAAAGGCAGAAACTATGTTAAATATACATAATGTAATGTACAGCCTAGTGTCTTTTGTAGATGGGAGAGAGGACAATCCAGGAAAGTGCCCCTCACTATGGTAGGTTTTTCTGTTACGTGATACCAAAGTGATTGCAATATGCAGTAATTCATTTGTTTTTTGTTCATATTAAACTAGCCTGGCAGTTTATGATTTGGAAAGTTTTCTGATTAGTTACACTAAATGCTTTTTTTATACTTCACAGTGAGAGACCTACCACCTATTTGTCTCGATGTTAGACAAAAACAGCGCATCTCTATAGATGCATTTTCATCTGAAATGAAGGCCCCAGTCCTTCCAGAATCTACCATTCCTATCCAGCCCAAAACTATGAAAGAGTTTCAGTAAGTTTCACCTCATCATTATATGTATACATGTAGTCATCTGATGCCAGCAGATTTAATATCATTGTGTGAGGAATTAATTGAACTTGTGGATCATTATGAAGCCATTAGCAAAGAGTGAACAAAAGGCATCTTCTATGTCTCAAGTAGAAAGTAGAAACAAATATTTTGTTTGTATAACAGGTAAGGGGTAAACAGGTTGCAGCAAAAGAACTGAAACATTAAGTAAGAGAAAATTAGTCAAAATGAGCAAAAGGAGATAAAGGTGGTGATAAAATAAGAGAATGTGAACGTTTCAAAAACTAGGTTTCATCTCATGTGTAACACAGAAGAACTATGTCACCACACAAAAAATCCTAAGAGATACTTGAAGGAGTAAATTGAGAATGAAAAAGTGGAGAGAATGAAAACAAAATCCTCTCAAGAAGTTTGACTGTGAAAGAAAGGAGAGAGATAGTTGAAAAATGCATGTCAAGAATGAACTTTTTAAAAGCAGATAAATGGTAAATTCGGAGCAGGATTAATATCTTAATTCAATTAAGAATTAGAAATTAATATACTATACATTAACTAATTGGTATATATTTCTGTATTTGGTTTCAATATTTCAGATTATGTTTGATGACATTTATTTGTAAAGACATAATGCTATTTTATCTGAATAATATGTCTATAATCTCATTTTAGGGATGATATAGAAAAAGTTAAGTCATCAGGAGATTGGAAAGCAGTACATGATTTTTATTTAACAACGTTTGATTCTTTCCCAGAACTAAATGCTGCATTTAAGGTAATAATACATCAAACACATTTTTTGTTCACCTTCAGTTTTGAAATTTCCAAAAAATATATGATAAATTTACCTTGTTTGCTACCCAGTATTGATGTAAGCAATGTTTAAATAAACATATATATTTATTGATTTCTGAAATCATGTGTATCATAAATAAATAAATAGCATGAGTGATATCTTAAAATAGTTTTTATTTGTAGTAGTGTTAATGTTTGACTCCATACTTCCCATTTTAAAAAGAAAGTTATTAAAATAATCCTTAAACATTATTTTTATTTTCAGCAATTTTGCTCTAACCATATTTCTTTTATCATCAGAATAAAAAATAGAAATTATGAAGGAAAAATTATGGTTCAATATTACTAAGAATAGTCCTTAAAATGTTATATACACTTAACTATTTAATTGGATTTGCAGAGAGATGTGAATGCCTCATTTAATACCATTGAAGACTCTGGGATTAACGCTAAATTTGTGAATGCTGTATATGATGCTTTACTTAATACT
This sequence comes from Choloepus didactylus, assembly GCF_015220235.1. Classification (NCBI taxonomy): domain Eukaryota; kingdom Metazoa; phylum Chordata; class Mammalia; order Pilosa; family Megalonychidae; genus Choloepus; species Choloepus didactylus. The sequence continues at coordinate 40,737,518 of NC_051321.1, forward strand.
GTAAGTATTGTTATGAATGCATACAAATCATATATGTGCCTTCTGTATTTCAGAAACAGCACTATGAATATTATAAAAATTACCTTGTAGTGTAATTAAACTGAAAACTGATGTAATTTTATAGTAAATGTAGTTGGAGTAATCAGATAATTTTATTTTATTTTTCTAAGAATTAGGCAGAAAATACCTTTACATCCAGTCCTTGTTTAGAAAGTCTTTCTAAAATAAAATCATGTTTCATTTACTCAGAAAAAAGAAGTAAGTTATTTGATTGCATTGAAATTGCGTTGAATCTATAGATCAGTGGTTCTCAAACTGTAGCATGTATCAGAATCACAGGAAGGACTTGTTAAAATACAGTTTTAGATTCAGTAGGTCTGGGTTGGGGCCCAAGAATTTGCATTTCTAGTGAGTTCACAGGTTGTGCTATAAATCAATTTGTGAAGAACTGACATCCTTCCAGTCCTTGAGCATTATATATCCTTCCAATTACTTAGATCTTTAATTTTAGTAGTGTCTTCTCATTTTCTGGGTAGAAGTTTTACACATTTCTTGTTACGTTTATTTCTTGTATTTGATGTCATTATAATTTCATTTTCTAGTTGTTGTTTGTGTTTGGAAATACTTCTATATATTTAGCTTTATCTAGTGACCTTGCTAAATTCACTCATTAATTCTAACAGTACACTTAGATTTTCTATGTACACAATCATGTCTTTTGTGAAAAATGCAAGTTTTATTTCTTTCTTTCCAGTCTTTATATCTTGTATGTATGTATGTATGTATGTATGTATGTATGCATTTGCCTTATTGCACAGGCTAAGACCTCTTCTACAATTTTGAGTAAAAGGAGTGACAGCAGACATCTTTGTCTTATTCACAGTTTCAGGACTCCACTATTAAACGTGATAGAGTACTTGGGATCATTTGTCATCAGAGAAATGGAAATAACACTATATACTCATCTGTTCTGGTTTGCTAAAGCTGCCAGAATGCACAATACCAGAAATGGATTGGCATTTACAATGGGAGTTTAATTAGTTCACAAATTTACAGTTCTGAGGCCATGAAGATATCCTAATTAAGGCATTAAGAGGTAGATACCTTCTCTGAGGAAAGGCCGATGGCATCCGGGTTTCCTCTGTCACATAGGAAGGCACATGGCTGGCTCTGCTGAACCTTCTCTCCCAGGTTTAGCTTCTGGTTTCAGTGGCTTTCTCCAAATGTCTCTGAACTTCTATGTCAGCTCCTATGGGTCTTTGCTTGCTTCTCCCAGGGGCAAACTCTAGATTATGTATCTTAACTTCTTTCCAGAATGCCTCTCTCAGCTTCTCCAGGGCAAACTCTGGCCTTCATCTCTTAGCTTAGGATCTCCAAATGTCTCTCTGTCCTCATCTCCAAGCATCTGGTCTGTGTCGGCTCTGAGCTCTGTCTCTCTCCCTGATTCTCTTAATGACTCAAGTAAACTAATTAAGACCCACTTTGAATGAGCAGGGTCATATCTCCACAGAACGAATGCTAATGGAAAGGTCTCACCCACAATAGGTTTGCCCCCACAACAGTGGATTAAAAAAACATAGTCTTTTATGAAGTACATAACAGATTCAAACCAGCACACCATTAGAATCATTAAAAATTTTTAAGTTACCATGCCAAGTATTGACCATGTTGTGGAGCAACTGAAACTTTCATACCCTACTGAAATAAGAAAACTATTTGGCATTATTTACTAACACTTATCATATGCATACACTATGACCCAACCGTTCCATTCCTAGGGCCACTTCTCTTCTTTTGCCTTGTAACAATGTTAATGTTTTATATACAGTAAAAAATTAAATCTACAAATAAGGGAAAATGCCCTAAAATGGAACACAAACAGAAAACAATTAATCTAACTGTATTTCAAATGAATACCATAACCGTAATTTAAAAAAGAACTAAGCCAAGTAACTTTTAGACACAGTTCTTGACTATATATGCAATCTAAAGATTAAAAAAAATCTTTAGCTTTTCTTACTAGATTTCATTTTTTTCAGCACTATAAGTTAACAATCCTGAAACTAATTTCTATATATTGTACAATTAACCAAAAAAATAAATATGTTGATGATGTTGGGATCCAGCTTCCTTACTCTGGGAGAAGAGAGAGAGAAATATGGAATGGGGGAAGCTAGAAATAACCCTAGGTGTGTGTTGAACTGGAATTGGAGGTATCATAATGAACTTATTGTTTTTAATAGATAAATATTGATTCGTGTGTGTGTGTGTGTGTATGTGTGTGTGTGTCCACTGAAAGGGCCTAGAAGCAATAACACCCCAGTAGTAATGAGCACTTAGCACTCAGATCTTGATTTCTAAATACCATTCCCCACTAAAAGGAATCGGAGGTCCTTAGAGAAATGGTTGATTCCAGGGCTGAGGAAGGGAAAGTACAGATGAAACTGGAACAAATTGTTGTTCCATATAGTAGGAAAGTGCATTTTTGAAAATCATGGGGACTTCTGGGAAGATGGTGGAGTAGGATAGGCAGAGTTCACTCCTACACTGTGGAGCAACTAGAGAAAAGGCAGAGAATGACTGGGACAGTAGTTTCAGGGTTTGGGTGACTAGAGAGGGACCATATATAGGAAGGACTTGGTTGAAAAAGCGGAGAGGCTACGACTGGGAGGTTGTGGTGAGTGTGCCCAATAGTGACCACAGCTGGGGCCCGCCTCTGTGTGCTGACTGGATCAGATGGCTGAGGAGTGGCATATTCCCATCTTGGTGGCCAGCTGCAGAGGCCAATCCTCTCAGTCCCATAGCCTGGAGTTCCCACATGGGAATCCAGGAGCCAGCAGACTCATTTTATCCACACATAGAGACTTTGCTGTGATGCCCAGTGCCTACCTCCATCCCTGAGGCAGGCTGCTGCAGGTGCTTGGTTTTAGGGGAGACTGGGGGTCCCTCCCCTCAGGAGGATAGGGGATGCAGAAGAGTGCCAATCTGACAGTTGTCTGGCGACAGAGACACTCTGCATCCTGCTGCCTTGATCCTAGATAAACAGGGGCTCAGAGTGCAAAGTGTGGATATGAGCAGAGGTGGGGTTGAGGCAGCTGCATTGCAGCACCAGGCAGCCTTCCCCCACCCCCAAGGCCTGTGGGTGCACACCAGCCTGGGTCTTGTGGGCTAGTATAAAGCAGGACACTCCTGGGCTGGCTGCTGGCTGGAGAAGTTGAACCTCTCAGTCCTGCAGCCCAGAGTTTTTCCATGCGGGAGCCTAGGAATCATCAGACTCATTGTGCCCACAAGCAGGGTTTCAGCTGAGGCATGCAGTGCCCGCCCTTCACTCCTGCAGCCAGCGGCTTCCAGTGTGCATGGAGGCCTCTGGTCTTGACTGGGATTGTTACCTGGTTGGGATTTTGCCTAACAGGCTGCTGCAGGCAGGAAGAGGCGGGTTGTGGGGAAGAGGTGGCCCAAGGGTACCATCTGCAGGGAAGACTGGGAAAGTTCAGTCTGGTAAGCTGCTTCTCTGCCCAGCCTCTAACATCCTTCCAAAAAGGGCTATACCCCCCTGTGTTAGGCCCTGTCCTTGGTTTGGCTGGGAATTACTGGCAAACCAAGTGCAAAAAGGAGACCTTCAATGCAAACCCAAGCCACTACAAAATCTTAGATGAGTGAGGGAAATCAGCTTTCAAAATAACCTTATCAAGAGAATCAAAGGTCAAGAAACCAAGAAAAAATCACAAAGCACATGAAGAAGCAAGAAGATATGGCCAATAAACCTGCTTATAATTGTGCCTAAGTGTCTCCCCCTGAGTACCTCTTTGTTGCTCAGATGTGGCCCTCTCTCTCTAGCTAAGCCAACTGGGCAGGTGAATTCACTGCCCTCCCCCCTACATGGGACCTGACTCCCAGGGGTGGATATCTCCCTGGCAACATGGGATATGACTCCTGGGGATGAATCTGGACCTGGCATTGTGGGATTGAGAACATCTTCTTAACCAAAAAAGGGATGCGAAATGAATTGAAATAAAGTTTCACTGGCTGAGAGATTTCAAATGGAGTCAAGAGGTCACTCTGGTAGACATTCTTATGCACTATATAGATAACCCTTTTTAGGTTTTAATGCATTGGAATAGCTAGAAGTAAATACCTGACACTATCAAACTCCAACCCAGTAGCCTTGACTCTTGAAGATGATTGTATAACACTGTAGCTTACAAGGGGTGACAGTGTGATTGTGAAAACCTTGTGGATTGCACTCCCTTTATCCAGTGTATGGATGGATGAGCAGAAAAATGGGGACAAAAACTCAATGAAAAATAGGGTGGGATGAAGGAGATGGTTTGGGTGTTTTATTTTTTGTTTTTTTTTTTACTTTTACTTTTTATTCTTATTCTTTCTGGCATAAGGAAAATGTTCAAAAATAGATTGGGATGATCAATGCACAACTATATGATGGTACTATTTACAGTTGGTTGTACACCATGGATGATTGTATGGTATGTGAACATATCTCAATAAAACTGAATTTAATTTAAAAAAAAAGGTATGTCCAAGGCAAATGACCAGATTAAAAAGCCAGAGCAGGCACAGAATTTGAAACAACTAATCAAAGATGTTCAAACAAATCTCCTAAATAACTTCAAGGAGCTGACTAAAGAGATTAAGGATATCAAGTAGAGACTAGAAAAGCATAAAGAAGGATTTGAAAGAATAAATAAATAGCAGATCTTATGGAAATGAAAGATATGGTAGATCAAATTAAAAATATACTAGAGACACACAACAGCAGATTTGAAGAGGCAGAAGAAAGAGTAAGCAAACTAGAGGACAGAACAACTGAATTCAAATGCACAAAAGAACAAATGGTGAAAAAGATGGAAAAATTTGAATTGGAACTCAGGGAAATGATGGACAACATGAAGCACACAAATATAAGAATCATTGGTGTCCTGGAAGGAAAAGAGTAAAGGGCTAGGTAGATTATCTGAGGAGATAATTGGGGAAAATGTCCCAATTCTTATAAAAGACATAAATATGCAAATCAAAGAAGCCCAACAAATTCCAAATAGAATAAATCCAAATAGGCCCACTCCAAAACACATACTAATCAGGCAGTCAAATGCTGAAGGAAAAGAGAGAGTCCTGAGAGCAGCAAGAGAAAAGCAATTCACTACATAGAAGGGAAGGCACATAAAACTAAGCACTGCCTAGTTGTCTGGCACCATGGAGGTGAGAAGGCAGTGGTATAATATATTTAAGATTCTGAAAGAGAAAATTTGCCAGCCAAGAATTCTTTATCCAGCAAAGCTGTCCTTCAAAAGTGAGGGAGACGCCTTGCAGATGCCACTACCTGCCGCCGCAGTCCCCCACCCACAGCCATGTCAACCTCACCATGTTCTTTGACATCACTGTCAACAATGAGCCCTTGGGCCATGTCTTCTTTGAGCTGTTTGTAGACAAAGTTCCAGAGACAGCAGAAAATTTTTGTGCTCTGAGCACTGGGGAGAAAGGATTTGGTTATAAGGGTTCCTGCTTTCACAGAATTATCCCTGGGTTTATGTGCCAGGGTGGTAACTTTACATGCCATAATGGCACTAATGGTAAGTCCATCTATGGGGAGAAATTTGATGATGAGAACTTCACACTGGAGCATATGGGTCCTGGCATCTTGCCCATGGCCAGTGCTGGACCCAACACAAACGGTTCCCAGTTTTTTCATCTCCACTGCTAAGACAGAGTGGTTGGATGGCAAGCACATGGTCTTTGGTAAAGTGAAAGAGGGCATGAATATTGCGGAAGCCATGGAGCACTTTGGGTCCAGGAAGGTGAAGACCAGCAAGAAGATCACTATTGCCAACTGTGGACAGGTCTAATAAATGTGATTTTTGTTTTGTCTTAACTACCATTCCTTCTGTAGCTCAGGAGAGCGTCCCACCTCCCCTGGTCTGCCCTCACAATCCTGTCATCTTTGTACTCTTGCTGCAGTTCTTTGGGTTCTACATTATCCTCCCCTTTTCAAGTCTAGCTGGATTGCAGAGGTAAGTTTATGACTATGAAATAAAAACTTAACCGAAAAATAGTGAGGGAGAGTTTAAATTTTCACAGATAAACAAATGCTAAAAGAATTTGTGTACAAGAGACATGTGTGCAAGAAATGCTAAAGGGAGTTCTATTGGCTGAAAAAATAAGGCAGGAGAGAGAGAGACCTGGAGGACAGTAAAGAAATGGTGATTATCAGGGTACCTAAAAGAATAAAAAGAGAGGAAAATACCAATTTGAGAAATAAAAGCCAGGAGATAAAATGGTTGAAGTAAGGACAGCTTTTACAGACTGTTAATGGATTAAACACCCTAATAAAAAAAATACAGGTTGGCAAAATGGATAAAAAATATATGCTCCATCTATATGTTGTTTACAGGAGACTCACTTTAGACCCAAAGATAAAAATAGGTTGAAAGTGAATGGATGGAAAAAGATATTCTATGTGAGCAATAACCAAAAAAAGTAGGAGTAGCTATACTAATATCAGATAAAATAGACTTTAAATGCAAAGATATTATAAGAGACAAGGAAGGAAACTATATATTAATAAGAGGGGTGAGTCACCAAGAAGAAATAACAATCACAAATGTTATGCACTCCAAAGTACATGAAACAAACACAACAGACATTTCTACATTGATAGTAGGAGATTTCAATACACCATTCTCTTTAATAGGTAGAACAACTTGACAGAGAATCAATAAGGAAATAGTGAACCTAAATAATTTGCTAAATGAATTAGACTTACCAGATATATATAGATTGTTGCATCCCAAAACAACAGGATATACATTTTTTTCAGTGCTCATGGAACATTCTCCAAGATAGATCATATACTGGGACACAAAACAGATCTTAATAATTTTTAAAAGAATGAGATTATTTAAAGAATATTCTCTGATCACAATGGAATAAAGTTGGAAATTAATAATCACCATTGAATAACCAGAACTTTCGCAAACTTATCTAGGTTGAACAGTGAACTCTTAAACAATCAGTGGGTCAAAGAATAAATTGCAAGAGAAATCAGTAAGTATCTGGGGACAAATGAAAACAAGAATACAACATATCAAAACTTATGGGATGCAGCAAAGATGGTGCTTAGAGGAAAATTCATAGCTCTAAATGCCTACATTAAAAAAATAAGAAAGACCTAAAACTAAAGGCCTAACTTATCAACTGAAGAAACTGGAGAAAGAGCAACAAACTAACTATAACACAAGTAGAAGAAAAAAAATAACAAAGATTAGAGTAGAAATAAATGAGTTGGAGAACAAGAACAACAAAAAAATAAAACCGAGAGTTGGTTCTTTGAGAAGATCAACAAACTTGACAAACCCATAGCTAGACTGAGAAAGTAAAAAAGAGAGAAGATGCAAATAAATAAAATCAGAGGGGAAATAAAGAAAATCATGAGGATACTACATACAACTGTTTGCCTAGATGAACTTAGATGAAATGGATAATTTCTTACAAACACATGAACATCATCAAGTGACTCGAGAAGAAATAGAAAGCCTCAACAAACCAATCACAAGTAAAGCAATTCAATCATTCATCAAAAACTTCCCTACAAAAAAAAAAGCCCAGGACCAGATGGCTTCATTTGGAATTCCCACATGGGAATTTTACCAAACATTCAAGAACTAACATCATTCCTGCTCATACTCTTCCAAAAAATGGAAGAAAAAGGAACACTACCCAACTCATTCTGGGAAGCTAGTATCATTCTAATACCAAACCTTGATAAAGATGCTAGAAGAAAGGAAAACTACAGACCAATCTCCCTAATAAATATAGATGCAAATATTCTCAAAATACTTGCAAATTGAATCCAGCAGAATGTTAAAAGAATTATACACCACGACCAAGTGGAGTTTATTCAGGCATGCAAGAGTGGTTCAACACAAGAAAATCAATTAATGTACTACAACACACTAACAAATTGAAAGGGAAAAATCACATAATCATCTTGATTGACACTGAAAAGGCATTCAACAAAATGCAGCATCCTTTCCTGATAAAAACCCTTCGAAAGGTAGGAATCAAAGGAAACTTCCTCAATATGATAAAGGGCATATATGAAAAACCCACAGCCAACATTTACTCAATGATGAAAGACTGAAATCCTCCCTTCAAGATCAGGAATGAGACAAGGATGCCCACTGTCACCACTGTTATTCAACATTATGCTAGAAGTTATAGCTAGAGCAATTAGGCAAGAAAAAAGTAAAAGCATCCAAATCAGAAAGGAAGAAGTAAAACCCTCATTATTTGCAGATGACAAGATCCTATATTTAGAAAATCCCGAGAGATCTATGACAGAGCTACTTGAGCTAATAAACAAGTTCAGCAAAGTGGTGGGATATAAGATTAACATGCAGAAATCAGTAGTGTTTCTATATACTAGCAATGACCTAACCAAGGAGGCAATTAAAAAAAATCCACTCACAGTAGCAACTAAAAGAATCAAGTATCTAGGAATAGACTTAACCAAGGATATAAAGGACCTGTACACAGGAAACTACAAAATTTTGCTAAAAGAAACCAAAGAAGACCTGAATAGATGCAAAGACATTCTCTTTTCATTGATAGGAAGGCTAAATGTCATTAAGAAGTCAATTTGACCCAAATTGTTCTACAGATTCAATGCAATACCAACCAAATTCTAACAACCTACTTTGCAGACTTGGAAAAGTTAGTTATCAAATTTATTTTGAAGGGACAGGGGCCTCAAATAGCCAAAAATCCTAAAAAAGAAGAATGAACTTGGAGGACTTAGACTTTCTGACTTTAAAGCTTATTATAAAGTCACACTGGTCAAAACAGCATGTTATTGGCACAAAGAAGACGTATTGATCAATGGGATCGAATTGAGAGTTCAGAAATAGACCCTCAGATGTATGGTCAGTTGACTTTTAACAAAGCCCCCAAATCCACTGAATGTGGACAGAATAGTCTCTTCAGTAAATAGAACTGGGAGAACTGGATATCCATATCCAAAGGAATGAAAGAGAACTTCTACCTCACACCCTATACAAAAATTAACTCAAAGTGAATCAAAGACCTAAATATAAGAACCAGTACCATAAAATTCCTAAAAGAAAATATAGGGAAACATCTTTAAGACCTAGTGATAGGAGGTCGCTTCTTAGACCTTACACCCGGAGCATAAGCAATGAAAGAACAGGTAGATAAATGGGAGCTCCTCAAGACTGAACACTTCAAAGGACTTTGTCAAAAAGGTGAAGAGACAGCCATCTCAGTGGGAGAGAATACTTGGTAACCATATATTTGACAAGGGTTTAATATCCAGGATATGTAAAGAAAAATCCTACAACTCAACAATAAAAGGACAAACAACCCAGTTATAAAATGGGCAAAAGATATGAATAGACATTTTTCCAGAGAGGAAATATAAATTGCTAAAAACACATGAAAAGATGTTCATCTTCATTAGCTATTAGGGAAAGGCAAATCAAAACCACAATGAGATATCTTACACCTATAAAAATAGCTGCTGTTAAACAAACAGGAAACTAAAAATGTTGACAAGGATGTGGAGAAATAGGAACACTTATTCATTGCTGGTGGGAATGTAAGATGGTGCAGCTACTGTGGAAGAGTTTGGCGGTTTCTCAGAAAACTAGATATTGAGTTACCCTATGATCCAGCAATTTCACTTCTCAGTATATACCCAGAAAATCTGAAAGCAGTGACTTCAACAGACATCTGCACACTGATAATAGTGGCATTATTCACAATTGCCAAAAGATGGAAACAATCCTAGTGTCCATCAGCAGATGAGTGGATAAACAAGATGTGGTACATACATATGTGATGGAATGTTATGCAGCAGTAAGAAGGAATGAGGTCCTGCAGCAGGTGACAACATGGATGAACCTTCAGGACATAATGTTGAGTGAAATAAGTCAGGCACAAAAGGACAGATGTATGATTTCACTAATAGGAACTAACTAGAATATGTAAACTCGGAGTCTTAAAACATAGAACATTGGGTACCTAGAGATAAACAGAAGGTAGAGAAAGTGCAGCAGTTATCTAATTTGTACAGAATTGTTAACGAGGTTGAACTCAAATGTTTGGGAATGGATAGAGGTGATGGTAGCTTGTTATTGGGATTATAAGTAATAGTGTCTTACTGTAGCTGAATTTGGCTGAAAAGCATTGTTTAAAGTTATGTACGTCACTGATGGACACTACAAATATAAATAAGTTCTTGCATGAACTACTACACAGGTATATAACTTGTTCAAAGAATTAATAACAGAGTGATATATGGGGAAAACTTGCCTATTGCAGCCTACGAACTGTAGTTAAAAGTAACACCTTGATGGTCTTTCATCAACAGTAATGGTGCACCACACCAATACCAGGGGCCAATAATAGGGAGGGATAAAGGATATGGAGTGTTTTTGATTTTCTTTTTATGTGTCTTTCATTTTTTTCTTTGGAGCAATGAAGTGTCTAAAATTGAGTTTGATGATTGCACAACTAGGTGATGATACTATGAGACATTGTATGCTTTGGATGGACTATATGATTTGAGAACATATCTCTAACTCAAAATCTGCAAAAAAATTTTGGGGATGTGACACAAGAGCCAGCTTGAAGGCTCAGTGGCCAAATCTGAGTCAATTTGGCCAATAAATAAAAATAATAATAATGAATTATAACTGAATAAAATAGGAATCTGTGGGCCCATCCTGATAATAAATAGATCACAGGTAGATAGGTAACAATATAGACGGATATAGATATATAAATATAGGAAATAGTAAAAGTCTTTTATGCAGTAGAATATGAACTAATAAATGTAGAAGGAATGATAAAGTTAAAAATCAGTATTGCAGGCTGGGGCAAGATGGCGGCATAGAGAGGAGTGGAAGCTAAGTAGTCCCCCTGGAACAACTACAAAAAACCAGAAACAAGTAGTAAATGATCCAGAATAACTGTGGGGGGACAGACGAGACCATCCACTCATCATACACCAACCTGAATTGGGAGGAATGCCCGAGAACACAGCATAAAATCTGTAAGTAAAACCTGCGGATCCAAGTCGTGAGACCCCCTCCCCCATAGCCCAAGCTGCAAAGCCTTGTGGTGCCAGAGAGAAGCTCTCTCCCAGCAAGTAAATATAGCTCAGCTGAGCTCCAACTGGGGTTTTAAGTAGCAAGTGTGAACTGCTCACTACAGGTACGCATCCTGAAAAAACAGACAGAGGCTTTGGGTGACGACTGACCTTGGAGAGCCAGAGGGTCGCCTTGGACTGGGTCTGAAGGGGACTATCTGTTTCTTTTTCGGCTCAGTGGAGAAAGCCCCAGTCATTTTCAGTCTCCAGGGCTGTGACTCTGAGAAGGGTGGAGACAGCACAAGCAGAGAGTGAGATCATTGAAATGCTAATAACCTCCACCTGGGGGGTCTGTCTTCTCTAGGAGGAAAGGGGTGGGGCCCTTTCCATTCAGAACCAGACCCCAGAGCCTGGGGGAACACGGCCACACCTCCTCACACCAGTCAAGAATTACAGGCTGACAGGCGTCACCTGCTGGGCAGAAAAGCACAGTGACCCGAGGCATCAAAGGGTGGAGCAATTTTCTAAGACACACCCGCAGGGAAACCAAATACTGAATATTTCTTCCCTCTGGGACCTGAGCCTGTTCTGGTCTGGGAAAACCTGATTTGGATAACCAAGGAAACCATGCCTAGACAACAGAAAATTACAACCTACACTAAGAAAAACAGTTATGGCCCAGTCAAAGGAACAAACGTACACTTCAACTGAGATACAGGAATATAAACAACTAATGCTAAATCAAATCAAAAAGTTTAGAGAAGGTATTGCAAAAGAGATGAGGCTGTAAAGGAAACACTGGGCATATATACGGCAGAAATCAAAAGTTCAAAAAAACAACTAGTAGAATCTATGGAAATGAAGGGCACAACACAGGAGATGAAAGACACAATGGAAACATACAACAGCAGATCTCAAGAGGCAGAAGAAAACACTCAGGAACTGGAGAACAAAACACCTGAAAGCCTACACGCAAAGGAGCAGATGGAGAAAAGAATGAAAAAATATGAGCAACGTCTCCGGGAACTCAAGGATGAAACAAAGTACAATAATGTAGGTATCATTGGTGTCCCAGAAGGAGAAGAGAAGGGAAAGGGGGCAGAAGCAATAATAGAGGAAATAATTAATGAAAATTTCTCATCTCTTATGAAAGACATAAAATTACAGATCCAAGCAGCACAGCGTACTCCAAACAGAAGAGATCTGAATAGGCCTATGCCAAGACACTTAATAATCAGATTATCAAATGTCAAAGACAGAGAGAATCCTGAAAGCAGCAAGAGAAAAGCGATCCATTACATACAAAGGAAGCTTCATAAGACTGTGTGCAGATCTCTCAGCAGAAACCATGGAGGCAAGAAGGAAGTGGTGTGATATATTTAAGATACTGAAAGAGAAAAACCGCCAACCAAGAATCCTATATCCAGCAAAGCTGTCCTTCAAATATGAGGGAGAGCTCAAAATATTTTCTGACAGACAATGAGAGACTTTGTGAACAAGACACCTGCCCTACAGGAAATACTAAAGGGAGCACTACAGGGTGATAGAAGACAGGAGGGCGTGGTTTGGAACACAATTTTGGGAGATGGTAGCACAACAATGTAAGTACACTGAACAAAGGTAACTATGAATACGGTTGAGAGAGGAAGGTGGGGAGCATGTGAGACACCACAAGAAAGGAAGAAAGATAAAGACAGGGACTGTGTAACTTGGTGAAATCTAGAGTATTCAACAATTGTGATAAAATGTACAAATATGTTCTTTTACGAGGGAGAACAAGCAAATGTCAACCTTCAAGGTGTTAAAAATGGGGAGGCATTGGGGGAGGGATGCAATCAGCATAAACTAGAGACTGTAACTAATAGAATCATTGTATTATGCTTCCTTTAATGTAACAAAGGTGATATACCAAGGTGAATGCAGATAAGAGGGGGGGGATAGGGGAGGCATGTTAGACACTTGACATTGGTGGTATTGTCTGATTCTTTATTCTACTTCGATTTAAGGTTATTTTTCCTTTTGCTGCTTCCTAGCTGTCATTTTTTTTTTCCTCTTTCTTTTGCCCCTCTACCTTCTTTGACTCTCCCTCCTGCCTTGTGGAAGAAATGTAGATGCCCTTATATAGATAGTGGTGAAGGTGGTGAACACATAAATGTATGACCATGCAGAGAACCATCGATTATTTACTTGGGATGGAATGTGTGGTGAGTGAACAAAACTATATTAAAAAAAAAAATGGGTTGATGACAAAACCTCAAGGGCAATATACTGAGTGAAATAAGCCAGACACATTAGGACAGTTATTGCAGGGTCTCACTGATAGGAACAATTATAATATGTAAACTCATAGACATGAAATATAAGGTACCAAGAAATAGCATGAGGCTTAGGAATGAGGAGTGGTTGCTTAGTATGAGCAGAATGTTCAATTAGGATGAACTTAAATGTTTGGGAATGAACAGGGGTGTTGGTAGCAAGATGTGAGAATAACTAACAGCGCCGAATGGTGTGTGAATGAGGTGGAAAGGGGAAGCTCAGAGTCATATATGTCACCAGAAGGAAAGTTGGAGGTCAAAAGATGGGAATATATAAAACTGAATCCTATGGTGGGCAATGTCCATGATCAACTGTACAAATACTAGAAATCGCTTCCATGAACCAGAACAAATGTATGACAATACAATTAGAAGTTAATCATAGAGGGGCATATAGGGAAGAACTGTATACCTATTACAAACTATACACTACAGTTAGTAGTATTTCAAAATTTTTTCATAAACTGTAACAAATGTACTATATCAGTACTACGAGTCAACAATTGAGGGGGTTTGGTTAGGGATAGGGGAGGATTAGAGTTTCCTTTTCTTTTTTTCTTTTTTCGTCTTTCACTTTATTTCTTGTCTGCAGTAATGAAAAGTTTCTAAAAACTGAACAAAAATTAAGTGTGATGGATGCACAGCTGTATGAGGGTACCCAGGGGCAAGTGATTGTACACTTTTGATCTTTTGATAATTGTATGTTATTTGAATTAAGTCTGCAGATTAGGTAATAGTGTTCTATCTTGATTTTGTTAACTGTACTATGGTTATACAGTGAATATTCTTGTTCTTAAGAATCACACTGTAGTGTTTAGGAATAAAGCGGCGACATGTCTGCAACTTATTCTCAAATGGTTCAGAAAATGATAATTTATATAATTAGAAAGAATGAATGATAATGCATATGTGGCCCATTGTTAGCAATTGCAAAATCTTAGCAAAGGATGAACAATAATTATTAAACTCTTCTGGCACCGTTAAGTTTGAAATTATTCAAAAATTCAAAAGTTTTAAAAATCAGTTGAAACTAGAGAGAAGGGTAGTAAGGAACCTCAATACTTATGTCACACTGAAACCTGGTACCTAAGCTTTGTCCTAGCAGTAAACTGAGGTAACTTAATAAGAGCTCCGGGATAAACCAGAGGCCCTAAAGTAGTCCAAAGTGTGAAAAGTTCCCTTTCTCCCACTGCCTCATCACTCTGCCTCCCATTCCATCTACCACCCACCAGCTTCTCGAAGAGGAAAAAGAAAATCTCTTCATTCGAGAACCCTAGGATCCCCACAGAATGTCATAAACTAAATATGAACAGTAAGTATACTAACAGAAAGTTGACCAGAATGAGAGTCAGCAGAAATAAAAGATTAAATCTATATCCCCAGGACTTCAGATAGTGGGATTATCAATAATGAGACTATCTAAAATAATTATCTTTAACATCAAATAGAATATTTAGAAGTAGAAAAATCAATAGATAAATTAACAGCAGATTAAAGACCGCTAAAGAAAGAAAGAAGTGAAGAAATTTCTCAGAGTACAGAGGGAAAAAGAAGTAAGAAACTGAAAAAAGTAAAGATACATAGGGGGTAGAATGAGAAAGTCTAAGACAAATTTCCGTTGAAGTCTCAGAAACAATAGAAAGAATGGAGACGTATGTAATGCCTGAGAATTTTCCAGAACTGTGAGACATGAATCCACAAGTAACACAAAAAGCACATCATATTCTAAGCAAAATTAGTGAAAAGAAATCCAAGGAGGAAGAAGATGGCAGCATAAAGAGGAGTAGAAGCTAGTTAGTCCCCCTGGAACAACTAATAAACAACCAGGAACAACTAGTAAATAATCGAATAACTGCTGGGGGACAAATATGACTGTCCACACATCATATACCAACCTGTATTGAGAGGAATGCCCACGATCACAGCATAAAATCTGTAAGTAAAAACTGTGGACCCGCACTGAGAGCCTCTCCCCCACAGCAGCCCAAACTGCAAAACGTTGCTGTGATATAGAGCAGCACTCTGTGAACAAGCAAATATAACTCAGCCCAGCTCCAACTGAGGCTTTAATTAACAAATGTTGATTTCTCAGTAGAAGCTACAAATCCCCAACAAGCAGACAGAGGCTTTTGGTGACGACTGACTTTGGAGAGCTGGAGGACCTCTCTGGCAGGGAGGGGGAGCCCAGAGGACCAGGTGCTACTTCTGGCAGATGGGTAAAACAGAGTGGCTACAGACTGGCCCTGAAGGGGGGCTTTCTGTCTCTTTTTTTTTAGCTCAGTGGAGAAAGCCTGAGCCATTTTCAGTTCCCAGCGCTGTGACCCAGACAGGGGTAGAGATAGCAGAGTCAGAGAGTATTCAAATGCAAATGATATCTCCCTAGGAGGTGTATCTTCCCTAAGAAGAAAGAGGTGGTGCCAAGCTCTACTACCTGCCTTCCATTCAGAATCAGACCCCAGAGCCTGGGGGAAAATAGCCACAGGCCACACCTCCTTAGACCAGTCTGGAGTGACAGGCTGACAGGTGACATCTTCTGGGCATAAAAGCACAGTGGCTTGAGGCCTCACAGGGCATATCAATAGTCTAAGAAACACTCTTAAGGAAACTTGATGCTATTGCCTTTTTCTGAGACTTAAGCCTGTTCTGGAAAACCTGATTGGGGTAACCAAGGAAACCAGATGCCTAGACAACAGAAAACTACAGCC
This sequence comes from Choloepus didactylus, assembly GCF_015220235.1. Classification (NCBI taxonomy): domain Eukaryota; kingdom Metazoa; phylum Chordata; class Mammalia; order Pilosa; family Megalonychidae; genus Choloepus; species Choloepus didactylus. Next base: position 40,753,660 of record NC_051321.1, read on the forward strand.
TACACTAAGATAAATGAAGTTATGGCCCAGTCAAAGGAACAAACTTACACTTCAACTGAGATACAGGAATTTAAACAACTAATGCTAAATCAATTCAAAAAGTTTAGGGAAGATATGGCAAAAGAGATGAAGTGTATAATGAAAACACTGGGTATACATAAGGTAGAAATCAAAAGTTCTAAAAACCAACTGGCAGAATCTGTGGAAATGAAAGGCACAACACAAGAGATGAAAAACACAAAGGAGACATACAACAGCAGATCTCAAGAGGCAGAAGAAAACACTCAGGAACTGCTGAACAAGACACCTGAAAGCCTAAACACAAAAGAACAGATAGAGAAAAGAATGGAAAAATATGAGCAACATCTCCGGGAATTGAGTGACAACATGAAATGTAGGAATGTACATGTTATGGGTGTCCCAGAAGGAAAAGAAAGGGAAAAGGGGGCAGAAGCAATAATAAAGGAAATAATCAATGAAAACTTCCCATCTCTTATGAAAGACATAAAATTACAGATCCAAGAAGCACAGCATACTCCAAACAGAATAGATCTGAATAGGCCTACGCCAAGACACTTAATAATCAGATTATCAAGCATCAAAGACAAAGAGAGAATCCTGAAAGCAGCAAGAGAAAAGTGATCTATCACATACAAAGGAAGCTTGATAGACTGTGTGCAAATTTCTCAATAGAAACCATGGAGGCAAGAAGGAAGTGAGGTGATATGTTTAAGATACCGAAAGAGAAAAACCACCAACCAAGAATCCTATATCCGGCAAAATATCCGGAGATGAGGGAGAGCTTAAAATATTGTCTGACAGACAATGACAGAGTTTGTGAACAAGATACCTGCTCTACAGGAAACACTAAAGGAAGCACTGCAGACAGAAAGAAAAAGATAGGAGTGAGAGGTTTGGAAAACAATTTTGGGAGATAGTAGCACAGCAATGTAAGTACACTGAACAAAGATGACCATGAATATGGTTGAAAGAGGAAGGCTGGGACCATGTGGGACACCCGAACAAAAGAAGAACGATAAAGAGTGGGACTTTGTAACTCGGGGAAACCTCGTTTGCTCAACAATTGTAATAAAAGGTACAAATATGTTTTTACATGAGGTAGAACAAATGAATGTCAACATTGCAAGGTGTTAAAAATACGGTGGGATTGGGGAGAAAATACAATCAATGCAAACTAGAGGCTATAATTAGCAGAAGCATTGTATTATGCTTCCTTTAATGTAACAAAGGCAATATACCAAAGCTAAATGCATTTGGGGGGCGGGGGTGGGGAATAGGGGAAGGGTATGGGACTCCTGGCATTGGTGATGTTGTCTGGCTCTTTATTCTACTTTAGGTTAATGCTATCTTTCCTTTTATCACTTTCTAGCTATCAAGTTTTGTTTTTTGTTTTTGTTTTTGTTTGTTTTTCTTACTTTCTATTTTCTTTTTCTTTTGCCTCTCTGCCTTCTTTGACTCTTCCTCCATCTTTGTGGAAGAAATGGAGATGTCCTTATATAGAGAGTGCCAATGGTGCTCAATACATAAATATGTGACTAAACAGGGAACCAACGATTGTTTACTTAGGATGGAATGTATGGTGTGTGAACAAAACCATCTTAGAAGAAATGGGTTGATGAAGAAACCTTGAGAGCACTATATTGAGTGAAATAAGACAGACACATAAAGGCAAATACTGCAGGGTCTCACTGATATGAACTAATTATAATATGTAAACTCATAGACATGAAATATAAGTTACCAGAATATAGGAATGAGGCTAACGATTGGGGAGCAGTTGCTTATTATGAGCAGAATGTTCAACTAGGGTGAACTTAAATGTTTGGAAATGGACAGGGTTGATGATAGCATGGTGTGAGAATAACTTACAGTGCTGAAAGGTGTGTGAAGGTGGTGGAAAGGGTTAGCTCAGAGTCACGCATGTGGAGGTTAGAAGATGGGAATGTATGAAACAGTGAATCTTATGGTGGGCAATGTCTATGTTTAACTATACAAATATTAGAAATCTCTCTCATGAACTAGAACAAATGTATGTCACTGTAACTAGAAGTTAACAATAGAGAGGCATATAGGGAAAAAATATATACCTATTGCAAACTATATACTACAGTTAGTAGTATTTTTTTTTTTTTGTTTTAATTCAGTTTTATTGAGAAATATTCATATACCATACAATCATCTATGGTGTACAATTAACTTTTCACAGCACCATCTTATAGTTGTGCATTCATCACCCAAATCTATTTTTTTTTTAAATCATCATTTTATTGAGATATATTCACATACCACGCAGTCAT